>NC_092796.1:22483360-22839459 GCF_918797505.1 Bemisia tabaci
TCAACTTTCGATTATATCAAATAAAACTAGGCTCTTCGAGGAACATGTTGATCAATGTGCCACACATCACACATGAGTATTATGGTTTTATCCACTCGGATTTTATCAATGGTGAAGGTAATTTGCTCATTTAGTTCAAAAGTGTGAATCCCTGATCGATAAACCAAGAAAGAGAGAACCATGGTGTGCACCAGCGCAGTAGCTGATGAAAATTCCGACGTCTTGAAAGGGACTGTATATTTCCTCGTATAGAACATACACTGAAAAAATTGGCCGGCTATACAGCCATGCTGTCCGTTCCGGGCTCAGAGGCCGAAAGTTTCGGGTGCTGGAGGCGTAACTTTGACTGCTCCGAGTGCTAGCGCTCTGTTTGTAGAAGGGGAACTTTTTGCCTCTGAGTCCGGAACGTGGATGGTTTATGTATACAGCCCGTAAGTACGGCTCCCACGGCCGAATTTTTTTTCGGTGTGGGATTTGGATGGATTTAAATACATATTTTAGCCAATGTACAAAACATAAGAATCAAAATAGGGCTGCATAACCAACAAGACTGACCGCGCATTCAAACGTTTAGGACTATCCCTATCTAGGTGAAGCTACATGGAAAAAGTTACGAATCAGTGTAGAGTTACGCACTGTGACAATGAGTGAGAGGGTATTGAATATATCGTTTGTGACAGCTTTCAGTCTTTCGCCAAAGATTTTACATTCTATAAAAAGAACGCTACCGACTCGGAACCCGCGCGCCTCTCTCCTCGTTGTAACCTGTTTTAAACCTTCATCAAATCCACGAATTGTTTTTACGCTTTTTATAAAAAAAGCGAGTGGATTGGAAAAATGTATAAACACCCACCAAAAACTTTATATTTTAATCCTTACGCACGAACGAAGAATAATTTAGAACAACATAACCTGCGGATTTTTGCAAACACGGTAGTGCAATTTCATCGAGTCCACAAACAAATTGTTCACGCATGTAGCACTATCGCCTCACGTTAAGCGTCCCAGAGCTCTCTGTAAATACTGAGCGGTGTTGCCACCAGGGTCACGAGTGCATCCACGATTCAGGCCGGGTGTGAAGGGTGCTCCCGGCAGTTTGGCAACACGGCGTTCATCTCTTACGCGTTAATACACAATTAACACCGCATCCGCTCAAAAACAAAAACACTACATCAAATAAAAAAGGCGCACGGTGTGTTTAAACTGTAATTTTTCACATCAAATATTTTCACAGCGATGCACCATTGCCAGGCTCTCCTAAAAAAAATCGAACTCTCCGTGGCGTTGGAGAGCACACTTTTCCGATTTGAAAGCTTAGTCTCAACAGTGGTTCTCCGTGATAATTTGCGCCAGCCTTAGAGAAGCAACCAGTGGTACAGGGTTGCTGGATTGTTCATCAATATCTTATTTTATGTGTAGTTTGAGAGGAGACTAGAGAGATATTTCATGCACATACCGACAACAACGCGCTTTGGCGGATTTCTCACGCAAATCTCGTAACCATCACGCCTCCACGTTGGGATCCGGACCTGGTGTTTGAGTGACACGTGTCATACCGGCCTCATCAATGGATCGTGCATAATCAACGCAGTCCATGGGATTGAGGGATGTCTTTTGAGGCTCGGTGGTGAGTTTTTATGAGTTTTCCACTTTAACCCTCCCTTATTTTTAAAGCCTCTCTCATTATTTCCAAACATAATTTTTTACGTAGCAGAGATGGGCTGCAATCATAGCTATCAATCATAGCTCATGCAATCGTAGCTCTTTGCTAATAATCTCGGGGAAATTCGCAGGTAAGCCTTTAGCCAAAAAAGTGCCGCTACAGAACATTTGCATAAATATATGCTGAAAAATTTGTTTTTTGTGGAGAAGTGGCAGCACTGACGTGGCTATTGAATGATTGGTAAGAGGATCGGATTCGAATTCGGATCCCAAGTTATTTCCTCTTTCCTAGATTTTGCCACTGTATTGGGCTTGTTTTCGATGCATTTAAAATTCCTGATTTATTATCTGCTTGTACGCCAATTGCGATGGAGTTTTGTAAGGAAAATGTGATTGCCCAAAATAATGTGATACTCCCCGCTGCCGCTAGAGAGGAGAAGCACCGAACGGCGCACATGCGCGGTGCCGAGCGGCGATCGGGAGGGGGCCGCTAGTTGCGCTCTCGGGCAACCAGCGCGCGACCGGACTGTGGTCAGGCAGTCCGGTATTCCGGTAACGACCTCCCGACGATAAGGACGAGAGCTTATTTGAGAGAGTTTATATGATGCTGGTTTGTTTCTAGTGAAGTTAAATTTCACGTTCTTCTTTCATCCTTCATCGTCCCCATCAATCAATTTAGGCAGCCCTCGCTCAAATCCACGAAGCTACGAACAGCGCTGAAAAGTGCCGGTGCGGAGAGTTTGACGGATCAATTCATCCACGATTGTCGTTATACGTCGTAGGTGAATTGACCCGTCGCCACAATAATGAGTACCAGCCTCCAACGCGAGTTAAAATGGGCAAACTACCGACTAACCGATACGACTATCGGTGTGTTTCTTTGGGTTGACCAAGTCAAACTCTGTGAAACTACACTAAATTAACTAGAGGGGAAAATGGTAAAATCCAATTTTATTGTATTGTGGGATTTCGAGGCCAGAGTTGGAGAATTAAACCAGCTACTATCAACTGCTAGGGTCATAATTACTTACGGGGACACTAAAAAATTTTAACTAGAAAGTCATACGATGAAAAAGTAAATTCATATGGAGTCGCACTAACTGAAATTATGTTTGCGGCAGGGATGTTTCTCATGACGGGCTGCACGATCTCTAACTCCCCTACACAATTTACTTTCGTCAATAACGTAGTTAAAAATATTGTCGATCTTACGTGGGTGGATGCAAAATCTGCAGACCTAGTGATATATTTTGAAATTGTACAAAATACAGTAATTTCCGACCACTTTCCATGCAGCCTGATACCCAGAGGAGTATTTTGTCTCTAAGACCTGACTATATCATCCTGGTTTTATCTCCGTTGAATTTATCGTAGATTTGAATTGCTCTGTTTCGCAAAGTCCAGTCCATACAGTGAACACCCGTGAATTAGTTATTACTCATTACCAAGAAGATGATCACTCTGAATAATGTTTCTACGGACAAGTATGAATTTATGCGCAGTATATTTCCATGAGAAAAATTCCGAAGTTGGATCACCCGAACGAGGTATTGTCAGATGACACAAGATGATACGTGGTGGATGCGAGATAATGTCTCCTAGATGCATTCAACTTTCAATGCATATGGGTTACCTTTTAAGCGCTCAGCCGATAGGCGGCGCTTTTTGATTTCGATTTGCCACTAGAGCTCTAGTATAGTAGGGCGCTCAAGCGGTCAAATGGCGCACCAACTCATCGATGCACGGAACGTCATTTAGGAAAATTTATTTTTTGATTACCTCATAATAGCTCTGTGAATACGATTAAATGCAAATTAGCGTGAGAAATAAATAACAGTCCTAAAACTCTCTTCGCTATGCGGTTTATAGTTATTCTATAATTACTTTCGAAAGTTCAAGATGCGCGTTCTGATTTCCGAAAACTTTTCCACCGGTGATAACTTTATTCGGAGACCTTAGTAGAATTCGCTTACATCTAGGTTATGTGTCTTTGACTTATTTGTCTTTGGCTCTGGCGACGGTAGGTAGTTGTTACGCGTTTACGGTTTCCTTGGTAACCTTTGTTTGCTATCAGCTGATGTCGAGTAGTATGACTATAGGAAGCTCCAACCACGGCATTCTTCGAAAAAAGCGCGAAAACTTATAGATTTGAATTTTCAAATTTTAAGAAAAAAAAAAATTCTATTTAAGAAAGCTTTAATTTAGTTTCTGTAATTTAGTTTTTAATAAAAATTCTGAAATAAAGTAAATATATATTGGTTTAAAAGTTGAATATTTCTTCACTTCAGGCAGACCCTCAATGCTGAGCGCTTCTCTAATACCAACGTATTAGAGCTTTCCCGCTTGTTTTTTCTCTGATTCGTCAGTAATTGGGGAAGAATTGCTCCCCTAATTCACTCCTGATGAGAGGGAATTGAGGGGGTGGAAACCGAAACGAAAAAGGAAACAATGAAACCGATGCTAGCCTATTTAAACATGCGTTACATCGATTCATTGTTCAAGCTCCCATAATGATGACAATAACGGATTGAATGCTGATTCCATGGAATAAAAGGGATTTCAACATTAAAAGTAGTTGATCAGTGAACTGCTTTGTACTTCGCCCACAAAAAGGGGTTTAAACGAACCGCTTTTTGGTCAGTGTGTAATTTCCCTATAAAATCCTTTTTGTTCCTCAAAACTGACACTAAAAGGTGCTGCACTGCCGCATATACGATCTTTTGGCCAGAAATGTAGCTCTTCCCCATCAACTCCATTATAAAATCAACTTCATAATAACCAATTTTGTTCATTTTCTTAATAAAAATATTTTGCACCGTTCAGACTTCGGTCTGTAATAAACTGGACAATTGAAAAGTGGCATTGAATTCAGACACAAACATGATTTTCGGCATTTATTGTCAGTTTCTGTTTAATAACCACCCACCTTCAGTTTTGTTCAAAACGTTTACTCTTTATTTACATTCAATAGATAAGAGGTACTTTCGTCTGTAATAATTTTAAGACGCAACGGCTGTGCAAAAGGCTTTACGGCCCTCCGTGCAAGATTTGCCTTCAACTGACAGGATACGCAAAAGCGGGTTCTTTTGAGCCACAATATTAGTATTTGCATATTATTTAATCAATTAAACTTGAAAGGAAGGTTAGAGGCTACTTTCAGAATTGCGCGGTGTATTTACGTGTCGAATGGGACTAATGACTCCCTAGAATTGTCACGTTAGAGAGGGCGGGTATTTGTAGTTCCGAATTGAACATTCAGGATGGGTTAATTTTGTGCTGAGATAAAGCTCCTGAAAGATTATTTGTATCGCTGTGGCAAGAATTGTAAAATCAATTGATCATATTTTTTGTCGATGCATTGCCACATAACATCACGCAGAATGGATCAGTTGCACTGGTCGCAGAATTGTGTTTTGGTGCTTGATTCTAGTAGATTGGCTAAAAATATTATGATCTGTCCAAACGACAACTTTCTACGTTCAATATTGACCGAGATATCGCCCTTTGAAAAGTCGGGTTTTTGACGTCATCCACCGCGGTAGTGACACCCTGGGTTTCTTCCACCTTGGTTTTATCAGTCAGGGAGACACACATTAGCACAGGTTACTCTACGTGAAACGTGGATGAAAGCAAAGTAAAAGAAACTAAGGGTGTCACTACCGCGGTGGATGACGTCAAAAACCCAACTTTTCAAAGGGCGATATCTCAGTTAATATTGAACGTAGAAAGTTGCAGTTTGGACAGATCTTAATATTTTTACCTACCCTACAAGAATGAAGCATCAAAACACAATTCTGTGACCAGCGCAACTGACTCATTGCAGCCCCTTCCTCTGAAATCACGTCATGTTTTGATGATACTCTTCTTTCCTTAAAAAGTCAATGATTTTGTCGCAAATTTTAAAAAAATCGACGAGATTTTTTTTTATGAAATCACGCAGTTTTAAACACTCAACCCTCCACCTGCTCTAAGAATGTGAGTTTTATATATCAGGCTCGCGAATGAATTCGAGCACATAATCGTACATAGCAAACCTGCTCGCCTATTTAGCCACATTTCTGGAAAGAGAGTTTGACAAGTGGATGATGTGGACTTGTTCATAATGCTAAATAAATAAAGACCATAGCCGCTTGTCGCCCACGGCCGGTTAGGGCTTTTAAGTCGCTTAAAATAGATTTTGGCAAGAACCGGTGGCACCCTTGTATTATGTACTTCGAGGTACATACTCGGCGAGAGTAAGTAGTTAAATCGCAAATTACATTACTAGGCACCATTGATGCACTTGAGCATAAAATTCGGCAATGCTGTAACGGGCTGGGTCCGTGGGAGCAGCCAACAGATGTGAATAGTGCGGTCAGCCCGAACTTTCTCAATTACCGCCCCCTAGCGCCCCCTGTCCCCTCCACGCTCGAGTCTTCGTTCGCACCGACTCTATCAGATACATCCTAACCTACTGTCAGACAATCAATCAATAAGGACGACGCTGCAATTGCGAGGTTGCGAAGGTAAAGTGCAAGTTGCGCCGAGCGTTCCCCATCATCCCTCCAACCGACCCCGATGGTGAAAAACCTCGCATCTGCGTGTAATTTCAATCAGGGTTACGTGATTCTTTGACAGTTAAGCGGAGTAGACAACTGCACGGAGAAAAAAGACGAGGTAATATAACAGTGCAGCACCAAGGACATTTTTCCGGTCCCTGAACCGCCAATCGCGGTAATAGAATGTTAACCACACTTAGAGTACCTACCACGGTTCCCGGACTTTTCGGCGCGACCGTTTGGGCGCCGGACTTTTCGGCGCACGGAATTTTTGGTGTAATTCAATAGACGGTAAATCTGGCACCTCATAACTCGTCGCACTGATCACTTATCTTGAAGCGGAACTCGCTTCTGATTATAGGGATGAGTGATGGAATGTTTACATACGTGGTTGTGACAAATGATCAGTCGAAGTTGAGATGTTTAAGATGGTTGAGATGGTACTGCGTAATTATTGATGTAGTAATTTTTGTTTTGTTGTGCTTTTTTCTGTGCTCTGTTTCCTGTGATATTAATATTCATTGTTCTGAACCATGGAGTTCATCAAGAGTAAGAGTGGGAGAGACTTATTAGCCGAGAAAGGGTTTTTGTATTGTTTTGAGAGGCGGGAATTGAGGAAAAAAGTATATGGAGGTGCATTGAAAATAAGAATAAGGACATAAAATGTAATGCTCGTTTGCACGTAAAAGATGGCGAAATCGTATAAAGACAGCTAACACAGTCGACGCAAACCTCGTAGCACAATACCGCCGATTACACGTTGTACTAATAACGCCCTCCCCCAACGAAAAATGGGAGACTCTATCCACAATCTGATGCAACTATTCTACGGTTCGGCCATCAACCCAGAACCGGCGACGCTACCGTGAAACACAGAACACGTATTGACGACGACGTCCACGAATTATGCAGCTCGAATCGAATTAATGGCGGATCTCATTTCAAAAACGAACGTTACAGAACGAGATATTGTCAATTGTTTCTACAGCGTCGATCAGGTCCAGATAGATCAGAAGATTTACGATAAAATATGAGTGTCTGCGGTGACATGCATGAGTACCCTTGATTGCATACACCGCAAAATGAAGGAGTCATATTTTGCTGCCTTCAGTGCATTCCACGGTTCTACGTTGTTTAAATTGAAGTTAGAGACGGCTCATGTTAGCAGAGTAGCATGGGCGACTTCTTGCACTTCACTGCCGGAGATAGTAAATGGGAGATTATTAACCTACCGAGCTTCATAAAAGCAGTGAATCTATGTATCTAATGTTTTTAATTTAGTACAAATTTATTTTCTGTTCTGCAGATGTTTCTGGATTTTGAAGAATTATATCCGGGTAAACAGAATCTTCTCCTACATTTGTGGCCAACCTTGGAGGACAAAATAATAGATCTAGCCGCAAGAAAACTTAAAACAGAAAGCCACTTCAAAGCATTTGTTGAGAAGGAGGTCCCTGGACTGGATATTATTGACACATTAAGTATGTCTCAGTGATTTATAATAATCTTTACGCTGACAAGGAAAAAGTTTTTAAAGAATACTGGGCACTGGGTGATTATAATAGTCAAAATATGTTTATTGCGGCAGATATAACCGAGAGAGAAAAGGAGAGAACATGTAATAAAAGAAGCGGTGCCAGCACAAAAACGAAGAAAAGGGCTACAAATAAGGAGATCTCTAGAGTTTATCACCTCAACTCTGTCCCAGACTGTAGGGAAACCTTCATCAACACCCTGCAAATCAGCTCGAAGCGAGTTGACACTGCACTGAAGAAGGTCAGATCTCTTACGCTGCAGGACCAGTAGGGGAGGCCGCAGAGGGAGTCAATGCCTTGACCCCCGTGCAATTAGAGCAGATAAAAAACCACATTGCAAATTTTCCACTATACAAGTCGCATTACCGGCGGTCCGAGTCGGAGAGCGAGTTCTTGGCCCCGGATATGAACCTTGTCAAAATGTATGAGTTGTATGTTGAAGATATGTTAGGAGAGGGTGAGTCAGAGAAAATCGAAGCGTACAGGAGCGGTGATAGCAGTGTGAAAAAAACGATGATTAAGGAAGTAAAAGCCGTGAGCGTATCAAGCCATAAAAGAATATTTTACCTTCATTTTAATTTGAAATTCAAAAGTTTAAAGAAGACACATGTCAACTGTGTGATTAGGGGGGGGGGAGGTCAAATGCCTTGACCCCCGTGCAATTAGAGTAGGTAAAAAACCACATTGCAAAATTTCCACGATACAAGTCGCATTACCGGCGGTCCGTGTCAGAGAGCGAATTCTTGGCCCCGGATATGAACCTTGTCAAAATGTTTGAGTTGTATGTTGAAGATATGATAGGAGAGAGTGAGTCGGAAAAAATTGAAGTATACAGGAGTGCTGATAGTAGTGTAAAAAAAAACATAATCAAGGAAGTAAAAGCCGTAAGCCTATCCAGTTACAAAAGAATATTTTACCAGCATTTCAATTTGAAATTCAAAAGCTTAAAAAGAAGACACATGTCAGCTGTGTGATAGCCTAGCTGCGCAATTAGCTAGTGCTACAGGGGAAGCCCGCAAAACCCTCGAAGAAAGACAGAAAGACCACTTCGAGCAATGGCAATTCGCCAGGGCAGAGATGCAGCGTGATAAGGTTGCCGCCAAGAAAGACCAACCTCTTGAGTATCTCACGTTCGATCTGGAGAAAACGTTACCCTTGATCCTTGTCATATGAACCTTGTCAAAATTTGAGTTGTATGTTAAAGATATGATAGGAGAGGGTGAGTCAAAGAAAATCGAAGTGTACAGGAGCAGTGTGAAAAAAACGATGATTAAGGAAGTAAAAACCGTAAGCCAATCAATTTATAAAAGAATATTTTACCTATATTTTAATTTGAAATTCAAAAGTTTAAAAGAAGACACATGTCAGCTGTGTGATAGCCTAGCTGCGCAATTAGCTAGTGCTAATGGGGAAGCCCGCAAAACTCTCGAAGAAAGGCAGAAAGACCGCTACGAGCAATGGCAATTCGCCAGGGCAGAGATGCAGCGTGATAAGGTTGCCGCCCAGAAGGACCAATCTCTTGACTGATTAAATTTGCAGTTTACGCACTTTTCCGAATTATGAATTAATTGTTTCAAACCAAGGTTTTTCAAGCTTTTAATGAGAGAAGCAGGACGATTCAACTTGCGGAAAGAAGAAAATCACGCGTTTTTAACTTTTTTGTAAAAAATGAAGATCGTTGATTTGCTCCGTTTCCACGCGTAGGATGTAGAAATTACAGTGGGTCGCGCTACCCTTTGGAGGTTGCGCAGCGTTTTGGGTGGTCAACTACGGAACTAATGTTTCGATAGGTGTCAATTTCTGCGGGAATTTTGCGTATTTGCGTTTTTCTGTTGGTGTGAATTGGTACCGAGAAGTTTAATTTTTTGCGAGTTTGCGTATTTTTGTTAGTGTGAATTGTTTCTGAGAAGTTTAATTTTTCGCGTAAGAATGGAATCTTGTGAAAGTTGTTTGTTGAGAGTGGTGGACGTGACAATACTAACTTTAAGTGAAGATGAAGTCAAAGATTTTTTATTAAGACATGGTATAGGTAATCGCAAAAACTGTTATTTGTCCAACTTGCGGCTCGGAAGTTCGGTTCAATTGGACCGCAAAGAATTATAGATGTCAGAAAAGTTACACAGATAGCAATAATAAAAAGAAGTGCAATTTTCAGCGTTCCATTTTTTACCCTTGAGTGTCTCACGTTCGACCTGGAGAAAACGTTACCCTTGCCCAGAATTCCCACAAACACTGTGTTCTACAAACGCCAATTGTGGCTCTACAATGCTGGGGTTCACTGTTTGAAAAATGGGCAAGGGTACTTCTATCCTTGGACGGAGAACCAGGCCGGACGTGGGGCCCAAGAGATTGGTTCTGTGTTACTGAAACACATCAAAGTAATGTTAGTGATGGGGTAAAACATCTTACTTTATATTCTGACTCTTGCGGAGGACAGAATAGGAATATTAAGATTGTCCTGCTAGGTATAAGGAGACAGAGGAGCCATTTGGGTAGAGAACTATAAGAAGTTAGAAAATATGATATTTGCCACCTTTCAAAGATAAAATAGAGGAACTAGTCAAAAACGTGCTTCCTCTAAATTATTTAGAACTCACGAGAATTTTCGCCATCAGTTTAATTAGATCTTGCACAATAAGCTTTACAATAGGTGCATCTTCCTATATTTCGGTAAATTATCTCCGCGTGGTCGGATAAAGGTGCCGGTCAAGGAAAAACCTTTATCGCGTTATGGAATCTGAGCAGAACATTGCTAAACATAACAGAGACATACTTATTACATATATTTATAATATAATTCAATTTGGTCTAAAAATAGTCCAAGAAAATCATACTGTTTCGGCTTTTAATATAATTACATGCTTTATTAAGAGTTAAAAGTATTTTTTTTTTTTTTTTTTGGAAACGAATTACTATTTTCACCTGCTGTATCTAAGCTTAAATTCTTTGTGCTAGTAAATAGATGCAAAAAAAACGGTATTTATACAATGTATAAAGACTGAAATGGAAAAGGTCTGTGCACTTATTTTGTGACGGATGTGGTGGACAAAATAAAAATTCGATGATGGCTGCAATGCTTCTGTTTTTTCTGCGATTTAGCACCAACATAATTGACGTGAGTTTGAGATTTTTTGAGACGAATCATGGACAAAGTGAAGGAGACGCTGTTTACAGCGCTATTTCATATGCCATAAAAAAGGCAGGTAATTTATATGTGCATTCTGAACTGTTACCGATTTTTTCCTTAGCTCGTAAACAGAATCCTTATGTTGTTCGCAAGTTAGAATACAATGATATTTATGATTTTAAAGAACTGTCGAAAAATTTAAAAATACTTTCTTGCAGGGATAATGAGATAAATTGGCCAGAGTTGAAGGAACTCAAAGTTGTGAAGCAAAACCCGAAAATGATTTATTTTAAGAAAATTCATTTGGATGAGAACTATTCAACTTTAACTTTAGAGCCTACAACAAGATCTTTCAAGTTTCCTAAGTCATTAAAACAACTGAATCACACTCTTAAGCCGCTCACAAATGCGAAATATTTAGATATACTATCACTCTGTGAAGGAGAGTGTCCAGTGGTTCGTGGTTACGAACATGTATCTGTTTAGAAGAATTTCCCCCACTTAAAGACATCTACTGTGAAAAACAGGCAGTCAAAAAGAGAAGTGCAACTGTAAAAAAGAAAGCAGCGAGGAAACATTTTGTAGGAAAGCAAGTTGTGAAAAAGCAAATCGTAAAAAAGCAAGTTGCAAAGAAGAAATGGAAATAGAAAAATGTGTTAAGTTCGAAATCATGTCTTGAATTAATGTTATCATAATTACAATCTGCAGGATACTCGATACTGCCCAAAGTCATTCATTTGATGGACTATTTAGCTCAAATTGTTTTTTTGTTTTTCTGAGCGACGTATCAAATGTAATTATATTCATTTTCTTTTGTCTTCCACCTGCAATTACAATTGATGTAATTACAATTAACTACAATCGAAGTTTTCGTGTTTGATTGATTGATTTTTAAGTCAAATTCTTGCCTATTCATTTAATTACAAATTCATTATTCATATTTAACTTCATTGTTCTAATCTTGTCCATAAAAAACAGCTTTTACCACCCGGCCCCTCAAGAGTAAACAAAATGAAGTGTTTAAAATTTGAATTAAAGAAAACATTTGTCCGTCGTTTTGTTCAGGTCATGAGATAGCGATATTCAAACTATCAAAGCGTTTGGTTAAGATTGTTAATTTTCAGTGGTGAAGAATGGAGAAAATACATTCGGAGCGGCAATGAAAATTTTGTTTTAGAATACTTCAAGCTGCGTGCTCTTATTTGCCAAAAGTCAATTTAGATTACCTAATTTGACTTACGGCAGAAATACAATTAGGCATTGTTTATGCAGTCAATTTTAACAATAAACAGTATGTCGTCTTTGGGAAATAAAAAGAAACATGATTTTACTCTATCTTTTAAAATAAAATGTCATAATCTGCCACGAAATTGAAGTATTGACACTTTTTTTTATTTTAAGCATTTTTCTTTCTTAAATTTTACTATCAAGGCATTGTTTTACAGCTCTAAATTGAAGTATGTCAGCTTCTAGGAAGTCATAAAAAACATGCTCTCATTATTTTAAACATCAGCATAGATTCTTTTTAAGTCTCATTCACAAGGCACTGCTTTTGAAAATTCTAATGGATATTGGGTTCTCTTAATTTTTTTTATTTTCATAACCTTTTAGAGACCTCAAAAATGATGTTTTTACATTAATCCATAGTCTGCACAATACCGACAACCAAGAAAAAATTCTGAAGAAAAATCAAACTCAAAGAAAAGAAATTAGGTGAAATAGCTAACAAGTAAGGAATGAGATAGGGGAAAGATAACGCAACAAGGTGATACGCCCGCCCAGAGGACCCAGCGGAGCAGTGGAGGAGTCCAATTCAGTGCTCCCCAACACTCCAACAGGCGTATCAGCACCCTATTCTAATATTTCGATGATATCAAGGTTGTTAGTCATAATTTTACAAATCCAATTAGACATTTAAAATTCTGACCTTTTTCCGGTTCTGAATGCGGAAAAAAAATCAGATACGTTAATTAGGGACTTGGGGGCGAAAAAGTTAAGTTCTCCAAAATCTTATTTTTGCCTTGATACGCCTCTTCGTCGTGAGGTCGACGAATGTGGCACAACCGCTGCAAAAAACAAATTCTTCGATTCCTCCCCCTTGTTTGAAACTAGTAGCTGAAGTTAAATAATTACGTAAGGTGCACTCCAGATTGAAACCCATTAAAATGTCCGCGTGAAAGGTGATGGGCAAGCGGCAATAAAGATTTGGCGGTTAATTATAGCATAGCTAATGTGGTGACTCTAATAGCAAATACGTTAATGAAAAGTTAATTTACCGACAACATTAGCCCAGGGAGTTTGGCCAACGAAACAAAACATCAACATTTTAAATTCCACGGAAGGATTTATCGGCGATTCCTCTCGTCGGCTAAAGCGCTAATCCCTCACACGTCTTTCGCTCTGGCTTGTTGTCAAGTCTCTCAAAAAATCGGGATTTTAAGCTGCAATTTTCAAGAATCGGGGCCCAACTATGGGATATTTGCCGATTGTGCGGACTCCCCTTCGTGTTTTTCGTTGCGCGGGGCTTTCGTGGTGGGTATTTCTAGCATTCTCGGTTTTCCCGCGGCGAAGAGCGAATGATTTACGATGTCAATGACCGCCCGCCAAGTTTGTATTTGTAAAATTTTAATCGCTAATAAGTGGATGGGATTTTTCTTCTCCGATTCGTGCAAGTTCCACCGATGCCCTTGAATTTAACATTTGGTGGGATTCGAAGAAATCTGAGCGCATATGAACGCAATAGTTGCAATTTTATTTTCGATATGAGTACTCATGAGTAAGGGACCTATCATAAGAGTCCTTTGCTAGAGCTTCCCTTCAGAAGAAAAACTACCAATTTAATACACGTACAAAGTAACTTCTCCCAATTTGTAGGTAGAGACGCAACGAGTTCAATTTCCCCGCTACGCGTTTTATTCTGCTTGCATCTGCGATTATTGATCAGTTGAGAATAATCGCACGTAACACAAAATATTTTATGTTCAGTAAAATTTATTGGAACTGAATCTATAAAAAAGTATGCCATACATTCTTACCCTATTTTTGCACTACTTTTGCATTAGTTTTTTAAGTCGTCACTGATTTTCAACCACTACTATATCAACCTGATGATTGGGTGGCCATCGCGATTTCCTCGGCGAGAGAGATGGTTATACCCGCGAAGATTACATTAATATTTTTCCGATGATGCAAAGGAGCTTAATTACAGATGAGTCAACTTATTCAGTGGAATAATCAACAAATCAACAGATTGAAGGCACATCGGGCTTTATGAATAGTTTTCACTTAAAGCACTGTCTTGATGAGATATGGGGAGATTTTATCTTCATCAGGAATTTCTCTTTTTTGTGCTTCCTAATGCAAACAGTTTTGGTGAGAATTTAACAGAATAAATACTGCTAGACTCCCCACATTTGAACCAGAGTACTATAAAAATTTTCAACAATCAATTGCGAGTCGGCGCGGCGGTCTCTTAGGAATGATGGTTCAAATTCATGTCAGCACGGTAAGACATCGATAATCGATGTATAAGACTCAAACGGAGCTATTTAAATAATCAAAAAGTTATCAATTTTAATGGAATTTGTGCCAGTGCAGTTCCCTTTGAATTTAGAAGTGTACGTAGCAAAAATTATGAGGCGCTCCTTACCAAGACAGACATGTATTTCCACACGGCTCTTATACACTCATGAATGAATGCAAAAATAAATACTCACGAGTTTTTGATCGAGGCTCTCTGGGACCATCCACGGTAACTTTAATGGCTTTATTGTACGTTGCTACTTGAGGTGGAGAGGAACTTATTGTTATTGTCAGCGTAAAACTTTTACCTGTAAGAAAACAAATATTAAGATTACAATATTGATAACAGCATGTACAGCTCCAGATTCGAGTGGGTTGAATTTATTATTTCATCGATACTTTTTTATATTATTAAATGTTGAAAAAATATTGTATTAAAAAAAAAATACAAAGATCATCCGTAGAAAGAGGTGTGGAACCATCTCGACGGATAAATATGTTTTGATTCATAAAACCTCCCCAAGAGCTTTAAAAACAAGCCCCAAGAGCATGGTTTAAGACGAGAAGACCAGCCATTGGGCTTCCTCGATGATAATCAGCGGCTTTAAAAACCGTTACATTTTACAGTCAACATCCTTAAAGCCCTACGAAAAAGCTATTTATAAGTCACTGTAAGGTCACGAATGATCCCTTAAGACACGCTCTAAAAAGCATAACTTGATTCCTTGACGGGCAGCTCGAGTCGTCAGATGGCATTTTCATCGGCGAAGCTCGGGGGAAAACGCGGGAAACCGAAAATTATGACATAATTACTCGGGCGGCTTAGCGCTAATCCGACAATTTTCGCAGCTGTTGGGATTGCAGCGGGTGTTTACACGGGCTGAGTTATTTGCGCGGGCGGGAATCGGGAGGCGCTTGGCGAGAGGAGCTGTCTACTTGTTACATTGTCTTACCGGTTGCCGGGCCCGGTTGCGGCCCGGTGCCTGACACCGTTGCGTGACCGCCATTGGTTGCTGAGCACCAGCCATCAAATCGTACAATCTACGTTTTACGCCAAGAGAAAAGCCGACCGTGAAAATCCAGCGCGAATCCCCACCCTTCTCCTTACACGGAGTGATTCAATTTGCATAGCGAGTTGGAAAGCTCCCCTGGTCGCATCACCGACCTTCTTCTTTGACTACTAAATTTAGATACATTTTGTTTTATAAATATACACACCTGCTCGTTCATTACATTCTTAGATAAGTTCTTTTCTGATAAGTACAGTGGAAGACGGATATTTGGACATCGCTTTTAACGACATATTGGTTTCAACGACCTGCGATCTGGCCGATCCCGTGGCTGAAACCCTATTTATTCGATGTGCTTAAGCATCGATTACAACGGCAATCGGATAGAACGATCGAATTCGGCCGGTTCCTGGTGGGTGATTGTGTCCGATTTTCACTGTATTCAAAAGATCTCTTATACTTGTTTAGTTTTAGATGCTAAGTTTGTTGAAGCACCTGCATAAATTTTACCTTTTGGGTGAATTCAATGCTTTTTTTTTTTTTTTTTTTTGTTGTTGACTCGTTTTTTTTCCACTCATTAAAAAAAAGTCCGATAAGAACGGAGATATACGACATTTTGAAACTTATATCGAAGTATTTTCAAAGCACTTACTAGTGGTTCCTGCAGACAGTTTAAACCCTGAGGGGAAGTTACCAGAGTCTTTTCGAAGTATTTTTAGAGAATTTTGTTGGTATTTTGAGGATGTTTCAGCAATAATATTTTCCATTCTCAATTTTAAAGGTTCGTCAAAAATCTTATTAGAGAATTTTTTGAACAATATTTGGAATAAGTCAGGCATGAGGACAACGAGGTGAAGACTCGGATTATTCTTCATCGTACTAAAAGGACAAGACACTTGCGTAAAAAATATCGTCGAGACGTCATACCACAATTCGTGCTTTATGGATGTGCTTGAGGTATCATCAAAATTGAATGCGGAATGAGACGCTTGGTTCTCACTCCAACTTCGGGCCGCTCTTAAAGACGATCTCTTTCTATCAAAGCAGAACAACTATCCCCGACATCTGGGCAAACTTTATTTTAGTTGTTCTCAACTTCTCGACAGTATCGAACCAAGATACCTGCGTAAAATATACCGTTGAAGTTTGAAAAATCAAGCGAAGGCAACAGAACAAGGCTCTCGAACTCACACGGCTCTTTGATACCACTATTCGTGCTTTATGGATGTGCTTGAAGTATCATCAAAATTGAAGGCGAAATAGAAAATCTTGTCTTGACCGGTCGCAATGCAATTTTGTCTGATATTTTCGCTCTTTTTTCCGGCGGTAACGTTCTCAAAACACTTCTCTGTGTTCTGGGGGTAAAATATTTACGCTAAGTATTTTCCACAAATTAAAATCAACCAAATATGGAAAGGAAATGTACCCATTTTAATTATTAATCATAATTTAATTAGAACATAATTTAATTTTGTCTCAGTTAAACTTGGGAAAAAATATTTTTCTCACATATATCTCAGTTATCTTTTAATTTCATGTGATGAGAGATGCCTCATAATTTATTGGTGTAAAATTTTTCTATTGGAAGATTTCTATACTTTAAGAACTTTTAAGATTTTCTATTGGATTTTTTTTCGTGCTAATTTAGATTTGGACTATAAAGATTTTAATTTTTAATATCTTATTTTATTCTATTTATTTTTTATTAAAATTTTAAGTTAAGTTAAACTAATAATCTTCAAAATTATAATTAAACTTGCTAGTTTAAATTACAGTACGTATACAGTATACCTAAATCAGTAAACTTGGGAACACCCTGTAGACTGACGCGGTTCGTGGTGTTGGCACTATTTTCGTCATGCCTCGGGGTGAGCCGGCCGAGAAGTCATGTTTGGAGTGTTGCAGGAGGATTTACGGGCGCATCAGCTGTAGTTATGTTGACACTCCGTAACATAAACTTACAAGAATGACAATTGTCACCTCGTCAGTTAAAGATAGTTACGACTGGGTCCTTTCCCGGGGCACATGCTGAATCTCTTGGCGCATGCATTCCGTGTTTGCCACTTGCCGTGACTCAAACCACTTTCGTGCCCTTATGTAAAGCCCCTCTTCCTCCGCGACACCCAAACAACTCATTAAGGAGGAACTCTCCTCTCCCGCAGGAACGTATACGCATATTGGTCAATGAAACCCAACGGTACCATAATAATAAAATCACGCTCAATATAAGGCAAGGTTTCACCTTTACGGAGCTCCAAGCCAAAATTGCGCCCAAAAGTAATAGTTCAAATGCAATAAAAGAATATGGATGCAACAAAGATGATACAGGTAAATCTCATGTATTTAATTTGTGGCGTGGCGTGAATAATCGATTATCGATATTTCCCCATTTGAATCCGTGGTAAAGAATCGATTATTAAGGTGTTCGCTGCGAACACCCTGTTAATCGATCCTTTTCCACAGGTTTAAATGACAGATCAATCGATATATCGCAAAGCATGCCCCCCCACTGATTTTTGCTGAATCCGAATTTGAAGTTGCCGAGCAAATATGACCTCCACCGCAACGATTGGCGCACACTTAAAGGGAGAGTTCCAATGAACACCAGTTTATCACCAAAAATTGCTCAATACCAAGGAGGAAAGTTCGATCACGAGTCTAGCCCGTATCGAGTCTCTCAGTTAGCTATGTCAGACTCCAACGAACTGTTGGTTCTTCAAAAGATCACTTCATCCCTCAATATCTGAAAACATTTGAAAGGGCGCGGCGTCACTGATGTTATTGACATTGTGCTCTGTTCCTAAAATCATCATCACATTTGAAGGATAAGTGATTCGACCATCCATCTAACACTGCCAAAAAAACTTCGACTGTGGAAGCCGTACTTAGCCGTAATATAGACATGCCATCCGCGTCCCGGGCGTACAGGCCGAAGTTCCGGGTGTAGCATCCGTAGCAGTCAAAGCTACGGCTCCAGCACCCGGAACTTACGGCCTAAGAGCTCGGAACGGACGATATATCTATTATCCCGTAACTTTTTTTTCAGTTAAGTATTCAAGAGGGAGTTTCCTTTCTTCGTGCTTTTACCGACATCAAAAATCATACTGGTTACGGAACGTGGTAGAGCGAAAGTTTGGTATACTGTTTGAAAATGAAAATTTGTGATTGGACAGATACGCATATACCAATAAACTACAAAGCCGAAGGAAAAGAGAAATTGCGCATAGTTTCAGTGCACACGAGCAAAACTAAATTATTTATTATTTTTTCCCCACACGGCTCGCCCGTTGCTCAAAACTCATTTTGGTTGCGGACGAATAAAAACTGCCGGCGGCCGACGAAGAAATGAAATCGAGGATTAATTAAAAATTATTAATAAAACAAGAATGTGCTGGAGCTCAGCTTTGAGATGCTCCTCACCGACAGGCGAACGACTGATTTTGAAAAAAATCGAGAGGAAAAAACGGGAAAAATCACGAATGAAATGATAATAAAAGAGGAGAAGGCACGAAAATAGTTGGAATAATTTATAAACGATAGATAAATCTCTTGGAATGAGGGAGCGAAGCCGGAGGGGGCGCGAGGTAGCACATTGATACGGATTGATTGTCGCAAGGGTAGTTTGTAGTGGGCTCCCGCCACCCCTCCTGGCGTTTGCCCCCCGGTGCCCTCCCTCACCCCCGGCGGGTCGGAGCGGACTGTGCAAAGCGACCAGCCATTTTCACCACATTTCCCATTTCCCACTCCGCACTCTCCCCCCGCCCCCCTCCCTGTCCTCGTGGACCTTTATCGCATTAACCCGTCCTCCTATGCAACGCATCTGCAGTTCCTGCATCTAGCAGCGTAATGCTGGGGTACGGATTGAATCTGAGGAAGGAAAAAAAAGTTCGGAAAACTTTTCGGTGTGAGATTTGACGCGGATAAATGAAGGAGCGACTGATTTGTCCTGAGTTTAGTTGACCTAGGAGAACCAACTTGCAACACGACCGGACCTAGATTTTATTCTGTTATATTCCTCCGTGAAACTCATTATTTCATTGCCTTTTTTGAAATGGAAAATCATTCCTAACGAGTTTGACTTTTTTGTGGGAGAAAACGGTTTCAGTATTCAACATCGCGGAGCTGTATCGCCTCTTTGGCACAAAAACAGAAAAAAAAATTGGTTAACCATCAAAGGGAAACTTGCTAGGGCAGATTTTTCATTGTACTCACAGTCAATAAAATAAAAAAAGACGACAGTTTTCTCTTGGAAACATTTTCTTTAACGTCGAAATTCGTGGAAGTGATGGACGAAAAATTCTATGAATCCCAGTGTAAAATACTTACAATTTTTGGGTAACGCTTCGCTTGATGCCTCATCAGAGACTTCCCACTTCCTAGAGCATAACCCAAGCGTTACCAGAGGACGGGAGATTTCCGGTTTTTTTCACGGGGGTTCAACGCGTTTTCCGTCGCCATTTCCAAAATGTTGACTGATCGATACTCAAAAGAGACTCTTTGAAAAAACTGATACTCTTCGGTTACTTTACATTACACTTCAGCGAAGCCTGAATAAATGGCGACCACATTATATTCATTAAATCAAACGCGATCACATTTAACAATTTTTTGGTTTTTGACAGGCAATTTTAGGCCACCGTTGCAATTTTTCCTCCCCTACTTTATTTTGGAGGAGATTATACGGCACAATATTATAATGCTTTTCGAGGAGTGAACGGTGTCTATAAAAACGAAAACTTAGTGTTGTGCGATTTAGTAACCCCTAAAGTTAATGAAAGTTTCGGACAAACAGTCATTTACGTGAGTACAGTCAGAGTATACGTACAGCTCTTTTCCTTGCTGCCGTGCTGAGGAAAAACGCCATATGAACATTCGAGAGTTGCCAAATTCCCCTGCATAAAATTTATATTTTTGAAGCAAACTAATTCAATTTGCCCTTAAAATTTTTAAGAATGTTGGAAAAAAACGAGAGCACAATTTTCCGAGAAAGTCGAAGAGAAATATTCAAAATTTTCCGAGAAAAATTAAGTTTTTATTGAAGGAAATCCATCAACGTCTAAAGGCTCATACGGCGTTTTTCCTTAGGACGACAGAAGAGCGGCACGCTGCTGGGGGAAAACGCCGAATTCCCCTGCATAAAATTTATATTTTTGAAGAAAACTAATTCAAATTTTTCTTTAAAATTTTTAAGAATGTTGGAAAAAAATGAGAGCAAAATTTTCCGAAAAAGTCGAAGAGAAAAATTCAAAATTTTCCGAGTAAATTCATTTTTTATCGAAGGAAATTCATCAACGTCTAAAGGCTCATACGGCGTTTTTCCTTAGGACGGCAGAAGAGCGACACGCTGAAAGAGCTGCATAGGATCGCCATGCAGGACGAGGCACGCCGCGACAAGGACAAGGGCAATAAACAGCGGAAATGAACGCTGAAGTCGGATTATCGCGTTAAATCTGAACCAGTCACACGCGGCCGAGAGCCCCCGCGATACAGCGACAGAGAGAGACAGAGTCACCCGGCAGTGGGGCTCCGAAATGGGAGAGAGAGAGAAAGAGAGGAACGGGTAAGAGAGGTGTTACACTGGTGACGGGGCTTTTGTTGAAGCGAAAGGAAATTTTCAACCATTTTGCCGACTTCGTTACCCCTCTGCGCCCCCGGTCCCCCCCCCCCCCCTCGGCGCATCCACTCGGCGAACCCGCAGTTGTCGTTTTAATAAAATCTTGTCGCTCGTGTCGGTTGTTGGATTCTCCTCATTTTTCATTAAAACAAGTTCAAATACCGCTTCATTCAATTCGCTCCTATTATCGCCCCGCATTGAAATGTGGTGTTTTTAATTGCATACTCGGCCAATCTTCCTCTCTTTATTTCCGAGCGGCCAAGTGCTACAGGGTGCTTTTAAACCCTCTGTAAACAGGAACTGACACCTCACCGCGCTCCGTGGTGGTGGCCCGCAACACTGAAGTGCGTTGTGCTGTTCTGCCGTGCGACGTAAAAACGCCGTAAAAGCCATTTTAAATTTTTTTGTAGACAGTATATCATAGCAGAAAAACTTGTGTACTTAGGGAAAATGTTCTATCAGAATTATCTTTCAAATCTATCGAGAATTTAACCTGAAAATTTGAGGTGCATGGGTGAAACCGTTTTTATTTTATAAAGTGTTAAGTTCGAAAAAACGCGGTAAAGTCTTGATGGATTTACGGCGTTTTCGCTTAGGACAGCGGAGTTCATTTTAGACACTCTGTCGCTTCCGAATAGACTGATTTCGTGAATACGTCCTTCGATTTACTATCGAAATATTGGTTCAAACCCAAAGAAACTAACGTAACCTCATGTTCGAATTCTTCATGAGGTAATTGTGTTAATTTGTTAAAATTTAGTCATTGACCGGTCCTAAAATCGATCAAAGACTCATTAAACACGAGAACTTTCGACTGTAAGCAACACTTGGACGCATTTTACCACCATGGCGCTAAGGGCGCGAATCAGAAACGAGAATTCGTGTTTTTTTTTTTTTAATTTGAAACAAGGATTCGATATTTTATGAAATGACGTAGCCACTAAATCAGTCTATTTCGAATAGTTTTGAGCGACAAGCAAATCACTTCAGAGTAAAGCGGCGTGGTTTATCGGTGTATATTTAGTCAAGGGACGAAAATCAATCGGGCACTCCACCAAAATTCTAAACTAGGCAGTTTCTCGAATTTTGAGGATATTTACATTTATTTTTGTATTTTGGAGGGAAGATATCAATATATCAATTTTTAACACGCTGACCGTGAACATGACCAAACTTTGGATTCTCTTAATACCACTTAACACCACATCAAACCTCAGATTTCTTCGATACTTCGCTTCTATACCACTATTCGTGCTTTGTGGATAAGCTTGAAGTATCATCAAAACTGAAGGTGAAATGAGACACTTCATCTTGATTCCGACTTCGAGTCGCTCTTAGAGACGATCTCTTTCTATCGAAGCGAAACAACTATCCCCGGCATCTGAGCAAACTTAATCTTATTTTTCCTCGATTTCACGACACTGTCGAACCGGGACACTTGCGTAAAAAATACCATTACGGCATT
Organism: Bemisia tabaci; assembly: GCF_918797505.1. Lineage (NCBI taxonomy): Eukaryota > Metazoa > Arthropoda > Insecta > Hemiptera > Aleyrodidae > Bemisia > Bemisia tabaci. The sequence goes on from NC_092796.1 coordinate 22,505,834, forward strand.
AAAAGACCAAGAGACGACAACAGAACAGGGCTCTCGAACTAACACAGCTCTTTGATACAACTATTCGCGCTTCGTGGATGTGCTGGAAGTATCATTAAAAATGAAGGCGAAATGGAGCTACACACTTCTCCTGGGCATCTAGGCGAACTTCATCTTGGTATATCTCAATCCCAGGACACTATCGATTCAAGACACTTGTGTACATAATATTTACACAAAAAAGTATAGGCCCACTCTTCAGATAGAAAAAAAATTGCTTACATTCGATGGTTATCCACTATACGAACTGCTGAGCTTCTGTAATAAATGAGGCACTGGGTGCGAAAAGGGAACTTCTAGATTATGGTGGTTTAGAATCTCCGCTAATAATACTTCATTGGTTGTGAGGGAAGTGAAATGCATGCATTTCATCGAAGCTTGACTGGATTTTTTTCATGATTCATTATTTTTTCCCGTAAAAGAAATTCAGGAAAAATCACCCCCCTAAACTGTTCACGACTTTTTCCCGGGGGAACGCGCGTTGTATGAAATGTTGCGCGTCGGTGCGAGCTATGTGTTGTTGGAATTAAGGCCGAAATATGTGCTTTGAGTTCTATGTTTTTAGGTACTACACTTCATTTCTGCAGCTAACTCAAAACCGACAGAAATCGAGTTATGTGATGGCCGACTTAGGTACACTGTCGAATTGTCATTTATGAATATAACATGTATGCAATAAGTTTCTCGGAGTTGTACCAAGTCTATAGATTTTTATTGACAATTCCCATGACATAAGTCTCACGTGAAAGAACTTTTTCGCAGCTGAAAACAATAAAAATGCGCTTGCGGTCAGTGATGTTGCAAGACAATCTTGAAGTATTTATGCTGATGGTTGTCGAACGAGACATCCTACTGCGTATCTCTGATGAACAGATCATTCAAAAATTCTGCGAGAAAAGCACAGAACTCCGTGACTCCTGAGCATGTAAAAGATCTGTATTCTGTTCCCTTGTCTTATTTTTCTCTTCTTTAGCTATGTAGTATGTATATTTATTGTTCCTACTTAGTTTAGGCATTAAAAAATTTACATTTAAATTTAAAATATATTGTATTAGTTTTTTATACAATATACAGGGTCTGAAATATTTCTTGTTTACTTGCTTTGGCTTGCTCCTTCCACAAATAATGGTGCTTAGATGCCTCCAATAGCTTTTCTTTGATTGATCGATTTTACATTTTTCATCTCACAATTCTTCCGATACTTCTATTAATAATGTTCAATTTCAGAATTTTCCTCTGTAAGATTAATCGACTTTGAACTTGAAAATTCGTTAAAATTCTGCTTAGAAGAGTCTGATTTTTAAAAAATTCCGACCCCTTCGAGAGAAGGGGCGCCTCTCAGGTGCTTTAAATGCTCTCAATGCTCCAAGAAAGCGTTTGTGTATTCCCTCGTCACGCGGCGTTGAAAGATTCGAAAGAGAAGTCGTTTCACTGCGAAGCAATACCAGAGAGACTGTACTTTCTGACAAAGATACTGTAAAAAGACATCGCCACGTTGGCATCCTCGATGAAAACAACTCAAGCACTTGGAATCGAATCGTCTTTAAAGAGACAAAGATTAAGCAAAAACACGAAGAATTCAATTATACAAAACTCCAAAAAATTCCCCTAAGAATAGGAGTCGCAATTGCCAAATAACTCATTTCAATTAAAAAAACCTACACTTTTTGTACATACCACAAAGAAATGGAAGGCAAAACACGATGAATATACGATTCAGCACAAAATCCCTTTCAAAAATGCACAAAACAGTGCTTGGCTGTACAATTTACCTAAAACGAAATCCAAGTTGTGCCTGAACATGAATCTGTGAGGCTCGCTAAAAAAGAGAACAAAAAATTTTTCGTGGACTTGACCGAGAACCAATTTTGTAAAAGAGGTATAAAAGAAAAATAAAATCAAACAATGCAGTTAATTTGTGAGAATAATAATTTACGAAGCCGCATCAGATCATCAGTTATAAAGTAAATTATTGATCCAGTAATTTTTACGCGAGAGAAAGTAAACGAACACTGGAAATAACCCTATGAAACGCTGGAAATCACAAATTTCTTGGATAAGTATCTGAAATATCCCACCACCAAGAATGCATGTCAATTTTTTCACTCGCGTTTTATGAAAATTAATTCTTGCTTGATCGTCCACGTCTTACACGTACACAGATACATTCAATTTCGCGCTGTACATCTGTGAATGTTGGGGAAAAATTGACCGGATAATTTGCCACGCTAACCATTTAAAAGTTAAGTGTTGCGAGAGGGCGAGCTGGCTTTTATTAATGGCGGGATAAAATATCCTGTAGGGAAGAGGCTATTAAGTTGGAAGTTAAGAGACAAGCGACCGCGATATTTGTCAAAGCAAGTTCCTGCTCGCGGAGCTGAAAAGTTTCAAGAAAGTAGAGCTTGCTTACTTTCGAGGGGTGAAAAGACGGGGAGGGAGGGAGAAGTGGGGGCTTCCTCCTTGAATGGCATGAGTTATACGACCCTCCGTCTAGGACTCTTTGAATGCCATTCACGCTTTTTCATTGACGAGCTCTTGTCCTTCCCACGACAGGGGAAATCGCGAATTACCGTGGAAAAAATTGTCATTTTACGTCCTTCTGTCCGGACAGAAACGAAACGTCGTGTAGTGTTTTGTCGCGGTGGAGGTTAGTATAATAGTTAGTACTAATATAGTATGGTTCTAAACGACTGAGATTTGCAAAATGTAAACTCTTGGATGAGTGAAATTATCATCAATAAATCCGAAGACGAACATCCTGTTGCGTTGCTGATTATCAATGATAATTACAAGATGATCACGATGATCACAAGATTATCACGATGTATTTGTATAAAAGGATAAAATATTTGAACTATATACTTGCTGGAAAAGTACAGAGATTCCAACTGATCCAACTCCCCTTATCCTCCCTCTATGAACGAGCAACAGTTTTGAGAATAAGTTCATAACCAGCGTATGTGAATCATTCCACTGTCACTGGAATGTACTCGTTCAATCGTCACCATTCCAGACTTGACAAGAGTGGAGATGATGTTTTAACATAATACTCTACATAATATCGATGCTGAAACTCCGAAACCACGTATCTCGGATTGCGACGTTGTAGACTTCCTGTCATACTTAATATTTTTAATTAAGAACTAAAGTCAATTCTTAAAAACTTCCGCTATTTTTCGTAAGTGTGCGAAGTAAATTTCGTAAGTGTGCGAAGTAAATTCTAAAAAAAGACTTCAACAAATGATGTTTATTTGTTCCGCTTCAAAAAAAATATAATTGGAGAGAAGGTATATAAAATGCACACATACAATGCGTTTGAAACTGATATTTGAGATTTTGTGAGTACTAGATAAGATGTGCCATGAGTCAGAATCTACAGTTAACACTGAAAAACATTTTCTTAAGACATTTTGACTTAAAGCGTCGTTTCTTGTCGACTAAATTTGGTTTTTTTTTTTTTTTTAAGTTCAATAACCGTTGTTTTTTTATCGCTTCTCTGACTTGAACTTAACGATGACAAAACGACGTTTCTTAACTCAAAAAGGCTGGTGTCAAGTAGAATCCTCGCGGATTCAACTTTTTTTTTAAAAAAAGAAAAAACAAATTTTGTCAACAAGAAACGGCGCTTTGAGTAAAATAATATCCTAAGAAATATTTGTTTTTTCAGCGATTGCTGAGCCCTGCTGAAAAGATTGATTTGAGTCATAAACGAAAAATGTTCGGTCTTTCATGCTGAGCGATCTTCTAAACGCTGCAGACCACTGCGTCAAATACTCTAATCTAGCTTCATATTCTGCAGAATTGTGAAAAACGTTTGAAATGCATCATTTCTAAAGCTACCAAAAACGCTGGAAATGAAAAAAGACCTCAATCTTTCAAAACGAAACACAAGTCCTCCACATGAAAACTTCATTTGAGTTTTTCTCAATTTCACAAGACTATCGAACAATGCCGTCGAGATGTGAATAATCAGGAGATGACAACAGAACAGGGCCCTCGAACTCACACAGCTCTTTGACACAACTAATCGTGCTTTACGGATGTGCTGGAAGTATCATCAAACTTGAAGGCGAAATGAGACCATTTGGTCTTGACTCCGTTCCGACTGGTTAAGACCGGGAGTTAACATTTTTAAACACCAGAAACGAGAAACTTTATTTGGGAAACTTCATCGTAATATGTAACAATCTTACTTGGATTCAGCATGACGCAGGTAGGCACACAATGCCTATGTAGAAAATCCTTAATTCTTGGGATAGTTAATTTTGTAATAAAAGTTCTAAAAAGGCATTTAAAAGATGAGGATTTCCTTTAGTTACATAAAGTACAAATGATTAATATTTGGTTCGAAATTCATGATCTAATACATGTACTTTAGTTCCTTAAACTTCCGCATCATAAGATTCCTTAAAAATCTTCGCATTGATCGATTCCCTATTCCTATCATTGTATTTGTAACTAATACAGAATTTTGACGCTTAAACTCCTTTTTTATATCATTGTTTTACGGTTTTAATGCTCTCAAGTCAAACAGTTTAGAAATTCTTATGAATATTAAACTATGAAACTATAATTATATGGTAAGGATAATGATATGGAAAGAAAAAAAATAAACTTTTCTAGCGTTCACTATAACCTTAACATTAAACTTCAGCGTAAAAAATATGGAATTGATTTTTTGCTCAGGATGGATGAATATTGATTGACCCGGTTGATCCAATCATTGTTGCACTTGGCTCAATTACAGTTTATGTAAGTGTATAACACGCGAATGAAATAAGCTGGCTTGGCGTAAACAATAAACTAAAAAATGTGTCCTACATTTGCAAATTTGCGCTCAAAAAAGAAAACGTATCAAATGAAAAAGAGAGAATAATGTGGAGCAGTTTCTTGTGCAAGAGAAAGCAAAACAGGAAAAAGTTAAGAGGGTTTCTTCAAAAATATTCGGAGTTGATTATATTATTTTCAGAGTCAATACTAATTACAATATCAGACGTATGTATTAAAATATTCAACAGGACTTGCCTATTAATTAAAGTTTTGCAAGATGCTGGCAATACTTTTGTGGACGGAGTGGACCACACTAAGCACATTTATTCAAGTAGATAACACTGGTCAACACGAGCTTTAAAAGTAGTCTAGGTGAATTCATATTGCTGGTCCTGTGAATGACCTCCATTTCTCCCATCAGCTTGATTTCCCACAAAAACAAAACAAAAATTAAATCAAAACAGTAAATTCAGTAAAATTGCGTGCCACCTTCTCACGAAATTGTTTACAAGTCTTCTTGAACATGTCACTTCAGTAACGTACCCGACTAAGGAAAAGAAATTGTGAAAAGGGGTTTACGGACAGAAAAGACAAAACGTTCATACTGCACATCTCAAATCCGCTATTGGTTCCTCAACTACCAATAGGTTTGTATGAGAAGATTTTTCTCTCTTTACTTTATGGGTGAAAATGGCAATAATGAAACGTTTCAGTATGATCTAGTAAGATCTAAAATCAAGCTGAATGTTTCTTTGGGTTATTATGCTCAAATTCAAGGGCTTAGAAAAGGGATTTAAGCTATAAGGGTCCTAATTCTCCATCCCTTCCGTCCTCACAAAAAAATTTGGACACCTTTAACTGCTCGTTCTCAATAACCTTTCCCAAAGAGTGAATGACCCTACACTAATCGTTTTCCAACCCCCTCACCCCCCCCCCCCAAAAAAAAAAGAAACGGCCAACCATCCTCCATGTTAACATTTAATTTTGCTTGCAATAGAACGTCAGTGATTATTTATAAATATGCATCACGAGACTGAATTTTTAGAAGTTTAGACTCTTAAAGTATACATTTGGCCCTAAATAAAGTTTAAATTTTGATAAACTAAGAAAGCTTGTCGATACACATTTTCCTCTGTCGTTCCGCTAATAATTGTGTTCATTGAAGTTTTGTACGCGAAAGGCGATATTAGTGAATTTTGTAAATAAAACTCGATCTAATTAGTGCTGATCTTTGCGATCGAACTAACTCCATATTCTAAGTAAGAAAAAAAAAGTTGCTGAAATGCACATGTCTCCAAAATTTTTATGTTTTGCATGGAGACGTAAGTTCCTTTGACTTAACTTCAAAGTCCACACAATCACTTTTGAAAGTGTAATCGCACCCTCACAAAAGATATAAAAAGACATTTGTTTTCACGTTTCACATTTGTCATACAAGAAAATTATGAACATGAATTACCATTATAAATCCGACGTCCCTATCATTAAATCTTTGTAGAGCTGAGCCATAAAATTGTGCGCAAACTATAGGAAAAGAACACCAATGCTGGCTGTTCCCCTCCGATAAATTTTCGTAATCAAAGTATCATAATTTCTCTGTTCACTAACGTTAAGAAATACGCCGGTGCTTTCTTCCTATTTTTGGAAAATTCCAACTTTCAAATGAGAAAATTTCACCGCGACAGTTTTCGACGTCAGTCGGAATAACCAAATCCTAGGCAAATAATATGTTACCCAGGACGTAAAATTAGGGCGTAAGAACGAATGAATTCTAATTCTGGCGGTTCCTGGATTTTACTCATGTGAAACAGGCAATATCTCAAACTGCACATGCTAGAAAAAGTAAATGAACGTATCTAGGGGGGTTCCGAAGAAAATTTGGGAGCTACAGGGGGTATTTTCGACTTAAGGCACTGAAGACTACAAAAAAATCAAATACGGGAACTACATAGCAGCTGAAACTTTCTTGAGGAGAGACATACTTTTCGCCATTAAAAACACACACAACAAAAGAAAATGACAGTGTATCACTGAGCTCGGCAAAATGTATACAAAGCTATCGCAAAAACGGTGAAGTAGTCGGAAAACTTGCGCTAAATAACAAGAATTTTGTCGTCTTTCTCTAGTCATTCAGAAAGTTTGGGGAGATAAACATCAAGTACTTAACACTTAATTTCAAAATATTCTTACTGGATAATTTTCCTCACAGAAATTTGGGGTTTTTTCTGAATTTTCATTAGTGACAGAAACCTAATTTTGAGCAAATGATTTATAAAATCCGTAAAATTATGGGGCAAATCCATTCCAGCCAGGATTCAATTGAATACACAATTCAATTTTTCCTTTGCTAAAAAGTCCACGGCAAAATAAGAGCGCGAAGCATTAATGCACAAACATTGTAATTGGAATGCATTATTTTACTGATTATGGTCAAATTTTTTAGTACGTGTTGCTATACAGTCCGCGATAATCACGGTCAACTTAGGAGAGAAGAAGAAAATTTTGTAGAATTACTATCCCATCGGAAGTACACTTATCGGTGCGTTCATACATAACTGTTAGAGTTCTGTGATAGATTCTTCCTGTGATGTTACGGTAAGAATGTTTATCCGTATCTCTGTAGATCAATTTTTGACGTACAGTAATTTACAATGATATCGAGGAAAAATGAAGAAAAATGACATAAACTACTCAGATTTATCGTCGATTATGGGAAATCTACTTTAAACCGACTGTTATAATCGGGCGCATTGACACCGAGAAAAATTTTCTCGCGTTACCTTGAGATAATGTAGGAAAAAAAAACACAAACCAACTCGAATTTTGAGTTGATTTCGGTGCAATTTACTGCAAATTTAACACAGAAAACAATTGAAAAACCGGGATATCGCTGAATGAACCGGACACTTGAGTTTACCTCATGTCTCTTTTCTCATATTTACCGAATTTTCGAGTAGTATTATTCTCTCAGTGAACTAACTCACTGAAAGATCTACAATTTTGATGATTGTCAGATGCGGTGGATCACTCTAAAATTACCAAACTTTGCGTTCACCCATGCTTTAAAAGTTAAATTCTCACGTGATTTTCCCATCTTTTCTCGAGCGTTACTTTTTTCAGAGCGTTCAAGTCTCTCGGCTCCCATCCCCCTAAAAAAACGTGTAAAAAAGATAGGGACTCGGAACTCACCCCGACCACTCCTGCCGACGAATCGGAGGTCGTTGAATTTGGCCACTTGGTTTTTCATGATCGCCGTGCAATTGCGGAGCTCGGCGCAGAAGTTCTCGTCGTTGCCGGCCCGGATGGTGACGACGGTGCCGTCCATGACGTCACCCAGGGCCACCACCCTGAAGGCCACCGGCAGGGTCTTGTTGGAGCGCCAATGGGGCGGCAGGATCGTGCACACGAACTGGGGGCTCCCCGTCCGCACCAGCTCCCCCGGGTGCTCCGACAAAAAATCGCCCAGCGTCCGCTCCGCCAGAATATCCGACGTCATCTTGGTGTACGTGTCGTTCATCAGGGAACCGCCCGCGTCCTCGCAAGGCGTCGCCGCTGACGTCCCCGTATTGGCCGTCAGGTGCATTTTCCCCCGCACGCACCCACACACACACACAAAAAAACACTTGTTAGAACACTAAAAGATTGGCACACCGATTACGTCACATGTTGGGCGCGCACATTTTTACAGTAATATTGTTTGTAGTTGTAGATCTTTTTGGCCGGGATGCGCTGGTCGAAGAACGTCAAAACGGCCATTTCAAAGCGGGGCGGAAATCAATGAGACCGGTCTCGAATCAATTGGCCGGCCGCCGAGGCGAGGGCGAAACGCGATCGCGGAAGATAAATCGGTTTCGGGGGAGAAAGAAGGAGCGAGCCCGAGTTTAAAAACGCACATTATCACAGAACGCGCGGCAAAACAGGTGAACACAAATAACGGTTTCCAACAAACCGCACCGGACCGCGGACGGGGGAGATAAATAAAACGGAAAAGGCTGGAAAGTCAATCGGAAAGAGTTTAAAAAATAGCTTCGAATGAAATGTAAACATGAGTGAAGGGAGCTGAAAAAAGGAGCGCGGGGCGGGGGGGATTGGGATAATGACAAGGTGGGGGGAGCTCAATTACTGGAGCGGATACGTAGGTAATTACGTTCGTATCAATGAAAAACTAGTCGGGGGAAAAATGGCGCGCACTTTTTTTTCCCTTTTCTTCCGCTCGCCGAAAAAAATGGCGGGCTTTTCGAAGCCGGCGGAGCACGTGGACGGAGGACCGGGCACTGTGGGGCGCAGCGCGGGCGGCGGAACTTTTTCCCGCTTTTCGTGGGCGCACTTTTTTAATCGGATTTGGGAGCGCGATTAGAGGTGACGGGTATCACGAGTGGTGGACACGAGTGTGCGGACGCGAGGCGAGGCGCGGAGCCGAGAGACGCGGACGTCCAGTCGCGGTAAGTGTCGGGAGCGAAATTTTTGCGGGTTGTTTATAATTATCGGGCGAGGATGCTAGCGGAGGATTTGATTGGTTAGGCAAAAAGGAAAAGCCATACTGTAGCAATCCAGTTTATAGTTTTAAACCAAATGAGGAGATTTCAGAGCTTCGGGGCTGGAGGCGGAGGGGTTCGGGTCGGGGTGGGCGAAGCAGGAGCAGGGAATGTGAAACGACGCAGGCTCTAAATGTGGACACAGAACACGCGCTCTCTCTTCCGCTCGACCTGTCTCTCTCCCACTTGAAGCTGACTAATTTAAAATCTCCTCCCTCTAATCACCGGGGTCTCTCTCTCTCTCGCTGTCTCCATGCCTGTCGGCGACTTTGTCTCTCTCCCTCGGCAACTTGCGCGGCTCCCTCGGTTTACCTATCTCCCGGGCTCCCGGAGCGGCGCCCTCCTCGCTCCCACTTTCCCGCTTTCCTCGTCTCCTCCTGGACTCCAGGAGGACGAGTTAAACCGAGCTTCTTATCACACAACTGACCCTCAGAAAGGGGCGAAAGAGAGGAAGGGATAATAACTTTTTACAACCCCCCATCCCACTTGTACTTCCCTACGGAGAAACATTAAAAAGAGCAACCCTTTCATTCCTTTGTTTCCGGCCGGCCACCGTCCCTTAGAACTTTCAGCTCTATTTTCATAATGAATCTCCCGTCAAATACTTTAAATCTCCTTCGCTTATTTCCTAAAAATGACCTCCTCCATCTTTCCTACCTCTGCCCTTCGTTGTCCCTTCCCCCTCGCGCGCCCCTTCCCACCTTCTTTCTCTTGGTCGCCCCGTTGTTCCGGGCGCCCCTCCCACCTCGCCCCAACCCGGGCTGGACCCCCTTCGAATGTCCCTCCGGCGCGACCGTCGTGTCCCTTCGCCTTTTTCGGCTACATAAATAATGCGACGGAATTTAAAACACAGGAAGCGCACCGTGTTCCGCAAAAATATAATTAACGCCTGCCGGAACTCGACAATGAACCGGTGAAAACTCCCAAACGTGGATTTTCCAAATTTTTACACGTCTACGCCACTTTCAATGCATCCCTCACGATTAGCGAATTCAATTTTGCGATTTAAATTTTTCAATGATACGATTTATTGCGCCGGAGGTAATCGATGCAACGTCATGTCGAGCAAATTGGAGACTTTTTTCATAGGTGAGATCAATATATTCATATGGAATTCCTCGCCTGCATTGCTCGGGGAAAAGTGCTGTCGAATTTCAACACTACATATTTAATTTTTATATTGATCACTGAGTGAGCATCGAAAAGATTGAGAGGAACAAGGCGTGGGTGATTTTTGGTATTTTGTTGTTAACAGAACAAAGAATATAATTTTCCTCGGAGAAAGTTAAGAAACAAAAAATTGAAGAGCAATGAAAACAAAACAAAATCAAAGAAGAGTGGCATTACCGTCATGTTTTATACAATGTATATAGCCTTGCAAAAACATCAGCTCTCTAGTCAACACGTATAGAGTAATGCTTAGACAACCGCGTTAAGCAGAAATGGCCCAAACCACATCAGCTATTGCCAAAAATTGGGCTATTTAATTTTTTACATGAAAACGGTTGTGCGGATTTTGGTGAAAAGTTCAATGAATTTTACACATAGTAGGAAGCAAATTGCTTAAAATTTTTAAAGGAATCCGCACTAACGTTCTATTGTAAAAAATTGAAATGCCCAGTTAAATTTGGCAATAGTTAATGTTCCTTTATGCTAAAAACCGACTCATCAACCAACTCAACAACAAACACGACTGATTGGTGGTAAATCTACTACAGCAAGTACCAGCTGAAATCGTTGATGAAACGTTAATTTCAACATTTCGCGTAGGACACTCGACCTGCTTTTACAGCTAGTTTTAAGTTTTAATGTGATTAATGTGTATAAAGCCTGCCTGAAGATGCACCCCATGCGGAGCGAAACGTTGCAGTAAGATATGTGTTACTATTTAGCTGCAAGCTGAAAACAAGGTAAAATTTTGCATTTTTAAATATAAATATATTTTTTTTAAAATATATAGCGTAGCAAATATACAAGGTGTCCAGACGTTAACATACTTAACTTTCAGGATCAATTTTTCGGCTCAAAATGAGACTTTTCTTTCCTATGCATGTGGGCCCGAAAACGTATCATAAGTGAGCTATATACGCTTCTATTGCTATGCGCAATGATTTCTACAGTCCTTGCAGTAAAAATTGCCTATCCAACAAGGAGCTTCGAAAATCTAAAAGTTTTTCGAAGCTCTTTTACGACAAAATGACGCGTTTCTACAGAATTTGTGCAATACCTTCTAGAGTTGAATTTTCGCGCTCTTTCACGTGCTGTATTCCGTTTTTCCAAACATCGTTTATCGAAAAATGAATCGCAATTTTAGAATCAGGGAACCGTAACGTCGTTTTTCGAGGACGCACGCCCTTGAAAACACAAACACAGAACGGCACGTTAAAAAATACGGCTCTACAAACAGTTTCAGCTACTTAAAACAAAATAACGAGGAGTTAAATCAATTTGAAAGAAAGAAAATGACAACTTTGGAAACGCACAGCTCACATATGAAGCGTTTTCGGATATATGTGTATATGAAAAAAAAGTCAAATTTTGAGCCGAAAAATCGATCCTGAAAGTTAAGTACGTTAACTTCCGGATGCCCGCTTTAAAAGGACCAGGATCACTGATCAATCAATAAACTAACCTTTGCACGGAGAAAAAAACCTCGTGCGTGGGATCCAAAGTTTAGGTCATATGCATCTCTGAAGTTTTCGGATTGAGCATTCGAACACTTCAAGTCTAGCTGCTGAGGTTTGGATCACACGTCTGTAACTTCGGTTCTTACGTCTGAAGTACTTCGGTTTTCACATCCGAAGAACTTCGGTTCTCACATCCGAAAAACTTCGGTTCTCACATTTGAAGTACTTCAGATGTAAGAACTGAAGTTTCAGATGTGTGATCCGAACCACGACAGCTAGACCTTAAGTGTTCAGATGCTCAAGCTGAAAACTTCAGAGATCCATATGACCTAAACTTCGGGTCCCACGCACAAGGTTTTTTTCTCCGTGTGGGAAAAACCACTCAATTAATCTCTGCATAAGAGTAACAAAAAATTATGCGGAGTTCACCGAAAAGTGGAATAGTCCATTGCACCTTATACCTCCTGAGTTGAAGGATAACAGCGAGCTGAAGCTATAAGCCGGTGACTTAGAGATATAAGTTTAGGGAACGACTACGAATATCTCCTCGAGGCGCGGAGACTTAACCTCAGCATCCATACGACGAGGTTAATAAGTAATAAGACGATTCGAACATACATACACTCGAGGTGGGCGAGGAAAGTTTCAACGACCCAATCATACGCTCTCCCGCCTCGACCAAGCCCCTGGAAGTGATGAGCTGTGCATCCGAGTGGAGCATCGGCGTCGTGCGTGTTGCGTCGCGGATGAGGGACGGCGCAGCGCAAAGAACCCCCGAGATGGGAAGCTTAGGTGAAGTTTGGGGCATCCCCGCGGCGCGGCGCGTGGAAAGGTGCGCATTGTTTGAGAGTGGTGAAGAGAGGTTTGCCGACCCCCTCTCGCATGGCTCATGCGAAACCGTTCACAGCTGATGCGTTATGTGGGGAGCCGTGCATTCCTCCTCTTGTTCTCATCAGCACGCCGCCGCCAAGTTTGCGTCGGCTACAGCCCCTGAAACGCATTTTGCGCTACACGAACGGGTCTGCTTTGATGCAAATTTGCCGATGTAAATGAAGTTTCATGACAATATTTTACACACGACTGTATTGATTTTTTTTTTCATTTGTTTCCTTAAAAAAAAATGAAATAAAATAAAAAATAAAATCCCTTGCAGCTTTTTGCAATCCCTGAAATACGCGACGAGTTTTTCAACCAATTTAAAGTGAAGATTTAGTATATTTCAATTTTATGCGAAAAAAAAAAAATCGGCAATTGTTGAAATACTCGCCGTCTTCATGGACTTTTATTCTTAGTTTGTGTAGATTTTCGCGGATTTTGTGCCACACTTGGTTTTTCCTTGATTTTCGATTTGTATTTTAGAAAATTTCATACGTTGAAAATTTTTCCTGTACCTAAAAAACTGAGTAATTATTACAAGCAATTATCCTCTTCCGCACATTTTTTGATCAATCATACGTGAACATACTTGAATTTTGTAGCCTTCATTCAAGTGGTATCAATTAGTAGGGACCACGTTAAGTAATAAGAAACCAAGCCACATCAGCTATTGTCAGATTTAATTGGGCAATTTAATTTTTTGCATGATAACGGTTCCGCGGATTTTTGTGCGAATTCAAGTGAATTTTCTGCAAAGTGTGAAGGAAATTCATTAAAATTTTCAAAAGTGTCCGCACAAACGTCCTTTAGTAAAAAATTAAATTGCCCAGTTAAGTTTGGCGATAGCTAATGTGACTTGGTTCCTTTTTGCTACACGCAGTCCATATAATTAGTCCCAAAAGAAAATATTTACATTTTGAGGTATTCTTTGTAAAATTGCGAAAAAAATAAGTAATAGGTTATTCCTTTAAAAAAATTCTGCATTTTATTGACTTAATTCCGCCAGCCAAGCAAAGAAATCACACCTAACAAAGAAGAAAAGCAGTCTGCGAAAAATATCTGAATACATACGAGAGAAAGCGTTTCCAGAATGGTGTGTGGGAACAAAACGACGAGCGCGAAAAACATGTTCGGTCGAAAGAAAAGTGTATACCCAAAAGAGGCATTTGTAACATGTACAAAACTGAATAAAATTTAAATATCAATATTATTGTTTATTAGCCATGAGCAGTATTTATCAACGGGATAATAAAAACAAGCAGAGGCCGAAACCGATATGTTCGAGGCTCCCCTCCCATTATTACTTCATGTACGTTCGCCAGCGTTGCCGCACAATCGTAAAAAGCGCAACGCTTACAACGCAACATGGTGGAGGATTCTGTGACTTTTTTCGGAGATTTGGAGGAGAGGATAGGCCATTGTTTTCATTTTTAACAACGTTTTCTGTCATTCACACCCTTTTATTATTTACGGCGGTTTGCAGTTATAATTATCTTTCCATCCGCTCGTTCCCGACTATTCAGTTTTATTTGCCCCAACTCGAAACCACTTTTATCAACACATCACATCACTCGTATTCGTTTCTTCGTTCTCTACTCGTACAAAGTGACAAATAAAATTAGAGAATATCAGCTTCAAGGTATGCGCTCCTTTCACTTGAAAGTCAAAAAGGTTTAAATTTGTGATCTTTTTACACCTTCTTAAATCATTATTTCAGTGCAGCTAACGCACACAGCTGCAGTATCCACTGTCTAGTGCAGACACTGCTAAGCTCTTTTATGAACTTTTGGGTGTCCGATACGAGCGAAAAAATGTCCAAGAATTTGACGAATATTTCCGACAATGAACTTTTATCTCCGTTTTACAATATTGTCTGTGACTGTCCCCTACAAACGTTTTTATTTAAATACGAGTTTTAACTTTGAATTTGGACGATCACGGTAAAAAGAAATGTGTCACTGAACAAACTGTCCGTCCTGGGCTGAGAGACCAAAAGTTCCGGGTACTGAAGCCGTAACCTTGACTTCATTCGACTTCGACAAACGGGTGCTACACCCGGAACTTTCGGTTTCTGAGCTCGCGACGAACGGTATGTCCACAGAGCATGGAAGCAGCTTTAACAGCCACACATTTTTCGTCAGTATACCTCCGATTGTGACGTAGAAAATCTGTTCTGTACACATGATTAATTTTTCAAAACAAAAGAAAGTAAACAACCGCTTTTTGGCAATATACTGTGAATTTTCTTCAATTATTTAGAAGAAATCTCAAAGAGACACGCATTTTTCAACTATGCTAGCTATCAGCTGCACAAATTACAATGGTCTTAATTATGAGCATAAAGCCCAATCCACACTATCAAACTTATCATTCAACTCTTGAATGGAACTCGTCGTAATGAAAAGTTGAATAGTGTGATACTGACGCGAGAAAACGACAATTTAAAAAAAATTCTACGGAGACTTGAACGTGACGTCACTTTGGATGGAAAGTTGAACAAAGAGTATTGAATCAAATTTTTTTGCGTTCAACTTTCCATTCAACTTTCCGTTCAATTATGTCGGATGAAAAGTTTGATAGTGTGAATTGGGCTTTGTTCGAAATGACTTCGGTGTTCTGGAAAAAGCATCATGCCTGACAGCGCGCGTGATCTACAGCTTGGACGAGACGAGCTCGTGCTTGACCGGGGAGTGACCAGAGGAAGGAAGACATCCTCTCGACTACGAATTTGTCAACCCATCGGCGCGGCGGCGGAGATTAATGTCCGACCGGTCAAGATATGGTCAAGATCTGGCCGGACGACCACACACCACACAGCTTCCGCACGTGGCCTCACCGACGAGCCACGCCTGAACACTTCCGTTCTTCCAAGACAAAGAACTCGGGATTAATTGCTCACCACCGCGACTTGTGCTTCTCTTGAAGCGTTTACTGATGTGCTCCGAAAAAACGCGTGTGAACCATTGAATGTTGCCAAATTCCATCTGATAAAATGCGAATTTTAAAGAAAAATCTTTGAATTTTGTTGCTCAAAATTCCAACAAAATTGACTTCCGGTTTGATTTGGTAAATCTGAGAATTTCACAGAAAAACACACTAAAACTTTTTCAAAAATTAATATTTTTTGGAGGAACTTATGGTAACGTTTGAATGCACTTACGGCGTTCTTCCATTAGAAGGTAGTACAGTCTGACAGTTGCCGCTCGATTTTCCGCTCGAGGGATTAGACATTAGGGATCTTTGAGTGTAACTTGGTGAGCCCCAGACGAATCATAGTGAAAGTGAAAAAAAAGGTACCTTAATTCGTTGTTCTCCACACAAAGAACGGAACTACATTTCCACATTGAAATTATTCCGATGGCAAATTATGTTTTCATACGACGAAACTGCCCTGGCAAAACGTTTTTACAAGTGCAGAGTTAACTGAAAAATTTCTTCTGACTCTAAAAATCAGTAAAATTTTGGACCAAAATTGTAGTGATATATTATAGACAAATTTAATAGTTTTAGTCAATTTTGCAACTTTGGAATGGAGTTAAGATTCCTCGTCTCGGAAACAACGAATTGCAACTTGACATTTCGTATGTTTTTTTGATTTTTCAAAAAATAACCAGAGGATGGAATTGTGTGGAATATTCACAAAATATTCTTCACAAGGTACAGGAAAATCGATGAAAATTTCAATTAATATATCTTAAAAGATACAGTTTAAGCATAATTAAGTCCAATTTGGCATAGTTTTTTCAAACTGAACATTTTGAACGACGAACTTCATATCAAAATGACTCCTGCTTGGTTGCATCGAGAATCCTGATTCAATGCGTCTTTTCCGCTGAAACTAAACCCTCTCTACAAGAAATTTCCATCCTGATTCATTCAGAACGGATGGATTTTCTCATCGAGACCACCTCTCTGAGCATATAGCGGGAAGCTTTGCCAGCAACTTGGATATCTGACGTTATCAACGTAACTCACGTAGCCGCGTCATTCGCAGCAGATCTAAGACAAATCTACGCAAATGTGAAGCTCACAATACAACATGTGAAGTAAAAGAAAAAAAAGAAAAAAAAGGTGTTTCTCTTTTCAAACGTCAGGTAGATTCTACGAAGAAACAATCGTTTTATCACAGGATTTATACTGTAACAATTGTGCTCCACTTTCACTTGGTTCTGGTTGATACATGAATCCAATTTATAAAAGAGGGAGCGATATTTCCGCACAAGTTAAGATAATGAAACAACACTCAAAAAAAGCTCCGGCCGTGGAGGCCATAAGCAGCGGACCTGGAGCACGGACTGGATGGGCTATATGGCACTACCGTTCGCCTACGCGCCTGACGGCCGGATTGCTACGTGCGGGGACGATGCGGAGTCCTACGGACATGAAAACCGTAAGTCGCGGCCTCGAGCGGCATAGGCAGCTTGCGCTCTAGGCGCTACTTACGGGCTGGACGGCCGGAGCTCTGCGCGCCGCCGCTGTCCGCGACGTGGTGGATTTTTTCGGAACTACAGCTGAAAATTCACCATTAAAGTACATACTTAGAAAAGAAAAACTTTCCAGCAAAGTTTTAAACATTGAGTGAATTATCTTGTGTCAATTTCTGAACAAGATTTTTTTTCTTTCCTTCTTTTTAAAATAGGTATATATTTCTTTGTTGATAGTTCATAACAATTTAGTTTCAGGAAAGTGATGGATAATTCAATGTCTAAGAAAGAAAAAGAGCATATGAACGTTAGCTTGTTGATCATGTTTCAGATATCAAGAGAGATTTGAACTCCTTGGCTGATAGTTCAGCAAGTCAATTTGAGAAAAGAGATGAATCTTAGAGAAGAGATGATGCTTATTGAGAAAGAAAATCAGCATATGAATGTTAGCTTATTCATCGTGTAGAGATATCAAGAGAAATTTTCAAAAACCTAACTTTAATGTTGCAAGCCTTCGTAGAAATAAATAAAGCACTGGGGAAGCACTGGAAGGAACAAATGTAGATAGATCAAAAATTCATGCTACCTATTTTAAATGTAGAACAGACTGTCCAAGGTATGATAAATTGCTAAAACTCATTGCAGCGAAAAATGTAAATTGAAAAATCATTTTTATCACTTGGCAGCCCGTTCTCAATAAATGTAATTACTTTCACTCAATGAGAATTCAGCATTTGTCAAAAACAAAACCTGGTTCATCCCTCAATAAAAAATACGAATGCAAAGTAGGAAATCACCCAAATGATTAACAAAGGAAAAGCACAGGCGTAGGTCTAGGTACTTACAGATTTTTACTCCTTACGACTAGAAAAGCTTCAGAATCTTGAAAATGAGGTTGAGAATATTTCAAAGTGTAAATTCAGTAGTAAAAGTTGACAAAACTTCAAGATATAACTCTCCGCAATAACTACCGGATACAATTTCCACAAAATATTAGCGAAGAAATATACCACCGAAAATTGTCACACTTGTTAAAATTGTAGATCTTCCCTTCAGCAAACTGAAGCGCGATTCACACAAAATTTTACCACTATTACAGTACACTGAGCTCCCTAGAATTGGGATATGGAATCAGAGAGATATTCACAGCAACAATGTTTGCACTGGCTCTTATCGGATAATCAACGCAGGCAAGATTGGCTTATAGCTTCCGCTGGCGGACAGCTATTTTGGCAACAGAGAAGGGAGGTGTTGGATGTCGGAGAGTGAAATACTACCTACTCTCAATTGAAAACATTTAAGTATAAGCCAGAGATTAGATTGAAATGGAATAAAAAATCAACCCAATCTTATGAGCAAGCAAAGGTGGCACAATGAAGTTGCAATCGGTAAATAGACATTCTTGTGTCTACATTATCAGTATTTTAGTGTGGCGGTAATTTACTCTGTGGGAAGATGCGTGGCAGGTAATTGATTGCTTTTCTTGGATTTAAGTTCTTTCCCTTAGTAGGGGGAAAATAAGTGAATTGCAAACGAACTTACAGGAGGAGAGGATATGAGCTCAGTGTGTAGGTAAAACTGACAATTTTCACTTAACTCTCGTCGCATTTCCGAAAGTATTTGACAAGCGTTATCACACAGAACTTTAGAATCAATCGTGCACCGCACAGAATCAAGAAAATATATCGAAAACCTCCAAAATTAAACGAAAAACGAACACACGTAATGAGCAATGACCAACAATGACAAGCAATTTACTAGATTCTAACCTCAATAAACAACGCTGAGTGGTGGCTGCGATCGCTCCCGAAAATGTTCAAGGCTGGCGGCAACTTTAAATTCACGCACTGAATAACATTGACGTAAAATATTATAATTTTCTGCGAATATACACGTAGCCGTCTCAATTTTAATCTGATGGTGACGCCATTTTCCGAAAACTGAATCTCACCTCACTGCCAACGGCCGTGGAAGCGGTTGGCTCCGATCCTGAAACCCGTAACTTACGCTCGGCTCCTAACCGGTCTTACGGCCATGAAGGCCGCGCGGGGTCCACGGGACACCGGCCGCTGGGTCCAGTACTAGCTGGCGCACAGCGCGTTAACGCCGGGATCACCAGTGTCCAGAGCAACCGGGTCACAGGGCCGTAGTTTTTTTTTTGAGTGAAATTTAAAAACACTCACTAGCGGCGATTTTTGATTAAAGAGCAAAAGCGTTTTAGGCATGCGGCCGGGTTTTGGGGTCGCACCGACGATGGGCCTCAGGCCCGAAACGCATCTGCTCGTTAATTAAAAATCGTCGCAAGTGAGAGTTTTTTTTTATAAAATATTAAATTATTTTATTGTATAAATCCGATTTGAAATTATTTTGACGCCTGTTTCAATGGAAAATGTCGGTGACGTCACGTTTGATAGGACTCGGACGAGTACGCAAGTGAGTGTTTTTTTTAAAAAAGGAATTAAAATTGTTTTATTATATAAATCCGATTTGATATTATTTTAGCGCCTGTTTCAATGGAAAATCCGTACGGTGACGTCACGTTTAATAGGACTCGGAAGAGTAATGAGGTGGAAACGGAACAAGCCGCTCGCTGACGTGGCAGGTTCATGAATGCCACGACAGGATTTTTATTGAATCATGATACGGTCAAAGCGGGGCGGGAGGAGGGCGGGAGCGCGAGGTGACGGCGGTAAATCCTAACAGTGCGTGCGACAGGTAAACTAGGAATAAAAAAGCTCGCAAATTGAGCGCGGGAACGTGCGACACAATAACTGGCCACTGAGCTGAGGATGTTCCCCTTTTCCCCGGCGCTGGAACGCAGTCCTGCCGCGTTGCACAAAAAATTAGGGAAAACGTAGGAGGTTAAAAATTTTACACGTCAACACGGAAAAAAATTGATTGCCGATTTAACAATTGAATTGGTAAAAGATATATCCGACATGTCTCAATATTGTACATTACACAATGGTGAAAAGCTAATTGAAGCACGGGGGTGGTTAAATCGGAATTTTTTTGTTATACAAGTTACATTGAAACAAGTCGGAAACTTTGTTCAACTATAAAATTGTTAAATCAGCATTCAAAGAGCAAAAAATTTCATTTTTAATGGTGATTTTTGAATGAGCAGAGCGAGAAAATTTCCTCGAATCATTACGGATCGAATTATTGTAAACGCAGTTTTTGCATGACCGGCGAAATTGGTTGAGATACATGTTACATCGAAAACATTGCATCAGAAAGA
Organism: Bemisia tabaci; assembly: GCF_918797505.1. Classification (NCBI taxonomy): domain Eukaryota; kingdom Metazoa; phylum Arthropoda; class Insecta; order Hemiptera; family Aleyrodidae; genus Bemisia; species Bemisia tabaci. The sequence goes on from NC_092796.1 coordinate 22,526,346, forward strand.
TACTCAGCATCATTTGTCTTCGTTTATAAATATAGTTTCCTCAATAAAATTTACCGTGAGCGAACATTAATTTTATTCGTACACAGAAGAAACGATTTTTGGAAATTTTCGAAAATATAGCCCTTACGTAGGTTAGCCGTTTATACTCCAAAATCTTGTTATGGTGTTTGTTACTTCCACAATGCACATGCAACGCATACAGTAATAAGATCTGTGAGCATCATACAACAAAGTAAAATATGTCATCTACCTTAAATAATGTGTCACGGCGCTGTAATAGATCGAAAAAGAGAAAAGGCAGAATAAACGCCTTCATTAAAAATGATACCGACCAACGTTACACTCATGCTCAAATAGTTGCTGCCGAAATCTTCAATGTTGAGGTCGAGGATCTATGATGAAACAGATCGTGTTTCGCGAGATTTGACGATGAGGCATTGCAAACCAAAATTATTTTACCTTAGTCTCATTATGATGCTCATACACAAACCAATACAAAATCCATCGTTAGTGAATGAGATCCAAGGAGGGTAAACTATGCTCTTATTAACGCTGTGATTTGACGGAATTTTCAACGGTTTTTTATTAGGAGACGTTGATCCGTTAGTAATGGACGTAGGAACTTGGCGTTTTGGACAAATCCTGTCATTATTATTTTTGGTTAGTCCGTAAGATTCGACGGTCAAAACTCGATACACTTAAAAAAAAATTATTGAGATATTGTCTTGACTTGAGGCGTTTTTGAATTAAAGACACGTTGTTTTATTGTTGTTTTCTTAATTTAAGCTTAACGATAACAAAACGACACTTTCAGTCAAAAGAATTTTCAGTGTACAGTAACACACGGACTCCACCATTGTCTTCCAGTGCACCTCACTAGCGACGATTTTGGAGCTCTATACGGTTGAGATATTATTTTAACTTACAGCGTTCTTGAGTTAAAGAAACGTTGCTTTGTCAATGTTTCTTTAACTTCAGTTCAACGATAACAAGACGACACTCGAAGTCAAAATAATATCTCGAGAATGTTTTTTTCAATGTACGGTAACACACATGGATGTCTTTCGGTGCACCTTACTAGCGACGATTTCGGAGCTCTAACCGGCAGCGTGCGTTGAGGGTTGTATTAATCATTTTTACGGCACTGCGATTAATAATTTTAGTTAGTCCGTAAGATTCGACAGTCAAAGACGCGATACAGTGAAAAAAAATTATCATGAGATATTATTTTGACTTAAAGCGTTTTGAAGTTTAAGAAACTTTGCATTATTATTGTTTTTTTATCTTAAGCTTAAAGATAACAAAACGACACTCTAAGTGAAAATTATACCTCAAGAAATTTTTTTCCAGTGTACTATATAACATGGAATCAAGCAATCTCTTCACCGACGATTCTGACGATATCTTCATCGACGACTTTAGCGACGATTTTGGAGCTCTATCCGGCAGCGTGCGTTGAGGGTTGTATTAATCATTTTTACGGCGCTGCGACGCGGCGGAGCCCCTCGCCGCGCGCGGAGTCGCGGAGGGATGAAGTTATTATTTATATCTGTGTCAAACTTGGGCTCGCCGTTCGCGAGTTGGCGCGCCACCATCTGCCCCTCATTTTATTACAATTTGCTCTTTTAACTCCTCCGTTTGACTCAACTTTAAGTACCTACTTGTCGCGCTCTTTTGCCTTGATTACGCCCCGTCTCGTTCATCTTCCCGTCGGGCGTCGCCAGAAACGGGTTCTTCGCCGCCGACTCCGTGTTCGGCTTATTATCTACCCCTCAGGCGCTCGGCTTTTCGCCACCGAGTTCGGCTTTCCGCCTTTTCCTCCCGTGATGCGATCATTCAGCCCGGATGAGCTTATTAAGCTTGAATTAGCCTCGCTGCCCGCCCATCGTCTCAAGATGCCCCTTTGATCTCCGCGTCCGACGAGTTTCCATCCGTAGACTCCGCATTCCGGGAGAGTTTTGGAAATATGGACCGCGTTTAGCAGAAAAGAACCAAGCCACGTCAGCTATTGCAAAATTTAGCTAGGCACTTTAATTTTTTACGCACTGGAAAAAAAAACACATTGGATCTAGAGTCCAGACTCTTGAAAACATTGACAAGAAAACATACTATTATTGATTCAAGGAGTAGAATCAAATAAGTTTTGCTCTACCATGTCTCCCGACTTTTTAGCCCTTCAAAATGGAAAAATCTGACCTTTTTTTTTAAATTTGTTCAAAATTTTACGCTTAATCAGATCCCAACATCGTTTTAGGCAGTTTTTGCCATTTAATATCAGAATTTTGGCCCTAAACAGCTGAAATGTCCTGTACCATAGCCTGTCTGCGACTCAAGTGCGCAACTTTAACGCTTCATAACCATCATCTTGCATCTAAATACTTCCACTTCTGCTGTAAATTCACACTCAACTTGTACCTAACTTATTATTTTCAGTTATATTCATCCAGATAAGTGAAAATATTAACCGTCTTTGCGTCAAGCAGCCTTGCCTGCGGAATTCGCGTCCTGTACCGTAGCCCCCTGTTTTCAGCATCATTTCGTCCGCTATAGTGCAGCACTGAAGAACTTTGTTTACTTTTTTTTGTGTTTTCGTAACTGTCGTGCACGTTGTAGCCGAGAGGAGGAAAAAACCGGAATGAAAAGGTATATTTTGACCGTTTTTCATGAGTTTCTAGGTTTAACGACCATATAGGATGTCCTTACCGTATACCTACCTTTTGAATGCATAAATCACTTCAAACTCTCGAATTTTGGTATGTTTTGATACGCTCTGATATCTTAACCTCAAATCCAGAATTTCAACCACATGCGTGAATATGCCCGAGCACCGTTGCCAATAATCACACGATTTGTCCGCACCGTAGCCGTCCAGTACCGTAGCTCGTAGCTCACGCGCGATGCGGCCGGGTCCACGGTAAGTACGGACAAAATGCGAAAGTCATCCAAAAATCGGTGCGCTATTTGATAGATCATCCCACTTTACTTTATTTTATCTATCACCAAAATTTGGAATTTAAAAAAAAAGAGACGTATTTTTTTTTAGTACGACGCGACTTAGAAGAAGGAGGCTTTTTTTTCGATGATTGAATAAGGATCGCCATCTTTTTATTTTCTTCATTTATTCTTTTAGAACTTTGAGTCCTCTTTTTCGTCTGAAGTTCATAGCAATTTATTCGTTTAGTATTTATTCGTTAATATCTAACTTATTTTTTTCTTATTGTCCTTTAAATGTTTATTTAAGGTGATTTGTGACCACATTTTCGATAAAGTTACCTTTTTTTTTTTTGTTTTCTTTCCTTTTTTTGTAAAAGTGCACCTAAAACGTTCTAACGTTGTCAAGCTTGTTTTAAGAACTCAGCTTCTAAGATTTGTCCCTAATTATTTAATGCGTTTACTTTAAAATAAAAGCAGTTCATTATTTTTGAAAAACTGATATACTTATTCTTTTTACCTTTATTGCCTGTATTATTTATGTAAGTGGCTTTTATAAGCTATGCTATAACTTAGCAGTTTACTCCCCTATGAATTTCAGTTCTTTATAATTCGGCTTTTGCATACAGTAATATTTACGAATGCCTCTTCCGCCTCTCCGTCCTTACCGTAGCCCGTTTGTCCGTACCGTAACGTTATTGTCCTGTACCGTAGACCAGTAAAAAATTGTACAATTTGTAGCTTTAAAAAAAGCAAACCTGTAGAAATTCTTTATAAAGTTGTCTACCACATCTTCTAAGTTAGTTCTAAAGAAATTAATTAAAATTAAGCGTTTAATTACATTTCCTGGCTTTTTTAGGAGAAAAATGATGGCGCAAAATTCTAGAAATCGGACTTTAGAGCAATTTGGGGGCTAACTTTTGAAAGTAAAAACTTTGAAAGATATTTTGTTTTATTCTTCTACAAGAATATAGCTCTATGAGTGCAAAAAAACTTAAAACTGTATTATTATCAAACGTATTCATAGAAAAACAAGCCTGTTTAGTTGGTCTACGGTACGGACAAAAAATTTAACTTCCAGTGATAAAAGAGGCCAAAAAAAAATGTCTGTTGAAAACGAAGATTGACCACTATTAAAATCGACTTTCCAAGAGTATGAGGACTTCAGAAAACATGCTGAAGTCTTAAAATAACTAAAGTCACTTTTTTAAAAAAAGATGGCTATTTGATTCTACTCCAAGCCAGATTTAAGCTTAAATCAAAAGGAAATCCGCTCAAATTAAGAGGTTTGGTTCTTGATTTAAGCTTAAATCTGATTGAATCAAGAGTATTTTTTTTTTTGTCGATGTTTTTAAGAGTCTGGACTCTAGATCCAATGTGTTTTTTTTCCAGTGCGGGAGAAAACTTCTGCAAATTCCTTTGAAAATGTTCAGGACTTTGCTTCGCACTAGGCAGGAAATTCACTGTAATTTGCACAAAAATCCACACGACCGTTTTCATGTAACACATTAAATTGCCTGTTATGATTAAATTTGGCAGTATCTGATGTGGCTTGGTTCCTTTTTGCTGAACGGGGTCCATAAAATGCACAATCATTGTAGAAAAGCTCGTTCCGGAAGGCACGAGATGCGTAGTCTTCCTTTTAAGGTGATTTTTAAAAGTGATATGACAAATGCAATATGGTATGGACCAGGGATGTGACGTGCTTTTGGCGATGGATCGATTAATCTCCATCGAAACCTATGGAAAAGGATCGATCATCAGGACGTTCGAAACGAGAGCCATAATGATCGATTATTCAGCATAGCTTCAAATACGGAAGTATCGATGGTCGATTATCATGTCTCGACGAGATAAGCCACTGCATTGAGCTAAAGCATGATCTATGTCTTTGAGAAGCAATATTGTAATATGAAAGCTAATGCATGAAGTAGCTCAGAATCACCCTTAGATGAACGTGTAATGGGAAGTGAGCAAATATGGTGTAACCGAACAAATTTTGCTAAAGTACTGCTATATTCACTTCATTTTCTGGCAGAAAGTCAATTCATTACGCCCGGAAGTACATTTCACCTGTTTCAAGCCCAAACAATCTCGTTTTTAAAACCTGAATCGAAGTTGAAAAGATGCAAACGCTGAATAAAAACTTTGCTAAAATACTGGATTCTTTACGTTCATCACTCGCAAAAAGCTGATTCGTTACGTTTAGATATACATTTGACTTGTATTATTCTCAAAATATCTCGTTTAGTTGAAAATATTCGAACGCTGAATAATACCCATTCGGGTTGACTCATCGAATGATACATTTCGCGTTCGCAGATTTCCAGATTTGTGTCAGGGTTCAAATAAAATATTCTAGGGGAAGAAATACAGCTAAATAGTAAAGCACAGTAAATAGTAATAGTAAAATTGAGGCGTAATAAGTCCAGTTTTTGACAAAAATGTAGAGTGAAACTAGCAATTTTTGAAAAATTTGTGTGAAAAAAAAAACCTCAGGAGTTAATACCGCTACGAAGAGGAATGGTCTACGTGATGATTCTGTTTCATATTATTAAGGAGGGATGAAATGCAAATATCCCCACAACAATACCTGCTAATAGTGGAGAAAATCGATCGATCTGTTTCCACTAAAATTAAAATGCAATGATGTTCCCATTATTTTTTTTGTGTGTAGAGGCGCGAACAATGTCAAAGGAGTCTGAAATAACATGTTGGCCATTTCTCGAATGGCATTACTTTAAAGAGAGGAGAAAAGAAAACTCGAGGAAGAGAAGAGACGTGCCAAAGAAGAAGACAAGAGGAAGATGCGTGAAGAAGTTGAGAGAAAGGTTCGGGCTGAAATGGAAGCAGAAAAGGCCAAAGTTGAAGCAGAAAAGGCCAGAGTGGAAGAAGCCAAAAGGAAGCTGGAGGAGGAGGAACAAAGAAGAAAGATCGAAGAGGAGGAACAAAGAGAGCTCGATGAAGAACAAATGAGGAAGGCGACGTGAAGGAAGAAGACGTGACAAAATCGAAAAGAAGGAAGAAGGTAAATTCGTGCTTTTTTGGTCCTTTTTTGGCTTCGGAGATCCTGGAGAAATATATGGTTTTTTGTATTTTGAGTGTATTTTGTGATTGAGTGGTCTGCAAGCTTGAGTGGTGGGCTTGCTAATTTGGTGAAAAATTGACAAAGTCATAATAGTTATGAATAAAGGGTATTCAAAATTAGCTTACTCAGTTTCCTAACCAAGTAAGGCTCCATTTCTTCTTTTTTTCCCTTTAAGACTAATGACACTGGAGTCAATCTGTGAAAATTACAGTATCGTTAGTTCTCTGACTGTTGCTAAGTGAGCTATTTCCTTGCTGCGCCCCTAGAAAAGTACGTGATGCAGAAATTGTCCCTCATTGTGCCGAGAGTGGACACTATAAAGTGGAAAGTTGAACGTGGTCGGTGCGGTGGTGCAAATGACGTTTAAAATGATTAAAGCGTATTGATTGGAGGGACGGGAGCGATTAAAGCACTTGCAGGGAGAGGGTGCGAAACCATGTCCAGCATTTAAAAAGCTGACCGGTGGAAAAAGTTCAGAGTTCTCCCGCTAGATAGCATGGAGATTCATCATTCGAGCTTGGAAAAAAGCTCGCGCCGAGAACGAGGGCAGTCTTAGCGCCGCGAGGCTCGCGCTTGCATGCTCTCACTGTCTCTTTTTACGCGTTTTTGGGATGAACATGAAGCACCCTATCTGAGATCCTTTCGAATTCGAAAGCAATGAGTAAGAAAAATTCCCATACAAATATTTTTCTCATTCTAGGCCGGTTTTGTTTTTATCGAATTCTTAAAATTAAAAGAAGGCTTTTTTCTCTTTCGATGTAAATATACAATTTCATGGACTGCATAACATGGTCTGTACAGATCTGCTTTTATCACGAAATTACCAAATACAACTGTTAAATCCACAAAGGTTTTAAAAAGCTGAAAGGTTATCTTACATCAGAAACCCTAATTTTTTTTTTTTTTTTTTTAAGAAAACATGAAAAATAAACCGGAGGAATACAACAAGAGCGCAGTTGGAAATGGACTTGAGCGCTCATTTTGAGTCACTTTAAGCAATTAAAAGATACACATTGACACATTTTAATTCAACAACATTCAACTTATTGCCGAATGCAGACATTACATTATGAAAGCGTTGAAATGGCGAGTTTTATTTAGGCTCACAATCAGTCATGTTTAAGCCAGAGTGCAATTGAAAAAGCTCTACATGGAGTATACTGCGAAAAAAAGGCCTAGTACTTGCGTATACTGAGGGGGAAAAAGTGTTAGCCATCTTTATGGTTATGTACGATTTTGAGGTACTGTAGTGAACTGTACTATATTTCTGTTGGTGTTGGCTTTATCATATATTGAGCTATGTTTAGTACTTGCGAACATTACTATAAACTTAGGAATTTAGTAAACACTATTATTATTTTTGTCGTACGTACTTTTTTAAGCAGGAAGCATAAAAACGCGAGAATTCCTTGAGCAAAATTATGAATGAAAATCTAGACTTAATGTAATTTTTGAGCACGTTTTTTGCAAAATATCTCTCCTTTTATCCGTATAGCGAATGTTTGCAAAAGCAATATTTCACTTCGGGGAAAACTGCATGGTTCTAAAAATTCAAAAACGATGTCATCTTTCAACAAGGACTACAATAATGCCAGTATACGCTCTCCCGAAACCATTCGAGCCCTGATCTCAATAAAGAACATGTTGAGGAAGGTCAATTTATAGGAGCCCTTGAGCTCACGGGGGCGTGCGAGTGTGTCAGTAAATATGATGAAAGACGGTAAAAGAAACTGGGGAATGTTACGTCCCACCTCATCAAACAATGTAAATATTGTGAGCACTGCCCAAAAGAGTCAATGAAGCTTGAAGGAGCCCAGGAGTTCGCCAACAAAAAAACGTTTCAAGGGTCAGTATACCAGTGCTTCCAGAGTCCACTGGTCAGATGAGAGCGTTGTAAAATCTTACCTCAAACCTACGTAGCTTACGGTCCATTTTTAGTATCGTTTTACGAAAACGTCAACCGTGCACGACGGAATGGTTTTACGAACAAAACGTGCAACCAGACGAAAAAAATGGCCACATAATCCGAATATAGATTTCATTCGGCGTCTTTTATGATTTGAGAGGCACCGAGTCGAAAGTATCTGTTGCTTCCAAATTTTGAGGGATGGATCTTTCGTGCTGGATGATACGTCTCATTTTTTATATTAACTCGGCGTGCGCCGTTTTTTGCTCCTGCGTTAAGCAAAAATCACGCATTTGTATCGGGTTAAACACTTGATTTAGGAGGTTTTTTCTTTTTCTTCAGGAAGTTCGACTTTCTGTCGGACTCGGGCCGTCGCGTCGGTTCTCGGTCGCACGTATACGCTGTGGGCAACATAATAGCGAGATAAAATTATCTGACTTGAAACCATGAATAATGGCTTAAATGAAAGAGGTGCTCTTTGGATACAACCTTATGGACAGGTGGGCTGCGATGTCGCGTGCAGGTTTTTTGTTCATCCATTCTTTTTTTCTTTGTTTATTTTCGGTGAAAAGAATATTGAAAGATAACATAAAAAATAGATAAATCGAGAGGGAAAATCCATTTTGATAATAATTTAAAGTAGCATCAGTTAAATAGCAGGGTGGCAAATGGTAGAAAAGAGAGGGAAGTGTGAATTGTTGAATTCAAACATGTACCAAAAAAAAAAAAAAAAAAAAAAAAAAAAAAAAAAAAAAAAAATAGCGGTTCTAAAAAAGCTCTTAGCAAATTCGGAAAAATTACTTTACATTTTATAAAGGGCAGTGAGGCTCAATTAGTATACTGATTCACTCATAATTACGTTGTACATTGAAAAACAAAGGTCAATCGTAAGAGCCAACTGTTCGCACATCCATCAAAATGTTCGGTTCGTAGGATCGAACTTCCGACACTCGACATGGAATTGTGTCTCGATCATTGGTTCGGTCCAATCGAAGAGTTTGATCTCATGAGCTGGCTGTTCGGTTTGACAAATCGAAAGTTCCTTTTGATAAAGAGGATAAAAGAGGGGTACAAAGACCCTAATTAAGCTATTACACTTAATACATACAAGAGGACCAGAAAAACTGGATGAAAAACTTGAATAAGACGTTTTACTATCCATCCAATTAGTGCCACCGATAGAAAGGATGAAGAAAATATGTAGCAATATCCTCAGATTGAGAACAAGCTCAGTGCCTTTCTCTAGAAGAATCCTCTTTTTAAGTGCCTCCCGATAGATAATGATGCTAAACTAGATGAGGCAAATGATAAATTGAAGAAAAAAGGATTTAAGGAAAAACTAGTAAGATTTCAATGAACACCCACTATCTTGCCAGTATTAAGTATTAATTTAATGTGCGTTGTTTACTAGTAACTGCTTTTGGCCATTCACTTACATATCCTTAACTTACGATTCATGAGTTCTGAAAAAGATATGAGATCACAGGCTGAAGAAGAGGATGTGCTAAATGCCCGATTTGAATCTATTTTTAAAAACCTAAAAAAGTTCTCGTTGATTTTATAATATTTCAGATCAATGCGGCGCACGCAACCTGACAATACAATTGACTATGTGCAATTGAAGCGGGAGGGCAGGCTCTGCCACGTAATTGCCAAAATTATCCCTTAGTATAAAATTCAAAAAGGTACGTACCGGGTTCACTGTAAGGTGGATGAAGGTGGAAAGTATCCAACCATTCAGCCACCTCATAGAGAAAAAAAGGAGGTGTTTGCATCTTGAAGATTGAGTACCTTGTGACGTAGGTCGGTACAACCTGGTCAAAAAAATTCGGAATTCGAAGTATGAAAAACGGACCTTAACGTCCAATTTTTTTGCTTAAATCAAGTCATGATATAATTTCAAACACTTTACGTAAAAAACATTTTTTCCATAAACTGATAAAAGTCGCCGTACCGACCTACGTCATCAAAACAATTCCAAGATGCCCGAAATGCGAACACCTCCTTTTGTTTCTCTATGCAGGTAGCTGACTACGAGGATTGCGCAGTATCTCTAGGTAGAGATAATAACTTACCAACAACACCTATAAAACTTCTATAACACCTACTCAGATAACGAGATCGGCTATGTGCAGCTGAAGCGGGAGGGCACACTCTGTCATCATTGCTAGAATAACTCTGGAGCATAAGATCCAAAAAGGGGCTTACAGAGTTCACTGCAAGGTTGATGAAGGTGCAAAGTACGCAACTATGGAGGCAGCTTACTGTGAGGATTGCGCAGCATCTCAAGGTAAAAATAATAACATGCTCATCAAAAAAGGAGGAAGTGTCTCTTTTACAAATCGGATCTTGAAACTTACGTAAAAATCGAAGGTGGTTCATGTGTGTGGTTTAATTGTTAAATACGTAAAGATCTCTGATGAACATGAAATGGTAATTTACCTTGTAAATTCTCAAATGCTTTCCTGTGATCTTCAATGTACCTATGTTAATTTGTAAGTTTAAGGGGGGTTTGTAAGTTTCATTAAGATACACGTTTTTGTATATGGTTCCACTTCCAATACAAGTCCCAGATCTTTATGCTTTTCTCTCTCCCATCGCTTGAATTCAAGCTTTCTATTTTTCAAGAGTTCATAATATAATTATGCAGAACTTAACAGCATCACGGTTAATGTGTTCTTATTGCATGCCTCATCATGAGTAGTTTTGGGGGGAGCTGAGGTGGAGATATTGCAAGCGGCCGTGAAATGCATCCGTTTCCACTTTTTCATTTATTCATACGCGGATGGAGAGGGGGTGGCTCTGCTCTCTCGAGTACTTGCCTAATTGATACTGCGTTCGTAATAAAAATTCTTTTTTTTTAATTTTGTAAGTAACATCATTTTTTACCTCTCGCCGACTCACTTGACACGGCCATATTTATTTTTTAATTCAGCTCTCTCCGGTATTAAATGGTATTATTACCGCATATCCCTTCATACATCCTAACATCTCCAGTGTGTTTCCATTGTTGACGAATGTATACCTGAAAGAAATTATCAGGTATGCTGATGTTCTTTGGAAAAATTCATACTCTTCGTTTTACCAATATGCTGTTATCATTATCACCGCCCAGAAATCGGTACGGTTCAATTTGTATCATGTATTTGCATTTTGTTTCAATTACGCAATTTTTATTAATATCCCGCTTTACTACACCTCCACTTTAACTCTGGTTTTGTAAGTCTGTAATATTTTTCCAATGGGTAACTTAGCAATGTATTTTTAGGTAATGCTCTGATGATAGGACTGAGTCCTGAAATAAAGTAGCCCCTGATAAATAAAATTGTAAAAAAGTATGCATCTCTGGCACACGTTTTTATTACTCATAAAAATCCATAGCCCTTCACATATAGAGGATGGCTTATGTATATTTTCTTATGAAGTCGCAGAAGCTTTAATTTTCAACGTTTGAGGGACCATCCCTTAGCAAACAACGCGAAATTTATCGGGCACTCGGAATTTTCTTCTCAAAGTTACTCATCAAGCTGTAAACGCGTTGTGTGTTGATGTTGAGTAGATTTCTGCTGTGTTTATTCCGGTGCAGACGATTTGTTTTAATTTTTGTTCGTGACTCACTTATAATTCTTCATTCGTGTATATTGAGGAGAAAATCTGATCACAACGTTGAATTTAAATCTGTTGAAGTCACTTTTCCAGTCTCAGAAAAAAAATTGGACGGCGTACATCGTAATTATTACGGAGATTTTGTGGTGGGTTCCCAAATTTTAAACAAAGTGAAAAACTCAAAATACTACAACTCGAAAACTCCATTCCATAATTTAATGAAAATAAACCTGACTGAAGTTCAAACATCTCTCGTTCGCTATTACTAGTGTGAGCAGGCGGTGTCAATATGCGCTAGCTCTTAGAAGAATGTTGCAGTTCATTGATACTTAATTCTACGTACGATACGGTTGTTTAGCAGGAGTGTTACTGTTCGTCTCCTGTGATGAAATTTCTGAGTCTCTGATATTCCTATTAACAGGAGGCTTTGCAATTTGTATCAGTAATATTGTACATGTAAGCAAGACAACTGCATGGAATTTGAGTTCCGAGGACCTGGGAAGCCTAAGGTTATTCCCAACATTTTCTCCGCGCTGGCGCGTCAATATTATATATTTCTGGCAACGAAGGATTTTGCAATTTGCATCAAGAATTTTGCACACGTGAGCAAGACACCTGCATGAAATTTTAAATGGAATTTCAAATTCCCAGGACCTGGGAAGCCTAAAGCTATATTGCCAAAATTTTCTGCGTGCTGGCGTGTCAATTATCCATATTCTTTTGAGGTATATGAAATTAATATTTAGTATGGAACACTAAAATGCATATCCATTTACTGTTTCAAGTTTAGTCGGAGATCCACGAAGTGAGAATATGAAAAAAGTCGCAACAACGCACATGTTTCAAACCTAACTGGGGGTTTTCGAGGTTAGAGGGTGGATTCGGTCTCTAATACAAGCGCAGAACAGAAAAAAAACTGATGTGAAATATATTAATGAGGGGGAAAATAAAAAATGGACAAAAAAATAAAAATGAAAAAATAAACTCGGGAAACCCCGGAAAAAATGACGACTCGATCTATCAAATATTCTTTCTGTTCTTGAGACCTGTCACGCGGACCTCTTGGTATTGTGTTTGATGGTATTAGTGTTCTGTTCCACGTTTTGCGTCATTTAAGCACCCCTTTTCGATGTTCAATACTGTTAATTTCACTCCGGTGACAGCGATGAGCTCAGCACACCGACTTAGCGGAATCGAAGCGAGGCTCATATTTTATTTTTTCTGGCGTTCACGTTCCGCGCGTCTTCTCCATAAAATTTTCCTCTGTTTTTGATGGTCAAATTAATGAGCCCAACGATTCGACTTGTGATATTGCAGGCTTTTGTTACATTTTACTGCAGCCTGAGAACATTAACCGTTTCAAATCAGCGACTGTTTTAGCGATTTTTTTTTTGCTTCCTCCGAATATGTTCTGAGAATTTCAGACAAAAATAGGAGGTGACACGATAAAGGTGGTAGGTTGTTTCGTGTTTTACTTCCCGTACTAACCAAATTTTTGTGTTGAAATTTCCCTCTGTGTAGCTCTGATTACGGCTCCTACACCTGTAACTTAAGGACTCTGAGCTCGGCTAGGACAATATGTGTATATAATCCTTAATTACGGCCTCCAGTGCCGGAGCTAATTTTTGAGTGTTATAATTAACACTCATCATGATTATTTTCAAAATACCATCAGTAAGTTTTCGACGTACGTGTCAGGTACTTGAATCAACCGAATTTATAACGCAGTAATGGTTAAAACTCTACCGAAAAAAAGGCGGAAAAAATCTCTCTTTGAAAAAGAAGGATGAAAAAAAATTCAGAAAGAACGCCGGTAGTGCTATCCACTTACATTATCATCATGTTCCCGTCATTCGATTGGTTCATTTTCATTATGAAGCGAACCTCTGTGCAGGGGAAAAAAAACCGCCTGATGGTGGCACGCCTGGTGATACGACGGGCGCAGCGTGATTTGGGTTCACGGATTATGGCACTAGCCATAACAAACAGAGAAAATAATGGGCCTAAGTTTGGAGATCAATTTGTAAACAGTTGCTCCGGCCCTTTATCGACGGAGGGTAGCCCGCGGACCGCCGCGTTACGCCACGAAGCAAACCACCCTTGATGCCAAACTTCAAATCAAATTTTATCTCTATTAAATCGCGTGCGATAAAATCGGAAATTCATCTCAATATATCACGATTTTTTGTTCGGAAATATGGTACGCAGTCGATAAAACCGCAATTTTATGCGATGGAATCACAATTTATCGCAATTTTTTATCCCGTAAAATTGCAACCAAATCGCCGGCTATAAAATCGCAAAACGTTCTCCGATCAAATCGCAAAACGTTCTCCGATCAAATCGCAAATTATTGCGATCACTGCTGCTAAGGTATCTCTCATGTACTGCTTAGCTTTATAAAATTTTAAACAAAATGTGCCATTGCATGAAATTTTCAGAGGAAACGATCGCCAATAAAACGCGAAAAACATAAACCATCGCCGTCAGTTCAGCCAATACTCCGCGAATGACAACGATTTTCTCACTGGACAAAAAAACACATTGGATCTAGAGTCCAGACTCTTAAAAACATCGACAAGAAGAAATACTCTTGATTCGATCAGATTCTAGCTTAAATCTAATTGAATCAAGAGTCCTTTTTCTTGTCAATGTTTTCAAGAGTCTGGACTCTAGATCCAATGTGTTTTTTTTTTTCCATTGTAATCCTGACCCGGTCCTGTAACCTTCCATAAAAACTCAATCGCCGTTTCAGTTTCAACCGAAGTACTCTCTTTCCCTCTCTTGCAGATCTGATCCAATCCACCGGATTTTTCCCTGATTCCCTGCAAGATAAGAGCAATTGATGGAAATTTGGCAGTGTTGTCGGTTGAACGGTGGCCAGCGAACTCCCAGTTGCGGAGTCTGGGTGCAGTATCTTGGAGATGTTTACAGGCTCGGCTGATCATCTGATGAACCAGTGAGCACGGACAATGCCCGCCAAAGGGAGTGATGCATCTGCAGATTAGACCATCCCGGCGAGCGCTCATGTGGAAGTATCACCACTTCAAATGCGATCCTGCCCAACATTTATTACCCTTACATTCCGCATAAACCGCCTCCCTCCTCCTTTTGACAATTTTTTCTCTCCTTTTTTGCTTCGGATTTATGGCCAGCCACTTGAGGCCGCCGGCCCGTGTCCCTCAGAATTTCAAAGGCCCCGGGTTAATGGCTTACAGTGATTTTTGAGGGCTCGGAAAAACGAGCTGCGTATGATAGCATCGATTCGGGACGTTTGAAGTCGTTTAGAGCGGTGTTGACACCGCCATCTTCAAGGCATGTTGACAATACAATTAGACCTGGCGGGGAACAGATTTTGCGGGCATGTGCTCCGTGCGTTTTAAGGACTTAATCTGATCTGAGAAGGAGGGAATTTTATACATCCTTCGCTGTCTTCATTAAATTGGCTACAGCATCGTCTTGCTTTATCCATCAGTCTTTGAGCAAAGGATCGCCAGCAGTTACACTTCAAAGACATTCCCACCGATGGCGATTCTGGGAAGTTGGCAGCACTGTCTACTAGAGATGTCTGTAGAAGACTTCGTTATTTTATGAAAACTTGATGCTTAACATAAAGGACAAAAGTGTCAGGGATCCAATAAAAGTGGCTTTATTTTAGAAAAGACAGCAAAACTCTCTTTTCCAAAAAGTCTTTGGATAAGACTGCACCTATCAATGAAAGAGATTTAAAAAAAATTGGGAAAAAATATTGATTGAGTTTGATACTTCAAACTGCCGTTCAGTATTTGAAAAATGAGAGCGGAAAATAGATAGAATACAATTTTAAAAAAAAGAAAATTACGATAATCATTTTTAAATAAAAAAAAAAATGCTTAGTGAGGTTCTTATTTCAGGCGAGTTAAACCATCAATCTGTTGGAACTAATTTCGACATGACAAGACACGACGCCGAGACATCCTTGTCTTCGATGCACGTGCTATGAACGTCTGCCGTCTAGAATCAACTGCCCAGACACCGTCTCATCTCCTACCTGCTAAGCAAAAATCACAAAACGGTGGGCCTCACATAATGCAATTGAGTGGTTCTTGCCTAACGGAAGAGCTGGTGTCAGGATGACAGAGACACTCGTTAAAAAGCAGCTACACGGTTGACGTGACGAGATTCAGACCAGCTTCGTCGCGTGGCAGCAAGTTTGGGTGACACATTACTGGTTCATGGACCAGACAAATGGTCAACCACGCCTCAGCTCCACTCCGCAAAAATGCCATACCTTGTCACAACTGGCTCCATTTCGGCCAAGCTGATGAGAAGTTGGCGCCCTCCGGCAGTGGCGTGGCGTGCTTTGCGATTAATCGATTGATCTGCCTAAGTAAACCTACGGAAAAGGATCGATTAACAGGGTGTTCGCGACACCTTAATAATCGATTTTTTACCATACCTTTAAATAAGCAATTATTGATAATTGATCACTCACGGCTTGCCACTGCCCTCCGGATAAAAGTCCTTTTACGTAGATCAATGGGACAGCTTTATGCAATAAGGATAGGGTCAAATTTTCGATTCTTTTTTTTAATGATGAATTCCGTATCAGGAGGATATTTACTTACTATTGAGAAAGAGAAAATCCTCAAAAACGATTTTTATCCCGCTTCAGCGACCCCGGAAAAATTTGCCGTCGCAGGATCACGCGAGGTTCATTTTGCCATTTTTGTTTCGTTAATGTGATTAGCTTTCGAATTGTGAGAAGTTTTCATGAAGTTTTCATTCGTCCAATTCATGATCTTGGTGTAAGTGTACAGAGTCCAACTGAAGAAGGCCAGAGAAGAACCAAGAAAAGTAAGTGTTTTCATCACGTTTGTATTAATATGTATAGGACGAAAGCGTGGACAACTCTAGGTTGCTGTTTCAAATAATGCCGTCACGTGCATTTCTCAATTATTGGCTGAAACTAAGAAACGCATCGAACAGCTGAGTTATCACATGTGTTTTATCACATATGTGATTTTAAGCATCAGTGATTAATATTAAGTAAGCAGAAGTCATGAATTGCAGCTTGTCTCCTTGTCATTCTTGTACGTACTTTGTAGCTGGTTTATAATCACATAGACCTATCAGAAAGTTTAGTACTCATACTTTGTGTCTCAATGCTGTGTTTCACACTCTTTTTCATTCAAATTCATTCTCATCTCTTTCTGTAGGTGAAAAAAATGAAAACCATTGGTTTCAAATGGATATAAATTATGCACATTCAGTGTCTCTTTTCTTGCCTTTGAAAAAGTTTTCTCCTGAACAAACCTCCTAGCCATGTATTCATAGCAGTTTTAATCTTTTTCAGCTCTGATTAAGGAATTCCTGACATGGACAGTTACAATTTTCCGCACCTAACTGCACCCATACCTCTGCCTGAAAATGAGGTAATGTATAATCTATTAGGAGCCTGAGACGGGTTGAGAACCAACGTCCTGGGCTCTTTTCTTGCCCTCTTTATTTATGTTATGAAAGATTGAAAAGAAAACTATTCTTAGTTAAGGAAACTCTTAATACTACATGGACTAAGAATCACAGAATCCTGCATGGTGTAGAGAAGGTAACTTAGAAGTTTCAGTTCTTTTAGATGCCTCATCAGGCTCTTCGGTATGATTGCTAGACTGAAGTAATGAGAGGCCTGATATGAACCATGTCTTAAGTCCTAAATTCTCTTTATCTCCGTGGGAAGAAGCATGTACTTGGATATGTTTTCCTTAAACTTTGTCAACAAATTGTATCTGTTAAGGACGCTGAAATCGACGTCATGACCAGCCAGCTTGTCTGGTATGGTCATGTCATTAAAATGACGGACGAAAGGCTGCCGAAGAAGATGCTTGATTGGGTTCCTCCTGGAGGAGACGAAGGGGACGCCCAGTGAAAGGGTGGCGACAGGGGGTTTAGAAGAAATGAGGGTTTGCCAACTCCCTGAGGGGCTTTGGAAGGATAGGGGACTTTGGCGGCTAAGTGTCGCAGAGCACCAGAGAGCGCTATGAAAGCGGCTTTTTACATACATACGGGAAAAATTCCTACCGCTAAGGTGCCAATACCGGATGACTTTTTAACCGCTAACCGAAGAGAGAATAACCCATGCAACAACACAGGCTGCTTTGATGGATGGGCAAATGTGGTTTTTTTTTCGTATCGTGCATGTATTTACATTTACAAATTATTAAGTTAAAAAATGTACCCTCTCTACCTGGACTTTGTATTGTATTGTATTATTTGTTTTGTACCTTCTCTACCTTGACTTTGTATAATTTGTTTTGTGACAAATCTACAATAAATAAATTATTATAATTATATTATTATTATTATTATTAAAATGGGGAGAAAAACCACGGCAAAAGACTATGTCCAAGCAAATTCCAACAATTTGCCCGAGGTAGATTCAATTTGCCTAAAAAAATACTTCAAGAACTCAGATTTTCTGGCTCCTGCAATGAAACATTTTAAGACCGAAAGGTAAATAAAGTTCATCCTTAAGTTTATTTTATTCCGTAAAACTTTACTTAAAAGAATCACCATTATACCGTGAAGAAGCTTCAAATAGTGAAAACTAAAGCGTCCGGGATTATTAAAACCGGGAAGGTTTTTTTTCCCGTGCTGCTGAGGTAAGTTGAAACATATTTTCCCCCATCGCGATTCCGGAAAGGGAATGCTCATGAGCGTTCTTGTTGTCTTGTGCCGCGTCGCCGAAGCTGTGCAGTCCGCTTTACAAAGAATTAAAATCCTTTGACAATGGTTTGCGTCGCCAAAGCTCCACCACTCTAGTTAATCACCTCGCTTTCCCACTCCGAATCGAGGTGACATATTTCATATTTTTTCCATCGGGGCTTCAATAATAATCAGGCTCCGGTCCCCGCCCTGGCGTCTTTTCACCGAGCAAGACGGTTCCGCTATTCAAATGCCGGCTCTCGATTTTTAATCAACCCTGAGAGACCCCGCTCCACAAAAGCTCGGGAAATTCGTCCCCGGGAAACTCGCAACTCCGACGCGGGGAAAAAAGCGAGGTCGGAATAAATAAATAAATCGGGATAAGATATGGAAGCGAGAACAAAGATGACGTCATCATAATTTCCTGCTGGCACAATCGAAACGATTCCTATATCTGCGCATCCATCATGCAGGCTTTCATCCGGGCTTTTGTTTCGGGCCCGGTGACTGGTGAGCCCCGAAATCCGGGCGCCGCTCTCGGCCCGCGGGCCACGAGATACAAGCCTCGATGATAAACTATATGCAGCACGCTGCGAAATATCAATGACATTGTTAGTTCGTCGCTGTTTTAAGCACAGAGGTGTATATTGTTTGCGAGCGACAACAATAGTGGGGTTACTTCCGGACCGGTGACCCGCAACAATCGCTGGATTCTGTTTACACCGGTGGGCTCAACAGCGGAGGCTGGTGCGCAGCCACCGTTGCTAGTTCCCCATCAAAATCGCCTCCTTTACATTGATTTTAACGGGGGGATGGGAGAATTTTCAACGCTGTGCGCGGTAGCCTCGGCGCGACCAGGCACTCGTCTAACAAATGAGCTCTGCAGGCGCAATTCAAATATACGTTCATTAAAACGATGACTCCCGGGCCAAGAGGCACTAATCTCGTTTTCGGCTATACTCGATCAATCCCGGCCCCCACCTCGTCCGGCCGCCCGAGCGCCCCCACCACGCTCGCGGCCGCCCCGCCTACAATTCGGCCGAGTATGCAACCCGCAGCGCAGCGGCCCCCGCCCGCCGTCGGCTCGGCAACCCGCTGCGGTGGGAAGTCACGCTGGCGGCTCACCTCGCCCTCTCGCCGGCCCCGGCCGCTAACCTTGTGACTATGAATGCCCCGAGTGGACTTCCAACTTGCACTTTCGATAAATGAGGGGCCCGTAAATGGTGGAACTATCCAACTTGCACTTTCGGCGCCTGGCTCCGACCCGCGCTGCTTCTGGTCTCGTTGGCTTTTGATTTTTCTCATTATCCTCTAATCGGTGTTTGTCGAGGCTCACACTTTATGATCTCGTCTCTTTTTACCCCCCATCCCGCTCCCCTCCGTTCTCCTCGATGAAATTATAATCACTTCGATGTGTGAATGAGCTTTCATGAGGTTAGCCCTCTCAAATGACGCCGCTCTTCATCACATCCGTGTCGCTTTTCATTGACTACACGAATATAAAATTAACATTGTCAACAGCTTTCAGCTCTTCGCTGAAATACTTTAGTGAAGATAAATAATTCCGCAATATTTGGAGATTTTCGTTTTTTAAAGCATCATTACGGATCTCGAGAACTGGAGCGATAATCGCTCTACTTTAGATGATTCTTTGATGTAACACCTTACAGATTGTTTTTAATTTATTGTTAAAAACATTTTTTGATGTATAATTGGGGTAACGATATAATTTATGTATTTATTATCTCAGAAAACTAGCTGTGTTAAAAGTTACTTTTTGCCGCTGAGGTTCAAGGCCAAATTTTCAAGGTAATTTTAAAGGTAAATTGCTATCATATACATGCTGTTCATGTTAGATATGCAAGACGTTTTTATTTCGTTTGATTCAGAAGGAGTCCAGGTTGGGTTTCGAAAATATCGGAAAATCAGTATCGTGTTGATCGGCAAGTGAGAAGGCAGTCTTCGAACCAAAGTTAACACTTTGGAGGGCCATATGTTCCAACTCTTACGGAAGTCTGACATTTAGGCCAAGCTCCTGAGTAACCGGTCAATAAGCCGAAGAATCCAAAAAAGCTGATGAGGCCAAGAAAGAACCAAGAAAAACTTTAATATTTTTATTCCTTTTAAGAAACAAGTGGGTGGCAATTATGTCACGTTTCAATGACGCGGTGAAAAAACATTCCTTTTTGTTGACAGAAGTGGTAACAGCTGGCATGAGCTGGTAACAGCTCGAAACGTCCTGTGTTTTAGTGTTTTAATAATCTTTTAGCCTTATTTACCCATATTTTAATTAAATCTCCGCTTTATTCGTCTAAATAAAGAAGCCTTGCTCCGAGGTGACTACAAAGAGTGTGCTGAACTCATGCTTATTTTACTGAGTGAAACTTCAAGTCGTGGAATCCATTGGTTAAAACCTGGTGCATTCCACAAGGATATCCTTAGGACATGGCAGAACGAACCAAACGAGAAGCTGTTTCTCTACTAGCACAAAGTAAAGACCACGACATGGAGAAATTTGCTTCACGCTGCTCTTGAAAGTACAAAGTCACCCGGTGACGTAGATTTAGCTTTACTTTTGGAAGTGTTCCAAAGAATCCTGTTACTGAAATTAAAGATAAAATTGTTGCCTAAGGTGTAAGCTCCATCCCATTGTCTAAAATTGAGGCACTTGCTTTCAAATTATCACTCATTTAAGGAAAAGGCAATCATTTTAGTAAAAGGCAATATGTGATCATTCGCCTTACCGACAAAGAGCAAAATGCATAAATTTATGCACCTTATGAGTAAATTTACGAGGCTAAAGCTGAGCGTAAGGTCGGCCCCTGAGAAATAACTGACGACTAATTCGATGGCAATCTTTCCTCTGCAATCTGTAATTGATCACATAAAAATGTATCGAGTGTGTTTTCAAAACAAATTTTTGAAGAGTGTTCCGAGGTCAACTTCATTGTGATATTCGGATCGCATTGATTATAGTCCAATGCGTTCGCCTCTCGTAACCTGTGTATGAAAGCCGAATTTCGTTTCGAAAAGTCGTGGATATGCGAGCGCGAAGATTTGCCTGTAGTAATACCACTGATTAACTTTTGGGCAAGAGCGAGGAGGTTTTCAACTAACAGCTCTCTGGGCGCAAAAATCACTGAGAAAACATTTCTGCTCGACGAGGGGTTAAAGGGCGTGTTGGTGCGTATTGCGTTACGAGGGGATGAGCACGGAACAGCGAGCGCGGAAGAATAGTTTCATTTGCAAGGAATTTTAGATTTCCCTCCTGAGTTGGCCCTCTGCCATCCGATGCCGGGTGATAAATGCCTCCCGATAATGTTTATTACCTAAAACCTCCTCTCTTTTTACCACTAACTAGATATATTCAAATTCCAATATCCTCCCCCGCTGAAAGTTTAAATTGATTCCGCATTTGATCTGCGTGCTTTCAACAGCTTTTACTGATGTTTCAATGGATGTTCAATCCCGATTCCACCCGGGACTTCGCCTTGGGTTCCGCGATAGTCTTCTTGCGGCGTCTCTGACAATAGACGCTCCTTCCTGTCATTCACAGCGTCTTCGAATTTTCGAGGCGGAACATTTTCTATTCGATTTTATTCCGTCTGTCTCCTGCTTAGCCGAATATTTTCTCGATTTAAATTAAATATTTCACACAATTGTATTTAACAATTTGAATATTAAGTATGCCGAATTGTACATTAGACTGATAGCTGTAGTTGACATGCTTTTAGAGCGCGGATACAATATTATAAACACATGAGCATCGATATTTCAAAACTTTGTTGAAAAATCACCAAGAGCAATGTAAAATATTTAGCTATTCAATAATTGTTCGACAAGCTACCCCAAAACCTACAACTCATGCTCAAAAATTTTGATTTAGTGCCATGTGTCTACTCTCTATGTTGGTTTTCAATAGGAAGGGCTTTTATAGTGTTTATGTAAATTTTATATTTATAAAATAAATATTTTCGAAATCTCTGATAGTTTCACCGACGATAGACTTAAGTACTGATTTGTTCGTACAGCACTCAAATATTATGAAAACCTGAAATGTAACACTTTCCATCGTTCGGCTGAAATTTCAATCCCTGCAGTTTTGCAACTCCGAAGGGAGGGCAGGGAGGAGGCAAAAAACAAATGGAAGCGCTTAACCACTCTATGCGGGCCGAGCCACGCTGCCCGTGAATAATTGAATTAAAGCCGAACTTCTTCTCCACCGGATACCGCCGATATACCGCTTTTGCTTGTCATAATGCAAATCCATACAGATTTTCACAGTTCTCGTTTCCCCCTTTTTTATTGGTTTTTTCGGTATTAAACTTTTTTATGCGGGGCTCCCCCTTCGGGTCATCCTCACTCACGCCTCCAGCCCAATGTTTTCAGCCGAGTCTGGGCATCAGTGGCTCCCGGTTGCGACCTCCAGTGTGGCTTGTCGCTGTACCAAATAGCCCGAGCAGAGGAATAGAATCACTATTTCAGAAGGGGACACTCCATAGCGGTTAGGTCATCTCTGAAATAATATGAGTTTATTTCTGCTTAAATCAGGGAACATTGAATACTCCACTACTCTAGTAAAGTACTGAAGCAAAATAAATACCGAGTCCGCGGCCTGTTCAAGACTTACGATGGATTTCTGAAGAATGATATGCTTACTCCTGGAAACGAATTTAGGTAATGACAAGAACGAAAATCGTTCAATCGGGATGCTGAGGCAAAAATTTGAGGACGCCGATTTTGAGGTCCTTCAAGCTAAAGAAGATGCCGACACATTAATTGATACGACTGCTATATCAAAAAGGCACCCACAAATGAAACGGTCACTATTATAGGCGAAAAAATCGTGAAAGTTTGCGAAATGTATGTTAAACAAGGATAGTTTTAACTGTACGTTTAGAACAATGATAAAATAACTTTCTGCAGCAAGCATATTAGAGAGGTTGAATTGTTTCGTAGACAAGAACAGACATTACTTTGAATTGAATAGAAATAGTGAAGGATATTGAGGTAGAAACGGGAATGGCTTAAAAAGAACCGGAAATCCAAAAGGACTTGAAACTACAGGACCGAAAAACTTATTAACGATCTACGGATAACCTTTCCACAACAGAAAAAATTAAGACCCAAAATTGTTTGAAAAGCTTGTATGTGATCGAAAGTTGCAAGACAAAAGTTTTCGAGCAAAAGCTCTGAAGGTGCCCGAGCGGGCGAAATGCATTAGCTAGGAAACATCAAAGTAAGCACCTTCGGCATATTATACATTATCTTATTTAATTAAAGTACAGGATGGAATATACATAAAAAATAGTGTTCTATTTCCTGGATACATTTTTCACTTGTTAAATTAATTGTTGAATAATTTATTCAATTATTAACCACCTAATTGTACCTATTAATCGCACTTAGCTGTTCAGAAACATGACTTCGTTTTAAATTTGTTTACCATGACGAATTGACAATATAATATTATCTTTGTTTTTAGGTAATGCGGCACGTATTTTATGAACGGTCTTCAAAGCCTGGGCCACAAAATGCCCTTTTAATCCGAAAAATCCAACAGCGCCAGAATTTTCAAACGGCGAAATTCCTTAGCACGCCACACAGTGGATCGAGTCGATCAGAGAGGTCGGTCATGAAATTCTTGACTAAAACTGTACATTTGTATGTTTATTTTGTCACATTTGAAATTTACGGTGTAGTATGGCCCCTTCCGGGTCCCCCCAAAATTTAAAAAGTTCTCAAATTGGGCGCCCTCCAGTCGTCAACCAATCCCGTGAGAGCACTCTCAAACCCAGAAAGTGACGACATAGGTGCTGCTTTCTGGTTGGTCGAGAGTGCCTCAGTTCGTTTTTGGCTCCTAGTTCGGACGTACACGTAGGGGTGACTCGCGAGGATTACCCCATTTTATTCATCGGGCGGGTCGGCAATGTTCTGTTTAGTTTAATTTTCGGACACGTCAATCAAAATGGTGTGTTTCTTCTTCATTTTGTCCCTCCCTCTTTGAGGCATGTGACCCATTGAGTCTCGTCTAGCTCGGCAGCTCAGCAGTTCCTGTTTTAACACCCACATCGCTTCAACGGGATGCCTCTAAAAGAAAATTTCACGAGGAAACCAAAGGAGCCACTTTTAGAACATCAAAGTTTTGTAAAAACGGAGTTATGAGCTTTTAAAAGGTACAAATTTGGTCCAACCTCTTCCGTTGACTCGATCCACTGTGCGCCAGTTGCAAAGCTCCCTGCAAAGCCAAGCCAATCTGGCAGAGAGAATCCGTAAGGCCGCGACGCGTTCCAACAGTGGCGTGGCGTGCTTTGCTATATATCGATTGTTATGCCATTTAATTCTATGAAAAAGGATCGATATAACGGGTGTTTGCAGCGAACACCTTAATAATCGATTCTTTATTACAGGTTTAAATGGCATAACAATCGATATATCGCAATTCACGCCACGCCACTATGTTTCAACACTTCTGGGCGCAACCCTCACCTCTAAGACGGAGGAAACGGCGGGAGACACGGTCACACACTAATGAGCCGGGCTCGACGATGAAATGACAGTGACATTAAAGGGTAAGCTATTAATTAGGCTAGGTGCCACGTGGTTTGGCCGGGGTAACAGGTGGGCGCTGGGCGAATCGCGAGGCCGCGCTACCCAGCTGCCGGCGATCCGGCGCCCCTTCCCGCGAGACGCCCACCTCTAATTTTCATGACGCAAATCAGCCGCAAGCGCACTTGCCGCGTCGGTTTCGGACCCAACTCTGCGTTATTGAATAGAGAACTTGCAGGTGTCTGAAATTTGCTGAATTTCGTGTTTCAATGGAAACTACTGAGTGAACTGACCACGAGGATGCCCTTGGTCCATAGATTGAACGATTACAATAGAAAATATGACAAAATGATCTAATCTGCTAAAATACATGTGTTTAAGTGGAAAATGCAACCAGATGAACGTCACTAGGCGGTGCATTTTCTCACTTATAAATCTATTTTTATACTATTTCCCATATCAGAAAAAAATTATAAGAAATTCTGTGAAATCAGCTCTTTAAGCACTTTCAGATGAATCAATAAAAAAATTGCGTGCAAATCCTCCATTTCAACAGGCATTAATGCCGAACGACGGGGATAGTGGATCGAGTCAATAAGAGAGGTCGGACGTAACATTTTTGACTGAAACTGCAAATTTTGAAAATTCTTTCGTCACACCTAAAATTTTAAGGGGAGCTTGCAGAAAAAAATTTCACGGGGAAACGAATGGAGCCATTTATGGAATATCAAAATTTTGTATAAACGGAGTTAAAAGCTTTTAAAGTTTTCAAATTTTATCCGACCTCTCCCATTGGCTCGATCCACTGCGGCACGTCTCGTGGGTATGCGTGTCCCCGGCATACTGCCGCACTAAGAAAAAACGCCGCACGAGCACGTTGATAAAATGAGAATTTTCAGGGAAATCTGAGAGTATTTTTCTTATATTTATCGGTGAATTAAATCCGCGATCCGTTCTAAATTATCTGCAAATTTCAAGAGATAACACTCGTATCTCCCCTCGAAAATAAACATTTTAACGGAGGAGACTTGGCAACGTTCCAGTGTTCATACGACGTTCTGCCGGAGCAGTGCAGCATAGAGGGTCCCACTTACTACATTCCCGATAAGAGCTGAACACGTTCAGTGCCCTATGACTATAGAAAAACACATATCTCCCCGTATAATAATGTTCTCTAAGGGGGAAAAAACTCCCATCGTTAGGAGCTGCATGATAAAGTTTATGAATTCTCTGATTTTAAAGGAAAACCTCGCAACTTTTTTTTCCTCTCAAGTTATTCAATTTTAAATAGTATTATTCATTATTATTCATTATATTATTCATTTGTATTATATTCATTTATATTATTCTTTATTATTTCATTTTTGGATTTGAATACCGTTTTGACTCTTTATCAGAGGCCTCATCAGAAGACGATGAAGGAAACCGATCTTTTCGGGCAAGAAAAAATGTATTGACTCCCGCTTTGACTATCACCTGCGATGCACTTGGCTTATCAGTAAGAGATGCATCTGCAATCATTGCATCCACTGCTTATGCTTTAGGTCAAGACCCTGCAAATTTAAATGTATGTCGAAACTCGATACATCGCAGACGGTTTTGACCCTGCATTGAGATGGGAAAATAGTTCCTGATCTAACCAGAAAAGAAACTGTTGATCGGATCGCAGTTGTAATGACGGGTCTGACGACAGAAAAATTATTGGAGGCACCAAAAATGAAACAAGGGACAGGAAAAGCAACAGCAGAAGCAGTCTTTGACCTGCTGAAATCGTGGGAACTTAGTGCTCAAATCACAGCCTTTTCGTTCGATACAGCATCAGTTAATACAGGAAAATCATTTTTCCCCCTCTCGTTTTCTTTTTCTGTTTCCCTCTGTTCTTGGAAATTCTGGAAAATTATCTATTTTCAGAAGACTTGTAGGAGTTTGGCACCTCTCTGGCAAATGTACAAATTAACAATTTATCATTTTTTTTTAAATTTTCGAATAAAAACTGTTAATGATTGAAGAAATTTATCATAATTAATTCAATCAAATTACATCTATCATAATTGAATTCGAATTTATAATTTATCTGAGTTCCGATTTCAAGACGTGTTTCTGACGACCGGTTATAACAATGTTGTGATTTCTTGAGAACCGTGTTTGTATAAACTTTGGGAACCAGCAGTGGCTATGGGGATACGACATTCTGCCGAAAATAAAATGTATAAGTTTTTTTTCTTTATATGCCAATTTTGGGTTTACTTGTTACTTGTTCGCATCTGCATTAAATTATATGTTAGAATGTAGTCCGTGTGTTCGCAATTTTCTTTTATGTTATAATTCTAGATTATGATTTTTTCTTAACTAGTAATCTTTTCTTTTCCTAGGGGATAGCGGCTACCCATTGCAGCCATGGCTGCTAACACCAATTTTACGTGCTGCACCTGATTCACCGGAGGAGAGGTACACCAAAGCTCATATTCTTGCCCGTAACACCGTGGAGAGGGTGATTGGTGTCCTTAAAGGCAAATGGCGGTGCCTCCGAAAGGATCGGGTGCTGCATTACGATCCGCCCACGGCGAGAAAAATCATAAATTGCTGTGCAATGTTGCACAATATTGCACTGAGAGCAATGCCGGATTACCTATACGAGGAAATTAATTATGATCCGTCTACCCTACCTTTTGGACCTCAAGCTCAAAATGCTTTTTTTCAGCAAGGGCAGCAGGTCCAAAGAGATCTGATCGGGGCTAGATATACCTAGGGACCTGTAGAAAGCGATAGTTTAAGAAATTGGTATTGCTTTTTTATTGTTATCAGGAAGAAATTGAGGAAATCAGGCAGAACACGGCTGCTATTAACAGGCTTGCAGATGTGGGAGAAAAAATGTTTAATCTCCTTTCTCAATATGTAGGTGAGTCACAACCCTAGTCCTATCGCTAGACTATTACTGTAAATTTTATTTATTGATCAACCCACAGCGCGGAAAATTATAAACTGTTGTGCGCTAAATTTTGGGTTTACGTAGTTGTTCGTATCTGCATCAATATGATATGTTAGAATGTAGTCAGTGAGTTCGCGATTTCCTCTTATTTTAAAAATTATGAAATTTGCTGTTTTCTAAACTTGTAATCTTTGCTTTTCCTAGGGGATAGCGGCTACCCGTTGCAGCCATGGCTGCTAACACCGATTCTACGTGCTGCACCTAATTCACCCGAGGAGAGATACACAAAAGCCCACATTCTTGCCCGCAACACGGTGGAAAGGGTGATTGATGTTCTAAAAGGCGAAAGGCGGTGCCTCAGAAAAGATCGGGTGCTGCACTACGATCCGCCCACAGCAAGAAAAATAATAAACTGCTGTGCAATATTGCACAATATTGCACTGAGAGCAATGCCAGATTACCTAGACGAGGAAATCAATTATCATCCTCCTCCCCTACCGTGTGGATCGCAAGCCCAAAACGCTTTTTTTGAGCAAGGAAAGCAGGTCCAAAGAGAACTAATCACGGCAAGGTATATCTAGGGACCTGATAGTAGACACAGTAGAGAGGGTGATAGGGGTGTTAAAAGCGAAATGGCGATGCCTTGGGAAAAATCGGGTCCTGCACTATGATCCACCTACAGCAAGGAAAATTATAAACTGCTGTACGATACTGCATACATATTAGTCAAAAGTTTGCCACTGACAACGGCTTGTTCACTAATGACAGGCGATAAGAAACACTAGAAATCCCTTCATAAATTTCGAAATTGTTCGTCTGAAGGTCGCTGAACAGTCAGTGTCTCGTTCTGCCATCAGGTTCTTCAATGATCTTCCCTCGAGATTAAGGAAACTATTGAAAAACTGTGAAGTTAACGCTTTTTTCGAGGGGTTGAAAATCTTATTAGTTTCCAAGGCGTTTTATTCCCTCAATGATTTTTATAATGATGTTTAAAATGTAAATTTTGGGGGTTTTCACTGACAAATATGCTTAGACACTATGTTTGTGTCATTTATGTTCTCTAATGTAAATAAAATAAATATATATATTGGCACAAAACGGGCAGTTTTATTTGTACATTGGTTCGCCTGAATTTTTGCGCATCAATCCCGGTTTTTGAGGTAACTCGCACAACGGTCTTGCTCCCTTATTTAACGGCGTGAATCCGGCAGAGGAGCTGGGGCGATCCGCAGTTGACCTGTAATTGGATGTGAGCACAAGCGCTCTCGTGCAGTGCGGGCGGGGTTGACGCGAGGTGCGACTTGCACATCCACACTGCCACGCTGTCTGGGAGTGGCTCAAAAATTGGGGCTTCGATTAGGCGAGACCTCAATCCTCAGACCCGCGGCCGCTCTCGTGGAACCACATGTCGGTCTCTGCCCACCGAGCGATCAAGCATTCCGGAAGCGAGTGACACGGACTCGACCTCTCATTCGCGGTGGAATGGACTCTTCTCCGAAAAATGTCGTCTTTTCAAAAGGATGCTGCTTTAAAATTGATAAATCAAGCTCCAATTGAGAGGTTTCACAGATAGAGGAGCTGAGAGTCGTTGTGGGAAGAATTGAGGTAATTTTGAGCGATTCAGGGCTGCCGATCAGCCACAACGTGGCATTACCGAAGGACTATTATTCCGCTCCTTACCCCTAAGTTAGTTGAAGATGAAAGATTCATCGACTCAACGAGAATCAAACGACTGATAATTCTAAGATTTAAGAGAGAGAATGCGACAGGTAACCGATGAAGAAAACAATTTTCTCCTCGCAACTGACATACGGACTGAAAAATACAACTCCAAAAGCTTCGTGTCCCTTACAAGTCATTGCCATTATCATGATCCGAAAAATCATTTGATCAAGTCTTTCGTTTTTAACATTAAAATCTTCTTTGTCTTTCTTCTCCGGGTGCTTAATTCCATAATGTCTAGTCTCGAAGATGTTTCTGACTTCTCCAGCGAAGGAGGTAAATAATTCCCTTTGTACAATTCACTACTTTGTTTGCATAAAGGAGATATTCGTAACTGGTGATGTTTCATTTCACTGTTTTCCCTAACAAATTGCATACAGACCTCTAAGTAATTTGCCTAAAATAAATGATGACATTTGAATGAAAATGACAGTTTAGGACATTTTCAATTATTGGAAGGTCCCACATTCCAATGTTTTTGACTGGGCAATAGACGAAGGTTCTTAAATTGAAATTTTTAAATTTATTCGAAGAAGTTTTTTCTGAACAGAAGAAAATGTTGAAATATATATTAAAACCTGTTTCATTGTATTAGTTAAATTTATTCTTAATTACTTACTATAATCAGATACATTTTACAATTGACTTTATGATTGTTCCAGAAAACAGTGGCCCAGATCAAAAGTTGTGGGATAACTTGAAGGCGCGACGGGCAAGGGACCTCACCCGCGAAAGAGTCCATCGCTTGGGAACCGGCGGTGGGAAGGAAACAGAAAGCATTGGGAGGAACCCCTACTATATCAGATACATTTACAATTGACTTCATGATTGTTCCAGAAAACAGTGGCCCAGATCAAGAAGTTGTGGGATAACGTGAAGGTGCGACGGGCGAGGGACTCACCCGCGAAAGAGTCCATCGCTTGGGAACCGGCGGTGGGAAGGAAACAGAAAGCATTGGGGAGGAACCCTACTATATTCAGATACATTTTACGATTGACTTCATGATTGTTCCAGAAAACAGTGGCCCAGATCAAGAAGTTGTGGGATAACGTGAAGGTGCGACGGGCGAGGGACCTCACCCGCGAAAGAGTCCA
Organism: Bemisia tabaci; assembly: GCF_918797505.1. Lineage (NCBI taxonomy): Eukaryota > Metazoa > Arthropoda > Insecta > Hemiptera > Aleyrodidae > Bemisia > Bemisia tabaci. Next base: position 22,556,852 of record NC_092796.1, read on the forward strand.
TCGCTTGGGAACCGGCGGTGGGAAGGAAACAGAAAGCATTGGGGAGGAACCCCTACTATATTCAGATACATTTTACAATTGACTTCATGATTGTTCCAGAAAACAGTGGCCCAGATCAAGAAGTTGTGGGATAACGTGAAGGTGCGACGGGCGAGGGACCTCACCCGCGAAAGAGTCCATCGCTTGGGAACCGGCGGTGGGAAGGAAACAGAAAGCATGTGGGGAGGACCCCTACTATATTCAGATACATTATACGATTGAACTTCATGATTGATCAGAAAACAGTGCCAGATCAAGAAGTTGTGGGATAACGTGAAGGTGCGACGGGCGAGGGACCTCACCGCGAAAGAGTCATCGCTTGGGAACCGGCGGTGGGAAGGAAACAGAAAGCATGGGGAGGAACCCTACTATATTCAGATACATTTTACAATTGACTTATGATTGTTCCAGAAAACAGTGGCCCAGATCAAGAAGTTGTGGGATAACGTGAAGGTGCGACGGGCGAGGGACCTCACCCGAGAAAGAATCCATCGCTTGGGAACCGGCGGTGGGAAAGAGGCCGAAAGCATTGGGGAGGACCCCCTCGTAGATGCTTATATCGACGTTCGTCGATATAGAACAGCATCAATGTCAAGATAGCGATATTTCAAATTACAACCATGATCATGAGAGCTCTCCGATTATGAGGCTGGAATTGGATGAGGAAGTGGAGGACCAACTCATCCACGGAAGGAATGGTTGGTGTTATTTTGGTGTTATTATTATGGCGGTGGAGGTCGAGGCCCCAAGAATTGGGGAGCACCCCCGCATAGGTGGTTACATTGACGAGAACGTCGATATTGAACAGCACCAATTCTAGGATAGTGACATATCAACTTACAACCGTGATCATCAATCATCTCTAATAATTATGAGGCTCGAAAGAGATGAGCAAGAGGAGGAGGACCAACAACTCATCCATGGAAGCAATGGTTTGTTCCCGCCATCAAGACTTATCAGCTGGAACGGTCTGGGCCACTGTAGTAGGGGTTACCATGGTTGTGTATGGAAGAAAAAATTGTTATTGCATTGCTTAAAAAAAGTTGTTTTGATCAGTTCAATCCCTGTTTTAACCCCTTTGTAAACCATTTATTTTCCTAAGAAAAGAAGCTATATTCTTTCTATAATGTGAGTTCTTCTATGGTATTCTTCATGGTTAGCGTTACATTTATGTAAATATTCCAAATTAAAGGAGTTTATTGCAAATTTAACAGGGTGACTTGTGACAGACATAAGTAATCGTAAAGCCAAAGTTAACCTGGTTTCTTTTTCAAACGGCCTTTAAAAAGCTTATCCCTGGTACCAATGGTCTTTCGAAACAGTATTCAAGAGCTCTAACAAGAGTAAGGAATTGGTAATTTCTTCAAAAGAGCCTGTTTCGGACCCAAAAAGGAGATGGAAGGGCCCTATCCTCAGAGGAATGAGGGAGGTAGCACTCACCAACGAATTTCGAATGCAATTAAAAAGAGGCAAAACAAGATCTGACCAGAATGACGAGCTTTTTTATTCCAAGAGGCAAGATCTTAAAATCAGGTGCGAAATCGCTGAGCTCGACGAAGCAAATGCGAAGGCAACTTTGGAGCATAAAAATGACCCGAGGAGAATGAAACTCGAGTTCAGGCAAAAATACACCAGGGAGTTCAGTAACATCCTTGCAATCAATACCTAATTTTCAATTTTTACTTTCTCGCTCCCCTTGCGGGTAGAGGAAGTATTGTCATACAATTTTTATTTTTTTATATATATTTGATGACTGCGTAAGTCTCGGGTTATAAACCACCAATTCTTGTGAATTTGGTCTCAAACGTTCTAAAAATGACAAGCTTTCATAATTTTATAGTCCCTTGGATTACCCTTATGGTTTTAGACTAGTTTTAGCATTCTTTCATCAATTACTCGTTTTGGAGATAATGTTCGTTTATTAGGGCACGCTTTGACTTATCGTTATCATCCCTTGACGTCACAAGTAAATGCGTCTATTACGGAGTGAATGTCACTTCGCACTCATATCGCTCGGGTTCTTTGGGTGCAATATGGATCGCATATTGCAAAAAGGAGCCAACAACATTCCAATGTTGCTAGGATTGTGCAACTTACATTCTTAGCACAAAATTACTGCAATCACGCAAAAGTTTAAACTTACAAACATAATTATCATCTTTAATTCATATATTATTGAAAGTAAAGATAAATCTTGGTTAGATGATCAGTTAATATTTGCGTGGTAAAAACGGTTGCACAACCATAGCGACATTGGAGGGTTCTTGGTTCCCTTTTGTAAATTGCAATCCATGGACTTCAGAATGAGTTATCCACCAAAATTGACTCCGCACTGGAAAAAAACACATTGGATCTAGAGTCCAGACTCTTAAAAACATCGGCAAGAAAAAATACTCTTGATTCAATCAGATTTAAGCGTAAATCAAGAACCAAGCCTCTTAATTTGAGCGGATTTCCTCTTGATTTGAGCTTAAATCTGCTTGAATCAAGAGTCCTTTTTCTTTGTTAATATTTTCAAGAGTCTGGACTCGAGATCCAATGTTTTTTTTTTCCAGTGCTCGATTTTTAGCAGCGTACTGACCAGGACTCAAAGCGTCGCCATGGCAATGACGGGACGTGATGTTGTTGTTGGCGTCTGTTCGGGTGAGCCGCGGAGGCCGAAAGGAGCAGCGAGGCCGAGACGAGGAGCGCTCATAATTGCATTGAAAACAGGACTGAAATTGGACGAAGGGCCTTTGAATGTGCTTGGGAATGCTATTAACCCGGGGAAAAGAGCCGGCGAAGGAGGGGCGGCCGACTCGAGTCCGAGCGGAAGCCGGGAGCAAAACGTCATTTCCGTGTCATAAACAGCCAGGATAATTATATTTCGTTAAGTGAACGGGACAATCGCTACCCGCGCTCGCGCCTCATTTGCATGGACGACGGGTCCGCCAGTCGCCGGGACTCGGACGCGGGGAAGTCGCCGGGACGAGCGGACCGGACGTCGGCGAGGAGCGAGGTTCTGGAACGAGGCCCGGGCGTTTTATCATTTTCTCGCGCGCGGACTTTTCGCGGCGCCCCGGGCGCATTAAGGTCCACCGCGGCGACCCATGAATCACCAGATAATGCCGTCCCGCGTCCGCGCCGCCCTTTTTCCCACCTTTTTCCGGCCCTCGAAACCGGGCGCCCACCGCAAGCCGCCCCGACCGCCCGGCGGAACTCCCCAGCCCCCGGCTTCATATTTCTCGCGCTTTTGACTGCCGCCCCCCCCCCCCCGCGTTCCCCGATTCTGCGACGGCGTCGCGACGATATTTCATGACGTTAAAAAGCTCGGCTCTCAGGTGGGATCCCTTGTCTTTCCTTGCTGTTTTTCTGTCCGCCCGGGGCCGCTGGGCGCTAGGGCCGTGATGTATTGCGCTCTCCAAATGACGCACAGTGAATCGAGTCAATTACAGAAGTCGGACGTAAAATTTTTGACAACAACTGCAATATTTTATGGTGATTTCATCAAATTTTAAACTTTAAGGGGTGGTTCTTGAAGGAAATTTCACGAGGAAACCAGTGAAACCACTCTCAGAACCTCGAATCCTGTAAAATTGCCTTGTTGCCGTTTTACTACTTTTATTCCGGGTGGGTGTACCTACACTGCATCTTGCTGAAACAACAAATGCTGTTTTTTTGTTTCTTCTTTTTTCATTCGATTTAGCAGCGTCCATTTAAATATAATATGATACGCTAAATGCATATGCACTCGAAAAACCAACTAAAACTTTTCTCGTGATACGGCAACGTATAGGTTAACAATGTAAAATTATGAGATGTCCTCTGATTCCCATCTTGCATGCGTTTTGTCAGCGAATTCTTAATAGCCTTATCGTTAGCAATTTAAGCCGTAAACTTAGGTGTATTTTCCTACCACTCAAGAGATGCTCTAGATTTGATTATGATATCGTGCAGACACACACGGTAGCAACAAATTGGTATCCTTAAATCGAGATCATACGTATAGCAGATGTGACGTTGAGTGTGGTAGTATACGCTTCCATTCCTTCATATGTTCGGGAAGTTTCAAAAGTTTTTTGTCCCATATTTCTGCAGTCATTATGATGATTTATTTTTATTTTTAAATTCTATTCTAATTATGGGGCTCAACCGCATTAAAACTCATGACGAGAACCGTCGTTCTACATGTCTCCTTTGTTTGAGGAGAGGGGGTAAATTTGTAAAAATATCTGAGGCTATAAATATTCAACTTTAAACGTTAATACCCAAATAAAATCATGAAAACTATTGTTTACCCTGTGTATTGCGCGCAAAATGTAGGTTTTACATTACTATAGCGGTGAGTCAATTGTTAATCAACTTGATTTTTAATTGTTTGTGTTAAAAAAAGAAATTGTCCAGAATTCATGTGAGTGTCGTTTAGGTGAACTTCAAAAGCCTGTGATCGAAAATTTAGTATCGTCATCAAGTAGCATTACGCCCCAAATTTTTTCTGTGACTCCGAAGCAGAAACGTAGAAAAAGCAAAGTGACCCAAAAAAAAGCGCTGGGAAACGCTGTTCTGAGTGTTTCACCAAATTAAAAGCTGGTTTAAAACATGACTGTAACTAAAACATCGTGATACTGAAGGAAAAAGTCCACCGGACATGTGATGGTATTTCGTGCGTACAAGCTTTTGCTATTTAAGGGTTTTTTTGAGATTCCTGCACGGAGAAAAAAACTTCGTGCGTGGGACCCGAAGTTTAGGTCATGTAGATCTCTAAAGTTTTCGGATTGAGCATCTGAACACTTTAGGTCCAGCTGCTGAGGTTTGGATCACACATCTGAAACTTCAGTTCTCACATCTGAAGTACTTCAGATGTGAGAACCGAAGTTTTTCGGATGTGAAAACCGAAGTACTTAAGATGTAAGAACTGAAGTTTCAGGTGTGTGATCCGAACCTAAACAGCTAGACCTAAAGTGTTCAGATGCTCAATCCGAAAACTTCAGAGATCCATATGACCTAAACTTCGGGTCCCACGCACGAGGTTCTTTTCTCCGTGTGAAAATTATCCGAAAGGTTTTTCCTGCGTTTCTAGAAACTTTATTTAAGATGGAAGTATCGTCTTGGGGCAGAATTTCTCTTAACCTCTTAACCAGGGCGCTGATTTTCCACACTGCCGGAGCCACGAGCTGTAGGGGACCGAGACCGCGCGATGATCGGGGACCGGGGGGTCTCCGGGGGCGGGGGGAGGGGGGCGATAGGCGAACAATTACTCCAGGAGCCGTCAATTTCCCGGTTCGAAGGTAATAGCGTGGCGTCACGCGAAGTCGAAGCCGGGTCGGGGCCCCGGACAACTGCTTCCTCTTCACTCTGACAGCCATTTTGTTTCCTCTTCGTGTCGGTAAACCTACCAATTATAAAACTTTTTAATAGTTTTTCGAAACTTTTATCCTCTCCACTTGGCAGCCGAGGTGGCCAGGGCCGGGGTTTTATAAACAAGCCTCTTCCATCCACGGTCTATGGTCGCGGCTCACTTTGCCCCCCCCCCCCCTCCTCCCCACTCCTGAGTCCTGGCTCTGATTGTTTAAATTAACCATTGGCTAACCTCGCGCCTTGCCGCGCAACCGCCCCTTTCCAGGACCCGTCTCCGATCCTCGGGCCATCAATTAGAAAAAGTGCGCTCTCTTGGTCTCCTGGTTGGAATAATTGGACATCCTGTAGGTACAAGCACGTAACTATATTTTCGCGAGGGCTCTGAATCGTATCATAGTACGGTGTCACGGAGCTTCGCGGGAAAATTCAGGTACGCTACTTACTCCATTAGCGCTGTTGGATTGGGCCCACCGCCCATGGTTGGGTTCGTGGGCGCTCGGAGCAACTTCAATTGGCGTTGCTGCTCCACTTCGAAGCCTCTTAATCGGCGGCTTAGCCAGCTAGCACATACATTCTCCATTTCGACGCTCAAGTCTAACGGAAAATAGGACACGCAGTATGGATCAGTTCGGTAAATCTTGGAATCGTGTCTCCGAGGTATAGAGTTAAATATTCGGAAAAATTACCGACATTTGTCCAGGCAACAAGTTTCTATGTCCAGTTCGTTTGTCAGTTGATATGCACCAATAAAAGCTGTGCAAATACTCGGTTCATGGGCATATGTATTCACCCCAAAAACCTTACACCACTGTTAGGATCGTATCGACTCTTAAAAAGTATCATTGACACACAAAAAAACTAAAAGCTGGAAAAATGGAGTTCAGCAGTTTTTGCACGACGCAATCCAATTAACCTTTCTAAAAAAGGATAATTGACGACAAATCACAGAGTAAATGAACAAAAAGTTTGTATTCTGAGTATCATTTAGAAAGAGATCGATTTCATGATCGATTATTTAATGTAGAGGAAAAATTCATAATTCATTAAGTGTTATAAAACACTGGGGAAAAAACACATTGTATCTAGAGTCCAGACTCTAGAAAACATTGACAAGAAAAAATACTCTTGATTCATTTAGATTTTTGCTTAATTCAAAAGAAAATCCACTCAAATTAAGAGGCTTGGTTCTTGATTTAAGCAAAAATCCGATTGAATCAAGAGTATTTTTTCTTGTCGATGTTTTGTTTCTAAGAAAAATTTGCTCCCAAATTACAATTTGTAAGCAACAAAGAGTCAGCTTAAACTTTCTTTCCACCATAAGGATCCATGTAATTTCGAAACTTGAAACAAATATTTCTCAAAGTAGCAAAAACTGCACTTATGCGCCGTGTCCTCCAAACCCCTCACACGTAAAACCAAAGTAGCCTCTGTGCGCAATTACCTCATTACTGTTCGTTTATTTGTTGTTTGTTATTCTTACCTAGTCATGATACTATATTTCTTTAAAATGTGAATTGTCACTTATGCTTTGACTTATTTTTTTTTCTTTCAGAATAACATCATGAAGCAATACGTAATCGTTAGATTTACAGGTCAAGAAGGAGGGGGGATATAGATCCTCTCAACTGGCTTGACAAATCAGAGCAAAAAGTATGGTGGCAACCAAAAAATTACTCTAACAAGGTCACCGAGCTAATCAAGAAAGGGCAGCCAACGGACAAAAATTTTGTGGCATACTCAATCCATCTATGATCCAATCAAAGATACAGTAAGTTTTTTCAATTCGTTGTAAATTCCATCATCAATTTCTTCTAATTTTTCTTTTGGCTCTAAAATTTCCCCTTCCTTTAGCGACCTGATTTTAATTGAAAATTGTGGAAGTTTTGCCCCAAAACTCCAGCCAACCATCATGTTTAGTTTCATCGGCCATCAACATATTTCCTTCCAATCAGATGTGATAGGCTTCTATCGCCGCAAGCAACAAAAGAGTTAGGTACACCAGAACATGCGATGGAAATTAAATTATTTTCTATTCAGAATGCATTGAATTAGTACATTAATCTCTGTTTCAGATTATTTTACTAAAACAGAAAAGGCATTTATTCAAAAACAAGCAGAGTTTCTGAAAGCTGCAACCGATACCGATGACGACAGTTTAATTTTAAAAAGACATTCCGAGGCAAACTATGTCCAAGAGCCTCAAACCTTGCCAATATCCTCACCTTTTATTGACAACTCCCAACTCGGTGAGAATCTATTCTGCATTTCATTCCAACAATGTCTTCAGTTTAAAGAGCCTCGCCAAAAAGGGGTATTTTTTAGCACACTGAAGCACAGTAGAGTCTGAATTCTAGAGTGGACATTGAGCACAATCACATGATGTGTGGGAAATTGTAGAACGCCCATTGGACCAGAAAGTCATCGGATCCAGATGGATATTAACAGTTAAGCGTGATAGTGATGGAAATGTTGAGAGACTGAAAGCCCGCCTTGTTGCGCAAGGTTTTAAGAAGACCCTCAACATGAATTGGGAGGAAACGTTTAGCCCTGTGGTACGAAGAAGAACGCTAAGAGTACTGATTGCTATCAGCGTTGAAAACAACTGGAAAATTCATTCGTAGATGTCACAAGTGCATATCTCAACACCCCAATATCAACAGTGCTTTTTTCCAGTGAACATAATAAAGATGGTGCTTCGATCAGAAAAAAAGACTAAACACAGTTAAATACGGAATGATTAAAATACAACAAAACGTTTGGGATAATCTTAAAATTAATAGGCAATCTGGAAGCTACAATGGCCAAAATACAAATCTGGTGAAGCAGGACAACTTCCCGATCATAAATTCAAGCCGGCGGGGGTTCAGCACAGGTACGATATTAAGGGCACCTCCATCCTATCAGCAACAACCTTGCAGCCCGCTCCATGGAACCACTTGAAAATGCACCCTCCCTGGAGCATCTCCCCGCATTACTGAAAATACGAGAGCATAACTAACATCATTAACACACGCCCAGGCGCCGAAACAGAATCTGATGAGTGGCCGCGGCGTATAGGCAATATTTCTTGCGGCGGAGCACCAGCCCATGTATAATAGATAGACTCGCATAAACGCATGCACGCTCTGCGTGTTGCGTCCGCCGAGGAGGAAGGGGTAAAATATGACAGACACGTGTTGGTAGCCAAAGGGATGGTGGCGGTGGGGCTGGATCCGGATCCCTCCCATCGTCTGACCCCACCGCCCTGAGCCCTCATTGTATCAGGGCCCGGCTGATGACTTCATTACGGTGGTCGAATGGCGAATATGCCCTCGCTCCACCCGATCCCCCGTAATGGTATTCATTTTGCACGTGCCTGGAAAATTTAGAATAATTGGCGCCATTATTCCGTCCTCGGCGATAATTCGTGTCCTTCGCAACTGTGTCCTTCCAGCCTTTCGTTAAAAATTCATTATTGCTTATTTGCATGAGGGATGAGACGGCTTTTAGTTACCCTCGCGACCTCCTCCGGCATCAACATGGATTCGTGCGTCGTTCGTCAAAGTTCAAAACCTTGTATCGTCTTGTATTGCAACTTAAACAACGGATTCTCTCGTTCCTCTGGAATGTTTCCGAGGTGTTACGACACCCTGAAAAAGTATTGAACTATTTTACTTCAGAAGAATGGCCTAGAAACATGAAATAGTTTAATACAAAGTTTTTATCAATTTACAGACCAATGCATTTCAGCATGAACGCCATCTTCGACGTTACAAATTACAAAAAACAAAAAGTGTTAACAAATCACAGTGATAAAAATAAAAGTAGTCAATCGATCTATGTTTTTATTACAATTTGTATTTTCATAATTGTGTTTTGTAAATATTTTTTTTTTTTTTTTTTTTTTTTTTTTTTTTTTTTTTTTTTTTTTTTTTTGTAATTGTTACCCTGCGGATGGCGCTCATGCCGAAATGCATTGATATGTAAATTGATGAAAACTATGTACAACCATTTCATGAATCTAGGCTAATCTTGTTAAATAAAATTTAACAGATGTAATGATGCAGAGTCACAAAAAATTATTACAATATTATTGCTTAATTATTTTCTTTTAGGGAACCGTTTCAGATCCCGACTATACGGCTCTTAATTTTCATGGGAAATGATCCCCAGACTGGTAAAAATGCGAATTTTTACAAGAGGCATTGCATTGGTATTCAAAATTGCCCAAGTGCATACCCAAAAGTTTGTCTCCATATTTTTGTCTCTAGAGTAGCAGAAATCTTACTACCGTTAGGTAAGGCTGCTGAAAAATTGAAGTACCTGAAAACTAAACTTTAGCAAACCGCAGACAGAAACAGTTCTTAGTATGACTGATTGGCTTCGGGGATGAAAAGAAAATCCGGCACTTACGCTTCACTGGAAAAAAAGCACATTGTATCTAGAGTCCAGACTCTTAAAAACATCGACAAGAAAAAGTACTCTTGATTCAATCAGATCCAACTTCAATCAAGAACCAAACCTCTTAATTTAAGCGTATTTCGTTTTGATTCAAGGAAAAATCCGATTGGATCAAGAGTATTTTTTCTTGTCGATGTTTTCAAGAGTCTGGACTCTAGATCCAATGTGTTTTTTTTTTCCAGTATTCCGTTGAAATATACTACTGAACTCGTATTGTTGTTACATAAATGCTGATGGTAAAAATACAATTCATAATTCCTACACTGGAAAAAAAAACACATTGGGTCTAGAGTCCAGACTCTTAGAAACATCGACAAGAAAAAATACTCTTGATTCAATCAGAATCTGGCTTCAATTAACAACCAAGCCTCTTAATTCAAGCAGATTTCGTTTTGATTCAAGAAAAAATCCGATTGAATCAAGAGTATTTTTTCTTGGCAATGTTTTCGAGAGTCTGGAATCTAGATCAAATGTGTTTTTTCCCCCAGTATTCTGTTGACATATACTAGGGTAAAAGCAACCCCTTAAAATGAGCGAACATACTCTGCCAAAAACTCAGTTCCTTTCGGCTAATTGCAGCCCAATTTCGCTTTTCTGGCCGGATTTAAAGCTGCGCTAGGATGAAATTTTAAGGAGACACGGGTGACGCTCACTCCGAGCGGAGTGACCGGCGCTGCGTGGAGGCGATGCATTGTTCATGACGTCGGTTAAATTGTATTTTTGAAGTTGTAAAATGCTGTCCATTAGAATGATGCATGGGCCCGACGGGGGTCTAATTTGTCCGCAGCCGCCGCCGCGCTTGAGCTAATCACTCGAACTCTCCTCTTCCGGCGAGAACCGCCCAACTCCGCCGGGACCTCCGCGTCGCTTACGCGCTTTTCGCATAGCGCGCGGAACTGCCCGGAGTGCCCGGCGGCCCGGCCTGGCTTCACACTTAACTTTAGTTTTATGCAATTTATCAACTTCACGCTGATTTATCAGACTCGCAAAGCTCGGCCAAGCCCGCCCCGCCCTCGCCCGCCTCGACCGAGCAGGGCAGCCAACCAAGGCGCGCCTCGAGCTTTTATTTATCTTCTCCTCATAGCTCATATCTCCGGCTCCGTCTCGGAATCCATCGCTCATCCGTTTCCTTTTCGGTCTCCTCCACGAGAGATCAACATCGAATCCACTCCCAAGACCCCCATTCATTTGCCAATTTATCCGCCTTCGATTTTCTTCGGTCGCCCACTTTAGTATTAAATAGAGTACCTGTAGAGGAGGAATATTTCCATGTCTATTCTGCTCTCTGATTGGTTAATTAATTTCAGGCTCTGCGTTGTGCTCTTGGGGCCAGTGCAAACAAACCCGACCATGAGGATTACATATTAAGGAAGAATGGATGGTGGTTGGTGGTGCTAACTGAAATAGTGTAACTTTCGGCAAAAATTTCTATTCAAATTTATTCGGAACTTATTTCAGATTTCTTTAGGTTCGAGAAACACATATTTTTCCAAAACCGGAGGCAAAGCTACCATGACAGCCTTAAAACTCGCCGACCAATCAAAAACGTTACACACTTTTTCTGTAGTAAAAGGATTAGTCTCTCCATTGTTTTCTGCGCTAAATTCATCGCAAAATGTACCAAAATCAACAAAAAATTTAAGTAGAAACCTTTCCACAAAATTTTTGTTTCACTTCCTATATTAACCAAAAGTATCACAAGAACTCTGGCAGGATCGCTATCAGTGGCGGTTGGGTGTCGCATAGCGCACAGAAGCGCTATAAGAGCGACCTGTTAGTTAGTTATCACAACAACACAAATATTTTAACATGCCCTGTTGTACAAATAGACATGACTTTTTGCAAAGGAGTTCTCACCTCGAGTTAAAGGCGGTGCTCAAATCCAACTTTTGCAACTTTTCTCAATGTCAGTATTAAAATCATTTTCGGTAGGAAGTAGCAAGTATAACAGTTTTTGGACGTTTCTCTGCGATGGTCGTTAAGAACACCAGGATTTCAACGCAAGCCACTTATTCAAAGACATCACGCTAAACCGAAATGTGTGATACAACTATTTGAACTCTTGAGTCGCTCAAATTGTATCCATCGAGTTGAAGGCGCACTTTATTTCTAACTCCAGTTCCCAGTTATCCATGCGTAAATGCGAGGGCTGTGCTCAATTCTAACTTTTGCAACTTTTCTCAATGTCAATATCAAAATATTTTTCGGTAGGAAGTATCGAGTAACAGTTTTTGAACGTTTCGCTACGATGGGCGTTAGGAACACGAGGACTTCAACGCAAGTCACTTATTCCTAGATATCACGCTAAACCAAAATGCGTGATACAACTATTTGAACTCCTGAGTCGCTCAAATTGTATCCATCGAGTTGAAGGCGAACTTGATTTCTAACTCCAGTTTCCAGTTATCCATGCGTGAATGCGAGGGCTGTGCTCAATTCTAACTTTTGCAACTTGATGAAAACGCTTGTAGGTAAAAAAACACGTAGGTTAAAAGGGTTGTGGATAAATATCTGAAGGTTAAAAAGTCTTGGATGGAGACGCGTGGGTGAACAGTCCTTTGGGTGGAAAGACTGTGAGTGAGTAGTCTTGGCATCATTTCCTCGGGTAATTTTTGCCTCACACGTACAATTCAACGCATGTTTTCTCAAACATTATTTTAAGGACTTTAACCGAAGAGTCAATGAGTTTTGAACGTATTGGTGCTTTAAAAATGGGTTGAACCGAAGGATAGCTTTGAGCTGCCAACGGTCGTCAGTTTCAATGGTCATGATGGGAGAGAGCCCATTTCGATGGTGTGAAGACGGCTTAATAAACGATGACACATACAAATGCAGGCGACGCAAAAGCAGCTGAAATCTGCCGAAGTTAGGCCGGTGGCCGGTGATTACAGAGAACGAAGCGCAGGCGGCGCGGCGCCACAGTGCAAATCGAAAGTTCAAAGCGGGAGATTTTGGCGAGTGGCGGTAACCAGCGATGGGGTAGCGGTTAATATTGAGCAGCTAACCGCACCGGTTAAAGTGGGTGTTATGTAATCTGTGAAGCAAAGCTTGGCAAGTTGCATACGCTCGCCGGCGAAAGATAATGTTAGTGCGACCGCGTCGCAGCGCCGCCAAAACCGCGCAACCACCGCACAGAATCCCCAAGGATGAGCGGTTTTCCCTGAGTGCGAGATTCGCACAGCGTGGGCCGAATTTCACCTGTCACCGTCGCCCCCCTCCCGGTGCCCCGCGGATTTTAATTACCTAATTTCCCGTGGATTTTTGGGGGCGAAACGTAGGGCTTCGTTAATTAAAGTTTATAATCGTTTCGGTGACATTATTTGGGGCGGCGATTAAATTGTCATCGTTTGAGCCGGCTGATAGAGCGGTTTCCCGTGAAATAAAACTGCAGGATCGTTTATTGATCAAATGACAAAACAAAGTATTTGAAAGTGGTCCTTCCAACACAATTCATTGATCTGCTTAGTTTTTTCGAAAGCGCTCAACACTGTTGGGTAACGCTTGCAATAAAGGGGAATTAGAGAGGACTTATACCCCTCCTTTATTGCAACTTTAAGCGTGACACAAAAACACTGAAAAACAAAAAGAAAACAAAAGAGGACTTTATGAAAATAGGATTTTCATCAAATCATTTTTGAATGACCAATAAAGCTTCAGATCCCTCACTGGTAAAAAAAAAAAACCTCTTGGTTCAAGAGTGCAGTTTCTTGTCGCCGGATTTAAGAGTCTGGACTCTTGTTTCAAGCGGATTTTGAATTGAATCAATGCAAAATCCGCTTGAAACAAGGGTTCAAGACTCTTAAATCCGGCGACAAGAAACTGCACTCTTAAGTCAATGCACCGCGGCATTGGTCCAAGAGGTTTTTTTTACCAGTGCTTTACTTGTTCATTAATGAATGAATGTATGAATTAATTAATTAATTGATTCAATCCTTCGTTCATTTTATGAGTAACAGCTCATTGACCAACGGAAATGTTGACGTTTTCAGTACTGTAGTCTTTCTTACGAATACGCTTCAATTTTGTAATGTCCCTTTTCCCGCCGGCAAGGGAGCAATGTGTACGTTGCCGCAACGTTGCAAGGCAATATTTTTGATGATATTGCTTTGTAAAGGTAAAGCAGCAACGTTTAAGCAATGTTCCAGCAATGTTGCCTGACATTATATTTCAGACAATGTTTTCAAAACGTCTTTAGAAATGTTTCTGAAACATTATTAAAAAACGTTTTAATAAATATTTCTTAGATATATTGTGACAACGTTGTTAAACATTATATTTTACATACGTAAAAAAATTATATTTTTACAACATTTTTAAAAACCTTTAAAAAAATTGTCGAAAATATTACTGCTAACGTTTAATGAAACATTACACAATTATCACAATGTTGTTAATTTGAAAACGTTTTAAAAGTGTCTTTTGCAGCAGATGCACCCTAAGAATGTAGGTTCAAGAGCAATGTCGTTGGAGCGTTTTTAGAGAGGCATGAGAAATATTTTACCGCATGGTGCAAATACTTTCTTGTAACTTAGGAACAAAAAATTATTTTTATTGAAGTTGTGGCTTACATCCTCTTTCTTTTGAAAAAAATTAACCCGATATTACTTATTTGAGTTAGTTTGTGTAGATCTCCATAATAATGAAATAAAACTACACTGATCAGAACGCGTGTAGACTCATATGTATAATGCCCCCAGAGAGAAAAAAAGGAGGTGTTTGCAGTTCGAGCATCTTGGAATTGTTTTGATGACGTAGGTCGGCACGGCGACTTTTATCATCGATTTTCTTGGAAATGGTGTAGTTTATGGAAAAGATACATTCTACATAAAGTGTTTGAAATTACATCATACGTTCATTTAAGCAAAAAAATCAGACGTTATGGTCCGTTTTTCATACTTCGAATTCCGGATTTTGCTGACCAGATTGTACCGACCTACGTCACAGGGTGCACAATCCTCAAGATGCAAACACGTCCATTTTTTTCTCTATGTAATGCCGTACAGTCATTGTGCAGAATACGTAAAATAATATACCTACAAATGCAATGCTTGAAGTACACCCATAGTCCTGAAGGCGCTTCTCGGTGCGCCGCGCAGTTTCTTGCTACGCGCATTTGGCATCATCGGCGGTGCAGAAGGGAAGTCTTTATTCTACTGTGCCAAAGGAAAAACGCCGTAAGAACCTTCAGACTATGCAAAATTTCTTTCGATAAAATCCGAATTTTCGAGAGAACTCTTGGGTTTTTCTCCCACAATTTCTCAGAAATTTTTTTTCCAAATTGTATCTATAGTATCTGGACATTTCCAGGAGAAATAAGCTCATAACTTATCTCAAAATTAATATTTCAACAGGAGAAGTCTGCCAACGGAGATTCATACGGAGATTCTTCTTATTTGCGATGAGGGGATAACCTCACCATAAAATAAGGAAGCGAAATTCAGTATTATCGCTGACGAAGATATGTTTTCAGAGTTTATTTGAACTTATCATCTTTTTCGGAATGCATTGATAGAGATCAGATTTGAAACTCGCGCGCTAGGTTTCAAACGGTTTCAAACTGGACGCACCGCGCTCCCTCCAATTTTAACGGGTAACTGAAATCGTCCTGTGCAAGTGTATCCTTCCATGCCTGTTGCACTCCATTGCACTCCGCGCCGGTCCTGATTTCAGTGATTGTGTTTGTTACTGTTTTCAGTACAATGTATTTTAATTGTTTCAGATGCACTAAATTTCTTTTCAAAACAACTACCAGCGGCCAAACAAGAGCAATTATGTCGAGGGCCCTCAATTTTTGGCTTTTTGAATGTGATGAGGGTAACTCATGCCTTATTAAAGAGCATCTTCATGAATACGTCGGAAAATTTCGCCCTCGAAACTTTTCAGGAATAATTTGAGATCGCGCTCACTTTCTTTAAACTCCCTCGTGGATATTTCCTCATTGAAAAATGAAAGAGCGAAATTGTGTTCAATGAGCTCAATTAATCTTTGGTGAATTTAAAATGGTGTGAATTTTGCAAAAAGAAAACACATCGCTCATTCTGGAAATCATGTATCTGACTTAAGTTACCCTGTGGATAGAAGCCTCTACGGATGAGCTAGAAATAGTAGTTCTTTACTGTAGAATGAAGTCCAAAATAATGTAACGTAACTTCTACGTTATAGTGCACGTTGTGACGTACTACCAAGATTCCATAAGATTCTGTTGTTTAGTAACTTTTATACCTTGGATCATATGTAAAAACTAAAGGACTACAGCTCCCTACCGCTTTGGGCCTTAGTCGTTATGCGTTTCTCTTCTGATTTTGAATTATAGAATAAAATAGGTTGCTTCTAAATCGACAGTTTTTGTTAAAAAAAATATCGTTAACTTGAGTTTGTTTTAAAATGTGTCTCTTTTGCGTTTTTTGCTGTTTTTTCCCAATAATAAATCTGACTGGGCCTGAGAGGAGAAAGTGTTGCACACGAAAGACAAATGAGGAGAGTTTCTTAGGTAAAATTGCGGAAAACTCATGCTTGCATCACAGATATACATGTAAAATACAATTGAAAACTGAACCATTTTACTACAATTAATTACAACATTACTACAATTAATTGGAAGCCAACCCAGACCATACTTTAATCAAAAAACAATGTGCAAGAGGATGTTGATATTTTTGTAAAAAAATTTCTGAATATACAAACATCCCCTTGCACATTGCTTTTTGATTTAAGTATGGCCTGAGTTCGTTTGTCATTGTAGTGAAAATCGGCTAATAGCTCAGTATTTGATTTTATTTCATTATGAGTAGCTGAAAATTGAATAATTTCCCTATATATACACATTTCTTTGAAAAAGACACATTGCGTAAATATACGTTTATATTTATTGTGAATATAATTATCGTGGACTATATCACGCATTTGAAGTGCGTCGCGTACGCAGGCACCTTTTTTTATTGCCGGCAATCAGATTCCAAGTGCAAGAAAACCTATCGTAAATAAACGCCGTGAACGATTGCAAACCTTTATTGCATATGATTACAATTCTTATAATGTATGCGTTAATTTTTGCGTTTCCTCTAAACCAGGTGGTAAGAACCCGGACCGCTACATATTCCGACTCCCAAAAGCGCTTCGCGCCTCAAACATTTATTTCTAAAGATTTTTTATTCTGAAGTAAAAAGGATAAAACAAGGATATGACGATAATTCAAATCACACATGAAAAATATTGACAACAGGTTGCCTGATTGCATGATAGTTCCTTCTTTTAATGTTACGTGACAAGCAAAAATTCGAAGCATAAAATTGTACATATGATTTGCAATGATGATTCCATAAACTGTCTCACGGGTTAAAAATTTTACGCGAAAAAACTAAAAAACCGATCATCAATATAATATGATATGACTCAATACATGTCATAATACGACTAAACGGAGGTTTGCTCATTTTAAAGAATAAAAGTCATAGACTCCTCGTCGGAGAGAGCATCATTTGGGCTCCACCTACTAAAATTCTGATAAATAAATTTTTCTGCTATTTCACTTTTACCTCTACAATTTTTATTTAACAAGCATACATCAAAAAGTTTCCCTCCTTCAGTCGATTTTTTCGGCACCAAGGAGAGAAAATCGTGTTACTTCTTTTGTTAACTTTATCGGCCATACTTAATCAAATTTTGTAGATACTTTTTCTTACCGATTGTTCTAAAATTGTGGGTGCTTTTTACACTACGGCCGTTTTGAGCAACCGCTCATCGTCAGGTATTTAAAAAAAATTCTAAAAAGTAAAATTGTGATGCGTTTTCGCGATCGCGAGTAGTCGTTTGGTATCCGCGCCCGCGTTCGCGGTCACACATGACGAACACGAACAGTCACGTCACGAACGCGAACGCGGATACCGAACGACCACTCGCGATCGCGAAAACGCATCATAATTTTAGTTTTTAGAATTTTTTTAAACACCTGACGATGAGCGATTGCTCTAAACGGCCGTAGTGTAAAAAGTACCCACAATTTTGGAAAAATCGGTGAGAAAAAGTTTCTGCAAAATCTGAGAAAATTGTGTGATGATCAGTCAACCCACTAGTTTAACTAAGGTTTGCTATGATGATTTAAAGGAAATTTAAAAAATAATGAAAAAAAAAAACTGATATAAAAATTAGTCGGTTGCGTTTTGGACGAATTGCATTAACTCCGGTGGATCGATGACATACATCGCTACAATTCTGAGAAATACAAGCTGGGGGCATAAGTGGACATGCGTCGAGTAGTAGCGAGGGGCCCGAAGAGCAATCAGAATCCGTAGGTAAAAACAGCGGCGAAGCAAAGTAAAACAAGAGGGCAAATTTGAAACAATTAAAAGCGGAGAGGAAGAAAGCGGACAAGTGCGAAGAGTGAATAAGCGGGGGAGGAAGGGAGGGGGAGGCGGGGGCGATAATTAAGAGGAGGACGAGGGAAGTGCAGGACGCGGACTCGGCGCCCAGATTTGTGTGTGTATTATTTTTCATAAAACGTAAAAACGTAAGAGCGTCAGTGGGCACGGAGAAAGAGGTAGGGAGCTAATGATAGGAGGGGATTGAGAGTCAGCCCTCCTGTTTTCTTTTTAATAGGGACTGGATCGGGATCGGCGCAGTGGCGGGCGGGGGGCCGCGGGGGGCGAGGCGGGCGCGGCGCGGCGAGGGGAGAAAAAGGTTTTAGTTCACCGGTTGGCCACAAAACGCGGGCGGGTGGCCACGACATAAACCGCTGGGCGCGGATTTGAAGGGGAGGGTCGAGTCGCGCTCTCTCTCCCCCGTGCGCGGCCCGGCGCCCCTCTCTCTCGCCCAACCCCGGACCCGGCCCGCATTCATGAAAAAACTGCCCACAGTAGTAAAAGTAGGGAGGGCGCAAAGAATATTGACAAAAAGAAAAAAAAGAGAGAGGGGAAAAAATCGGGGAAAGAAGGAAAAAAAGACCGTTCCCAACTTTGATGTGCCAGTTTAGTTCCCGTCTCCGACTCCGTAGCCCACACGTTCCTCTTCGACACCTCTCGCTCCACTTCTTACGTTCTTGCGTCCTTACGTGCGCCCGACCTCAACTTCTCCGCTCGCACCGCAGCAGTGTTCTCCGCTCCCATAGTTCCGTATCAACCGCGGCTTACTTCTTTGCGTCTCCGTCGGTTCTGCGTCGCCTCTCTTCGGTTGTGTTCTCCACGTCTTCCTCTCGGCCTATGGATACGTCTGTTGGTGGCTGTTGAATGTGTTTTGTGTTGTTTCCGCGGTGCGTCGATGATCGAAGCTGATCGCCAATGCATTTGCCCCGGGATCGCTCCAAGTCGAAGGCTATGAACGGGGACCTCCTGGCGGGTCTCCACGAGGCCCTGCAGGAGTACCACGGCGAGCTCGTGCAGACCGGGAGCCCGGCCATCCTCTGCTCGGCGCTGCCCACCCACTGGCGCTCCAACAAGTCCTTGCCCATCTCCTTCAAGGTCATCGCCCTCGACGATGTCGCCGACGGCACCCTCGTCTCCATCCGCGCCGGCAACGACGAGAACTACTGCGCCGAGCTCCGCAACTGCACCGCCGTCATGAAGAATCAGGTGGCCAAATTCAACGACCTCCGATTCGTCGGCAGAAGTGGCCGAGGTGAGTCCCACACTTTCGCTCAACTTTCCCTGGACTCTCTTCTTCCGATCCGGTGGTCCCTAGAGATATCACTGTACTGCCATCCTCAGCGAAAGACATTGCACTATGTTTCAGTTCTTCGTGTAATGTGTTTGGAAACGGGGAAACTAAATCGTTGGTAAAGCTACAAAGCATCTACCTCGATCCCATGTTATAGCTCATGCTCACTTTTTAAAAAACATAAATTGCACGGTTTTAATGCAGGATTCCCCGGCTTTATTCTCGGAAAAGAAAGTGTTCCCCGAACTCTCTTCTTCCGATCCAGTGGTCCCTCGAGGAATCACTATACTGCCATCCTCAGCAAAAGGCATTGCACTACGTTTGAGTTCTTCGTGTAATGTGTTTTAAAACGGGGAAACTAAATCGTTGGTAAAACTACAAAGCATATACCTCGATCCCAAGTTGTAGCTCATGCTCACTTTTTAAAAAACATAAATTGCACCGTTTTAATGCAGAATTCCCCGGCTTTATTCTTGGAAAAGGAAGTGAGAATCATGGGAGATGTATTGTGATAGCTAAGATAAGTCCCGCGTCAAGCAAGTAAGTGTGACAAAATTCTAACTTTGCAGATCAAGATACGATGTTCTGCAGTATCACCTTCAAAAAGTTGTTTTGCGTTTGTAATTCAAAGGTGAATTCAGAAGCATGAAAGACTCAATGAGTGATGCTTGGGATGGCTGTATGGAGGGTAGTATCAAAACACATTATCCTAAATTTCCTGATAATACAGGTATATGTCTTGGTGTCCTTTATAACGCCAATGCCAATCGGAAGCTTTTGAAATGGAAAGCACACCAAAATTCACTCAGTGCGATATTTGGAGTAAGGAAAGTTTCGATATTTTGAGCTAAAAGGACGTTTAATTTGGCATACCAAAAGTGACCGGTTAAAAACTTTGAGATGGATATTTTCAGTACATTCATTGCGTACCGCATGAAATGTTACGGGAAAACAGGCGTTGTTGCACAGGAGCATCAAACTCGCGAATTAATTTATTTCAATCGAGCTTGGTAATGCGCAAAATCCAGCGAGGCGGCCACTGAAAAGCATCAATTTATATTTCGAGTACAATGATAATGAGAAAATGTGCACGTGCGGCGTTATTTGGTGCACTGGAAAAATCGCCGAAATATTGATGTAAATCTGGAATGCACGCAGTAAAATTGCTGTTAAATTTACCTTCATGAGAGAAAATGGGAAAGGAGGACGGTGCTTTACAAACTATCAGAATGTTACCACGAGAGACACGGCTACAAAAACCATAATATTTATACGGTATTTGTAACTTTTACCCCAGAAATGAGTTTTACTTTTAAACTGCTTGACAAAAACTGCGTTTATCAAGGTCTCTTGGATGAAATAACTTTATCAATACTTAACAAGTATGCGTATCTTCAGGTGTTGAATAAATGAGACCGAAAAATTGGGGCCGAGCCCTAATTAAATTCAAAATGCATCGAAACGATTGAAAGATCGACTGATTTTGTTAGGGGCAAACCTTCTTGCGCTAATACGTCTATTCATTTTTTGTGGGTTAAGACAAATTATTTTTATAAAAAAAGTATAATCTTCCAACAGATTGTACTCAATCCTTCCACAAGTTTTTCTTCGCGACTCCTTGAACGCAAACCACAGGGAAGTTACATCCGAACATGCAGAGTTGCAATACACATTTCTGTAATTTGAAACCGTTGACTTTTTCTACTATGTTCTTCACATTTGAGCAAATTTTTCAGCCTTCTCTCCATAAACTCTGTTAAATAAACAATAACATTGTTTATCTTGAAAATCCCCAGGCATTAGAATTTGGTTAACTTGATAAGGGCATCTATTTTCTTGTTAGCGCCGCGCCGTGTATGATTCTAAGGATGTTAATAGTTTTTATACTACAATTCATTCCCTATCGTTATTAAAGATCGGATAGCATTAATTCAACAAATTCTATTACCAATGACAACTTCGGGTTAAAATTTTTGCTGAAAATGGATGCTTCGATTGAGTTCCATGTTCAAACTAATTTTTTCTATTGACATTTTGACTCCCATGAAGGATTGATTTGATCGGCATTATTTCAATTAGGATTCGGGCTATGAATTAATTTTATCCTTTTACAAAAGCAATGTATAGATAAATATACATATATGTTTCGTGTCCATTCATTTTTCGTAATTAATATCTGACACTTTTTAGGTGATCTGTAGCGTGTGGTTTTATGGGCTGCTAGTATTCTTACAAAATGACCTGATCCAAAGAAACTCCATTATGGGTTGATGAGTCTTGTCCGTCAATATCACGCTATGAAATTTTTGTTACCTACAAATATCACAAAATCGACAAAGGTTTTTTATGTTTTTAAGTCATTTTCGGCACTCATAAAATTATACACTATTCGGATATCATTAAAATAAAAACCTCCTCAAATTTTTGAATAGAAAGACGTATAGATTGTCGAACTAGGTGGAAATTTAATGATGGTGAGACCAGAATGCGAGCTGTTGACAATATGGTTCGATGTATGAAAAATGCGGTGGGAGAGCTTATGGGTTTCAACCTTTGACTTTAACGCTGGAGAGAAAGAAAAGACCAATTTTGCAATTATTTTATCCAGTGACGAAGACAGCTATCGTTAGTTTTCTTATTAATTTTAGTCATGGATTTACTGTATCGTGAGAAGTTGATTCATTGTAAACTGGATAAAGTTGCGAAAATGAATGATACTGTTTTGCGGAGTGATAATTGCAATGGAAATCTGCCCGATATGATTTTTTGAAACGTCTCAAGGCTGAGTACTGTGTGTGAAGTTACCAAAATAACATCCCACAAAATATAATTAAAAACTTCGTTTTCCATAAATTTTAGCTGACACGAGGGCGTTAAAATTACCTGAATGAAAAAGCTGAACTAATAATTTTGGCTCAAGTGTTTGAAACTAATAATACTGTCTAAAAAAGTGTCAACCAATCAAGTAGAAACTTTATTTTCACGACTAAGGTAATGAGCCACTTATGCATCTTTTACGAAATCATAACCTACCCTATTTTTTTTGTACCTTAAAGTTTAGTATTTGACACTTGAAATATTCCGTGTTGTACAATTTCAAGAAAAATACTTGTGAAAAAGTTTCGTAAACTTGCCGTTCCGCAGAATACATTTGCTAATAATAGTGTTCAAGTTCATTCGACTGATTTAGTTGATAACAGACAATTTTTAAGATTCAAACTATAAAAGAATTCACAGATCTGGTGGGCTTTTCCCTGCGGGTTGGAAACGAATACTGAAAACACTCCTCATTTTTTAAGATCACTTGCTAATATTCTGTTACCAGTAAAATTTTCCTCTCCCCATCCATGGCATATGTTAACATCAGAAAATGAAACATTTTCTTAACAGTGGCAACGTTCAAACGATGTTGCAGGCTTACGATGAAAAATTACAAGATAACAAATTAGGTAATAATTTAGTTCAGGGTTCAATCTGAAACTTCTTGTTCCACTTTTTGACTGCTGGATAAAACCATCTAAGTGTTGTATCGTGCAGCAGAAGCAGCATGGGAAGAAAATTCATGAGGATTATTAACTGTATCTTATACCAAAAAGAGACACTGGCTCAAAATTGGTAAGGGTTCTTAAATTTTTCATGTCAAAGAACCTTCATGAAATCGATGTTGCGTTTTGAGTGACACGCTTTGAGCGTATAGATCATTAGTTTAGAGGTACCTTTTGGCTGCTGCAAAATTATTCTCCATTCGTCACTTTTGACTACAGCGATATGAGTCAAAATTAGTAAAACAGTATTTAAAAAGTGGAGGAACGTTTCAAATTTTTGACCTTGGAACTCTCTTCCTGGGTACCGCAGCAGACGAGAGAAGGAAAATTGAACGTTTAGGCATACCTACATTTACGTTAAAGTGCAAAATCTGAACATTGAAAGAATGAAATTTAAAGAATTACGGCCTTCACGCAAAATATGCAGATGCACATTTGACTTGAAATTTTTACATTTTTTAAAATAATTGATTTCTTTAATTGACAACGATCGAATATTGCATATTCCCTAAAAAATTTAAATAATTTCGATTTAGACGGTTTAACGTTGCACTCTACCCAGAAAGAAATTTCACTTTTATTTATTGTGTCGTAATAATGTTGAGGTCGAAACTTTTTTCGAGCTTAACCGAGAATCTCCTCCCATGGAGAATATATTGTCAAGTAAATTCATGTCAGATATTCCGTTAATATCCTTGCAGTAGATAGTTTTGTCATTATCACAGGTATTTCCTGTACTTTATAGCGCTTGGAGAAAAGAACACTTATCGTGAGCTCAAACTAGCTTATTTTTAAATAAAATTAACAGTCCACGATGAAGGAAAGTAGACGTAAGACTTACTAAAGCACGCGAATGGGATTTCTTTCAGGTGATTTCAGTGGGAAATGAAGGGGGCTGAAAAAGGTTGGTGTAGGGTTAATGGGACCGCCCCCACAATTAACAGGCCTTTAATCTGCGTTTGCCTAAGACGACGTCAAGGAGGTCGGAGGGGGCGCAAGGTGTTTCCTTGATGGGGTTATGTGTCGAGCTAATTAAGTTTAAAGTATTCTCTTCAGCCTCAGCCAGAGCACTTTTTCAGCCATCCCCTTTGCACCTCCTTCTCACCCCTCTGTCGTTCCCCCACCGGCTCTCTTCTTGCGCGGTTTTCTTTGAGAATTTTGTCTTTCCCTACGCCTTCATCAACATTTGTTTAATTATAGCTTTCGCTTTGTCATTTTGAGTCGGTCTTTAATGCTAATTTGCGTTGCCACGTCTATTGGTTTTAAGATGGAAGGTTTTGTAGGAGAAGTTGATAACGGGAATATAAGCACATCCTCATGATCCGATGAAAATGTTCGTAAGTAGAATAGAATCTGGGTAATGCTGTGAAAAATTTACGTATTTTTCACCGATGTATTACACGAAGTTGATGGCGTCTCAAGATGAGACTGCAGGTCATGATACTTCATCTCTGATATGTGCTTTAATATGCCGCACTGGAAAAAAAAAAAAAAAAAAAAAAAAAAAAAAAAAAAAACACATTGGATCTAGAGTCAAAATTCTTGAAAACATTGACAAGAAAAAGGATTCTTGATTCAATCAGATTTAGGCTTAAATCAAGAACCAAGCCTCTTAATTTGAGCGGATTTCCTTTTGATTTAAACTTAAATCTGATTGAATCGAGAGTCCTTTTTCTTGTCAAAGTTTTCAAGAGTTTGGACTCTAGATCCAATTTGTTGTTTTTTTTCCAGGGCGCATATTAAAACAAAATAAATCGTGTTGTAAAATCTGCTGGTGTCCATTTTTCCAGCTTCGAGTTTTTTTTATGTTAATGATACTTCCCACGATTTGTTACAATCATGAAATTGGTGCGAACACTAACTTCGAAATTAAAATAATCCGGAAACGAGTAGAAACACGAGCATCACTTTCATGGTCGCATCAAACTTCGCGAAACAGTATTAACCAATAAAAAAACTCAATGCTGGAAAAATGGGCAATAGTGGGTATCGCGCGACACGATTCAGATGCCTTTAAATCTTGATGGGTCCTCCCTTGTCGCAGCGATGGCAACCCCGTGATCGTCTGAACCCCGACAGGCTGCTTGTGTTAATTAGGTGTCTTTGATTTTGTAAGTGGTTAAAAATGACTCGGCGCTCCGAAAGCCACGTTGGTTTGCCGCACAGCGCTGAAAGATGAAGACGAACGAGTGTGTGGAGCTTAAATTGTTTTTCATCTTAAATCGAGACACGAGAATTTCGTGAAGAATTTATAGGAAATAATTATTAAGAAAGAGTCGACGGAATTCGTTGGTGTTGGCATTATGGGCTGGACAGCCTCTTGAGGCAGCGACCAATACTGTGCGATGGCAATTACAGTTAATGAGTGAAAAATCACTCAAATTGATGCATTTTTAGAGTCATATTGGTAATTCAAACCAATCGAATCAATTTTCAATAACGCAACGTAACGAAGCGTCGGACTCGAAATTAGTTGAGTATGCCTTATTCGGACATAATTCGCTATATGTGTAAGTGTACGTATTGAAAATACGCTTTTTAAACTGCTTTACCGTAATCCGAAAATCTCACGTTTTTCTTATTTTTTTCTGTTTCAGGAAAAAGTTTTTCTTTAAACATTGTGATAAGTTCTTCGCCATTCCAAATAGCATCGTACAATAAAGCAATTAAAGTTACGGTTGATGGACCTAGGGAGCCTCGCTCTAAATCAAGTGAGTATTCATCCATTCTTACGTCTCTCTTCTTTGTGATTCTTCTCCCATAGGAATGTGCAATTCGGCCATGGAAAATGAAGACTTGCACAATGGACCACGAGACAAGGCACGAATTCAAGCATTCTGATACATGTTTCTCAATCAGAATTTCACGTAGAACACAATTCGCGCAACGAAAATTACTGAAACTGACTCCTGAAGAAGATATTAACCTTTTTATTTCACATTGGTTACGCGGATTTTGAACTGCCCGCTCACAAGAAACTCAAAGCTCTACGTGAGTCAAAACGCGCACAACAACAGTTTCAGCAAGCCTCTCAAATCGAGCATTGTTCATTTCCCACCATGTGTTGTTCAAATGATAAGCAATTTGCTATAGCCGAGCCAAAGCGTCAACACTGTGGTTGCCAGATCTTCATATCGCAGAGACTGTCACGATAATATTCAACGCGCGATGTGAATCACGTAGAGCATTGAGTTTTATTGAGCGGGTGGTTTGAATTCACGCATCAGGAATCATTAAATATCTTCGTAAGGAGTTGATTTCGGTAGTTTTTGTTGTGCGCATCGTGTCCTACGTGAAATTTTGGTTAAAAAACATGTATCAGAATGCTTAAATTCGTACCTTGTCTAGTGGTCCATTATGAAGTTCACGCATTACGGACTATCTAACCCATGTTTGCTAGACATAATTATTTAGACTCGTTGATAGTTTACCTTAATTCCTTGATCGATAAACGATATTGCACTTTGGCTTAATTGCACTTTGGCTTAATCAAATGGAATAATTAATTCTAATACGAAATTGCATAATCTTAATCCAACGTTTTATTGTCTAGCGGAGAGGCAAACCTGGAAAAACAAAAAAAGCCATATCAATACAAACAAAAACGAATTCAAAGCGCGGGCTCCTTGGCATGTTCCGGAAGCAAAACACCACCAAAATCAAACTTTCAAGCCACGCGGTTTTAAAAGCTCTCTGATCCTGGGATGATCGTCTGGTGCGTTATCATGTGAAACTCCCACGGAGGCCGCAGGTCAGAGCCTGAGAAATTGAGGTGAAATGAAGAGCTAAAAATATCGACCATTTAATTAGAACGAAAGGCGGAAACAGGAAAGCTCCGGAAAGGGGGGGGGGCAGGTCGAGAAAAGCTGAAATTCGATCATAAAGACAAAGGTTAACAACTGGAGTGGTCCTGCACACAAAAGTATTTTTAGGCGTGTGGTGTGTGCTGAATAATTAGAAGAGATGGGGGAGGGGGAGGGGGAGGGGGAGGGAGGAGGAGAAAGAGAGGAAAGCGGGAGCGGATGGACCGAGGGTGGAAAAGTCGGGGCGAAATCAAAATGTAAAAAATCCGTCCAAACAGAGATAAAAAAAAAGAGTACTTATCGAGAGTAAATCTGTAGGTGTATATGTACATTTTTAACACGTGAAGAGGAAAAAGGTGGAAGTGTTGGGCACGATAATAAGACCGGGTCGCCATGGCAACGGGCAAGCACAAGCACAGTGGCCGTCCTCTGAATCCCGCGAACGCAGCGTCCGCTGATTACAGTTGGACCCGTTTAGGCTGAAAGGAACTAAGTGCATAGGGTTAGCGTGGAGGATAGTCGCTTATAGCACGAATGCGTCCAGTTAGCCGCTTTTGATAAAAACACTATTCAGATCCCATAGACTTTTACAGAGCTAATGTCGACCAAGGGTCGGGCGCGGCCACCCGCGATGGGGGGACGGGAGGACGGGGGGCCTCTTTAGACCCTCCGACGAATAATACAGCTTTTTATTCTCCCGGCTTAGTACGAACTTTTTACGGTATTTATTTTCTTTTTGCTCTTAATTAAAAATGAATCAGTCGGAAAATAAAAACTGCGTCCGCGTTTCGGATCCGTCCGCTGTGTTTGCCTACTCGAGTACCCCCTCGTCCCCCCCCCCCCCCCCGCTCGGACCTGACCCTCTTGAGCATCTTGCGAGCGGTGTTGGATCGCCATTCCGAAAGATTTAACGGACACAAAATAACGAGTGCCCCCACTTTCCCCGGCTAAAGCTCTCGCGCTAAATCCTCCAGATTCCGCCGATTAGCTCGGCCGCTTATATTGTGGAAGGGCTTGGTTTAAGGAGAGTTTAATTGGATGGGTTTAAACTGACGTTGCGTGCACATGCTGGGAAAGCCTATGACCACTCTTCTCTGAGCGCTCCGAAGAAAAAATAAAGTTCAGGGATAAAATAACATTTACAAGGCCTGACGCTTTCCGATGGCTAAAACTTATGAACGGCACATTCTTCCTGAATTTGTATGGCGTGGCAGGGTATCTCACGGTCAATTCTTCCCGATAAAATTTCATTACGATCGATATTTTAAGAGCAAAAACCACCGTCAACTCCCACGTGAGTACTTTTAGCCTCCGGTGTCAAACCCGTGATCAACTGAGTTTACGGCTTCTATGTATGAATCATTCTCCGTTGATACTGTGGGCGTAAGTAGAGGAGGAGGAGGATGGCTGAGTTTATTCTTTCTTTAAATTCTCTAACTTCCGTTGTAACCCACGAACAAAGAATTTATAGGTGTTGTCTGGTTTTATGGAATTCGCTCATTTTCTTCGCGTTCAGTTTGAAGACTTTCAAAGCTCGATTTCTGAAGCAGCACTTAAATATCATTTTAAGGTGCTTCAGTTATTTCATGTCAGGAGAGACAAAACAACGTACATGCAAAACAACTGGATGTAATACGATATAAGTACCATCATATGCATGCTTTTAAACGTCGAGGACGCACATCAAATAAATGTACACTGAAAAAAAAATCTCGGTCTATTTACTAAGAAAAGGGTAAAATTACCAAGAATTCTGGGTTCTATTTGATCGTAGTTTTTTCTTGGTAAAATTATTGAACTTTTTCGGTAATTTTACTGGACCTTGGTAAAAACGCCAATATTTTTTATCGACTGTGGTAGAATTACCGAGATAAAATGGCAAAGTTACCGGGAAGTGATTACCAATAAAAGTGGTATTCTTACCTGATAAAAACAGTAAAAATACCGGTTTTTAGGTAAGCTTACCAGTCTCTCTTGGTAAAATTACCAATAATTGGTAAAAAAAAAGTGTGATGGTAAAGGTACCAACGGACCTTGGTAAAAACGCTGAGAATTTTTTGTCAGTGTAAAGGTCAGAAATTTTTGCGGGAACTTGTCATGAGTGTCACTGTTCCTTTCGGTGACAAGGCAGTACGGTGTTCTTAAGGAATCGGAATATTGACAACGCTGGGCCCTAGGGCCATATCCACCCCGCGGTAGACATCCCGTGTTTACGCGGGCGAGGTCGGTTTGACGCTTGAGCCGTAAACAGGGCGCGCGGGGTCTCCGGCCGCGGGCCGACGCGTAAACAGTCGGATTTTCAAAAGCTCGGCCCGGTTCATCTTGGGTCGTCGCTGTCGTCAGACGCCGAATTCGGACTCCGGATCGGACCCCAACGTATATAGCGCCCCGCAACTCTATCGTGATGCTAAGAAAAAGCATGAGCCTTCAGACGTTGCATTGTTTCCTTCATTAAAAGCGAATTTACTTGGAAAATTTTGAATATTTTTCGTCGAATTTTTTACTCAATTTCTCACGCAATTTAACGTAAAATATCGGAAATTTTCAAGGGAAAAAATGCATACCTTCCTTCAAACATACGTGTTTTCATCCGGGTAAATTTGGCAAATATCGAATGTTCATGCGGCGTTTTTCCTGAGAACGGCAGAATTGGCGGCAGGCTGGCCACGCCGAGTAGAAGAGTTGCGACCCACACTAAGTCATCGACCAACATTGCCGGATTTCAACCGGCCTAAACCAAAAGGTGACTCAGAGATTAGGATGGTATTATGGGCATTTGTAGTTTTTCGTTAGGAGCAATTAGGCATTTGAATGCTCATACGCGGCATTTGGACGCGTTTAGTACGCAGAATCCAAGTCACAGCACCTATTTTAAATTTTAACTGAGCATTTTCATTTTTTTACGAGAGAACGTTAGGGCGGTTTTTGTTTAAAATTTTAAAAAATTAGCCTCGTACTTTGCAGAAAATTCACGGAGTTTGCAAAAAGATCTTTACGACCGTTTTCATGAAAAAAATAATAAATTGCACGATTAAATTTGGCAACATCGGATGTAGCTTGGTTCCTTTGAGCTTAACGCGGTCCATTTTTCCTTAGCACAGCAGAATGAAAACCAATCATCAAAGTTCTTCATCCACTCTCCGCTTTTGAATGGCAACAACGTCGTATGATATAACAATACGCGAGCATTAAAAAGTTATGCTCGAGCAGTGGAGGAGGGAAAGTTTGTTTACGTTTCGGAGATTCCATGGCCGGGTGTCGGCATTCCTTTGGAAATGCGTGGGATGTAAACACGCGTGTTTTACGGTTACAGTGCGCCGTTCAACACTTGTCTCAAACCATACCACCTCTTAAAATTATGACGGTTTTACGAGACCACCCACCCGCGACCCTGCGTGCTCCCCGGGATTTTTCACATTTTTGCGTTTTCGGAAGCTCGCAGCGACGTCGGAGGTGCGGCAATTACGACGTAAACTTCCCGTCAATCAAAATACCGAAACGCTGAATGCTCCGGTATTACCTAAATAATTGGCTAGCAGTTTGGCTACTGCCATTCCAACGGTAAAAGCGCCAGCTTGTACCTCAAATTACTATGAAACAAATTTCCTGTCACATCGTTAGAACTCGTGAGCGAAAGTTAGGCGTTAGTATTTCGGGAAAATATGTTTAGAAATTACTTTCCTCTCTTGTTCGTGGCATTTTTTAATTTTAATTGCATTAAATGATATTGATTCCTCGCAGAAGGTGAAATACGAATACAATGTCGGGAGACAGAAACATCGAAATGGGTTTGTTTTCTGGAGAGAGAATGCTTACACTGAAAAAAAAACACGCTGTATCTAGAGACCAGACTCTTAAAAACATCTACAAGAAAAAATACTGTTGACTCAATTAGATTTAGCTTAAATCAAGAACCAAGCCTCTTAATTTGAGCGGATTTCCTTTTTTAAGCTTAAATCTGATTGAATCAACGGTCTTTTTTCTTGCCAATATTTTCGAGAGTCTAGACTTTTTTCCAGTGTACGTTTTATTGAACTTAGAGCCTTATGAACTGAATTACTGCAGTCGCGACAACAAAAAACTAAAAATATATCGTTTGCAGGTCGGAAACCACTAAAGTAGTAAGTGAAAGAACCATCTTCGAAGGTTCAGACGGAAAGTAAAAGAGATTTCATTCACCTGTATTAATTTTACCAACATTTTGAAAAGTGGCGAAGCTCTAACAAAGTATCCAACATTTTTCTAGGGGAGAAAACTGTGCTCGAATAAGCTTTATCTCTCTTAAATGAGATTTTCAGTTTCATGCTGAATTTTAAAATGCGTCGGCGAAATCACTAACTCTATAAAAACGACTCGTGCGTCGTAGCGCTATCTGTTTTGTTGAATCAACTAGCTTTCGAGTACTTAAAAGGCGTCTTTAAATCAAAAGGAGCTGTGTCCACTGAGACCTGGCAAGTAAGACAAACGAACCCAACATAACATGGAGATAGAACGAAGGAAATGATGACGGCGCTGAGATACAACTATTCGTGCTTAACGGATGTCCGTGTTGCGTTTGCAAAATTGAAGGCGCGATTGCGTGAGGCGTGAACTCGCAACGCTCCGCTCGAAGCTGCATATGAGGTGCCGCTCGGATTTGGCCCTGAGACTCATGAAAAAACATGCACGACAGGGTCCAAGTTACGATTGAGGCAGTTCCTTTTGCATTAAATACGTCCAATTCTGAACGAAATTGTGCCATTAAAAATCTCTGTTTCGGATTCTTCCGTAAAATCACCTATCTTCGTGAGGAAAATAGGGGCAAATACACCGGAAAAGTCACTTGGATCTAGAGTTCAGACTCTTAAAAAATTGTACAAGACACAGTACTCTTGATTCCATCCGATTTTTGCTTGAATCGAGAGCCAAGCATCTTAATCGAAGCGGATTTCCTCTTATTCAAGCAAAAGTCCGATTGAATCAACGGTATTTTTCTCGTCAAATCCATTCTAAAGTTACAAAATTGACTCAATCAATCCGATTTTTTACCGAAATAAATCTGCATTATTTTCATCGAAAAGTCTGATTTTTGCATGAGATTAGAGGCACCTTTATTAAATTTCTTAGTTAGACATTCTGAAAATTCCCCTGGTAAAAATGCAATTTGCTCGGGAAAAGCTGGCAACATTAGAATGAAGTTACGTTCTTTCGTGAAAAAAAACGACGACATTTCTTTAAGAGTCTTGACTTCTGGATCCAAGATACTCTTTTTTCCAGTGTATTGTTTCTAAAATAAGCCCGAGTTAGTAATTCCTCTGCGCAAAATATATTTCCTTCGACATGGGCGCATATAGTGAATCGCGATCTCGAGGGGGTGAGTCTGAATGGCTCTCACCGCGAGTTCATTGGCGACCGAATTTCGGTCACCTCTTTTTCTCAGCTCCTTTGAGAGTCAGCCAAGCGACAACGACGTCGGGCACTGGGGTATGGAAATGATTTCGGGTTGACCAAAAAATACAAGTCAAAAGCTTGAGGTCGGCTCCCCTCAACCGGTTCCGACCCGGGGGGCTGGTGCCGGAGGTAAACCAAGGCGCTAAACATCATGGTGAGTGCTCCTCTCTTAAGGCCAAAACCGCAGAAGTCCAGTCGAAACCCGATAGACATAGGTGGTTTACACCTAGCCAACTCGCGGGGCTTTCTTTTAATGCGCAATGACAATTATTCAATTCGGCGATCGTTCCAAAGGGTTAGCATGTGTTCAAATCCCCCCTTTTGATTTATAAGACACGACTCGTCGCTCGCTGGCGAAAGGACGTAACTCCACTTCTGCGCGAACCGTAAATAGCGTGCGTTAGGACTCATCTTGATTTCCAGTTACGTCTTTTTGCCGGGCCGAGGTGGAACCACTCTTATTCAATGCCATTCAATTCAGCGCAAAGATGGATGCCCCAATGCGTAGTTGTCAGCTGATCTGATTTTACAACTTTATCTGGTTTGAGTATTGATGTAGCTCGTTAGTTTGTGCGCAATTAACGGCAACCGCCTCTGTTCGACTAGTGAATAAATCTTCTGCCATGAATTCATGCTCATCCGTCCGGCACTGTTGCAGTTGAGGGGATTTTTGTAGACGGGCGTATGTGCCCTGGGGATTCTTCATCACATATGTCTTTTTTTGAATGAGCAACGTGCAGTAACAGGGTAACCAGCCCCACCAGTGATATTAGCTTACGCGTCACAGAATTCAGCTGTGATTTGTATCGCCTCGCTTAAAATTTATGCAATTTTTAAGAGGCACGGAAACAGATTGTTTTTAAAATTTTCATCAGTATTTTTTAGATTGATAAGCTAACAAAAAAAAGTAACTGAAATAGTTGTGAAGCATCAAATCAGGTTTTGGGGGATTATTGAAAATAACGCTGGACATCATGAATTGGAATACTTCTTTTGATACAGTGAATGTAGCTGATATGTTTCGGAGATGGTTTTGGATAATGGTGCCTCTAACCAAATTGTTTGTTTGCTTTGTTTCAGATTTTCAATATTTACCTGGACAGCATCCAGGTTTTAGTCCTTTTTCAATGTTACCTAGTCAATGGTTAGATGCAGCTTACATGAGTTACTGGCCTGAATATTTTAGACAACCTTCATCTCAACAATTGTGCAAACTTGCTGCTTTATGTCCTAAAGGTGAGTCAATCATATAGATTTTTAGAGCTCCATCAAAATTTTTAATGTACATATTCATTGCAAAGATATTAAACTAAGGGTAGTACATTGAATGCGGGACAGCGTGATCAATTCCCAGAACAAGTGATGCAGTTAAATCACTGATCTGTGGAAAGAGTAAATTATCAACGTTGATTGGATAATCCTTCTTTGGATTATATCTTCCTTTTTGGGCTTGTCTTTTCATGAAATATCTTTGATTTCACCTATAGATAATAAATGATTGTGTAACGTAGCTAAATAATAATTAAGGATAAACAAATTCTAAAAAATAAAAAGTAGAGAGGTAAAAAGAAGTAAAAGGGATGAATACAAATAACTTATGGTATAAAAGATAAAAATCGAGTAAAAGTGCAATTATTGGTTAGCGTACCTCTTTTAAGTGTTTCTCGACTTCGAATTTGCAGTTTTTAATTTCCAAATCGTCATTTCAAACGATGGTTCATCTATTCAAATATTAAAAGAAGAGACTTTAACCATGCACTTAGGCAACTTTCAACTTTATCTTTTTCTTCCTTCTTTTTTCGTACAAAAATAAACCTTACACCTACCAAAATACGAAAGAGATAATTTCCCAGTCATCTCTTTTAATCTTTAATAATTATATCTTGATTCATTATTGCGAGGTAATTGTTAATTTTGATACAAAATGTTTTCATTCATCAAAAAAATAAAAAAAAAAAAAAATTAAACAAAAACTAATCTCCAACTACATCCATACTATCCTGCTGCATGATTCGACAGTGTCACTCATCCATTTTTCGAATGTGAGTGAACTGCGATGAGCGTATCATAAAAAAGTCGCTACGCTGTGCAAGTCACATATTCCATAGGCCATGCGCCGCCCAGGAAACTTGCGCTCATTATACTGCCAACGCCAGCACCGCAGTTCCAAGATGGGGAAGCTTGAGAAGAATCGAAACGGGGTGGGCCCATGACGATAACCCGCGGGACTCAGCATCTGCCCTGTTGTAAAAGCTCACTAAATTAACAATCCCCCTCACTGTCCGTATAAAAGGGATTTTTCACTCATGATCTTGCAACGTTGCTCAAACACACCACGCGACGGCAGGCCTCTAATCGCAAATTGAATAAAGCTCAACCAGCTTTGCCAAATCGTCTGGAGGGGCATTTGATCACACGAAAATGGTCGGTGCTGATAACTGAACTTTCTGTTCCTGTTCACAAAGCTCGCGAGCTTTCATTACTATGGTTACAGAATATTTCTATTGTGAGAACGTGATCTCGGTCCAGATCAATAGAAACGACGGTCCACAGGAAAAACGATTTATTTTTGATACTAGCAGAAACTTCTGTCATTGTCACAAATGAAGTTCGGAAGCTCTTAATGGAGTACGTTATCGGGACCAACTATTTTTTCAATTGAGCTTTAATGTGTCGGTAGTGGATAGGTAAATAAGAAATCCAGCACATTAGAGAACGACTCGATGGTCAATTTTAGTAAAGACCAGGCAGGAAGGCAACTGACGCCTTGTAGGTACTTTTGAATCCTTAATATAAAAAAGGAGGGAGCTTTTTCCGCACAAGTCAGTCACGTTGTTAAAATGTTTTGAAACAAATTATTGAACCACTTGCGACGAAATTTTCTTTTGGCGCACACAAGTTTCGAGCTAAGTGCGGCTCATCAAAGGCTCAAAATTCATCGCAAGTGAGTCAGTAATTTGTTTTAAAACATCTTAACTATTGAATCCTTGGATTGGAAACTAGGATGATGCACTAGAAAAAAACACATTGGATCTAGAGTCCAGACTCTTAAAAACATCGACAAGAAAAAAAACTCTTGATTCAATCGAATTTTTGCTTAAATCAAGATCCAAGCCTCTTAATTTAATCGGATTTCTTTTTGATTTAAGCTTAAATCTGATTGAATCAAGAGTTCTTTTTCTTGTCGATGTTTTCAAGAGTCTGGACTCTAGATCCAATGTGCTTTTTTTTCCAGTGTGGAATGAGTTAGGAGCGAAAATGTTTTCAATCTCACGGATCATGGTAGAAAGAATCGCGGTAATATTCGGCGATGTGGCAAGGAGGGGCGCCACCCCGGAGCGGGCGCGGTGGCGACGGCGGCGGATCCCGGCTCACCACGACGAGGCCAAGAATCCCCCAAAGTGAGGGCACCGTAGGGTTGACCGCCATCTTTACTCCCATTGTATGAGTCAGCACTAATTGGCACCCCTTGCTTTGCCGAGGGTAGCCACCCCTCCCGGCGGCGCGTCCCAACCCCTCGGCGGCGCGGCATTTATTCATACAGCCGGGAATCATGCTTCGTGCGAGCCCCTCGACTCGGAACTAGGTATCTAGGTGAAATGATACGCCGCGCCCGGAGCGGCAGGAACCGCGCAAAGGCTCCGGGGTTTCGATTGGAGATGCGCGGTTTTGCCCCGGCGAGGGTGCGCGTCTTGCATGAGTGCATCCCTGGCCGCGTAATGGCCTCGCTTCCATTTGCACTCCCGTTGGCGTCGGGGCGTGGAGACCCGGCCCG
Organism: Bemisia tabaci; assembly: GCF_918797505.1. Taxonomy (NCBI): domain Eukaryota; kingdom Metazoa; phylum Arthropoda; class Insecta; order Hemiptera; family Aleyrodidae; genus Bemisia; species Bemisia tabaci. Next base: position 22,592,869 of record NC_092796.1, read on the forward strand.
GCCCCTTTCCATCAGTCGCCGCGGATTACATTATACTTATTAAAATTCGAGCCGAGCCTTTGAGTGCCAACAAATTACGCGCCGAGGCCAGGCAACTTTTGAAAGCAGCTGGTCACGGATCAGGTGGAAACTTTCTTCCTTGCTCCGCCCTTGGTTTCGGCGAATGATGTGAGCTGTAGATTCTGCTCTGATGCACGTGCAGTAAAGCCTAGGGGATTTCGGCAGTTATCATTATCCCAGGGTCCTCTCTGCGAAAGCGCTTTTCTTTTGAAAGTCCCGAGTGGTTGAAATTATGAGTCGGACATATTTAAATTGCCCCTCGACGAAGTGACAGTTCTATTTGGAGCGCAATTCATTCAACCAATGTAAAGATCGTAGTGTTTTGCCAACACAAAACCTAAGAATCGGCAAGGAAACAGCATTTAAGATTTAAAACATTGCGCTTTATACGGCTAGAATCTGAATGTTTGTATCTGGTGTATTTTAGTTTTTGGAATGACGTATTATCGCCGAATTTAGTTTCGCGCAGAGTCTCTGGTGACTATTTAGCGACGGCGCGGCGCGTTGCCTGATGACGCCTCATGAAGACGCCTCGTTCCACTGTGAGAGTCGCAGTTACATTGATTTGACGGCTATGCGCAAAAATTCGCGATAGTACATATCAGTCTAAAAACCCTTAAAAGTTTCGTTGATTTACAGTAGTTTTTCAAATGCGAGTCTATGTCAAGAGCTCTTTAAAGTGTCATTGATCTACGGTCCAGAAAATCCAACACGAAAAAAGTACGATGAAATTAACTATAGCTGGGTGGTTCTGCAAAGCAAGAAAAAGAACCAGAATTTTGTGTTAATTTAGGAAGTAAAACTCGACGTAACACAAGCTGTTTGTTGACTTTGTTTGTGTCAGTTTTCCTGTGTCAAATCGACTAATCTTTGGGATAAGGGACCAATCTGTGTGTTGAAAATCTTTCACCTCGTTAAAAATAATCGCGCCTTCATGATCAAACCTGGATCACATTGGTGATAGTCCAGTGCGCTAAACATTCGGAGGTAGAGACCTTTGATTACGGGGTGGAAAACAAGAGAAAATAAGTTCGGCAGGACACTTCCGCCATGATCCGATGTCTCGGAGTACCTAATCTACGGTTTGAGTCGGTGTGTTGAGCAACCAAGTCCTTTAGATGGACCGACACACAAAAAAGGTAACTCAAAGTAACACAGAGTGACATTAAACACGGAATGTTTAACTGTGTGGCGCTAGCTACAAGTGTAGTTGCACTAGCCAGAGATATGGTTGATTCGAACAGAATTCTGGCTGACCCAACTATACACCTTTGGCTGGAACGGCTACACTTCTAGATGGCGCCATAATCAGCCCGGATTACAGCTGAAATTCCTTCTCTTTTTTCCGTGGAAATATCCTGCACCGAGAAGGTGTCATTCGTCACCCCCATGACGAGTTAGAGATCTCTCCCTTCTTGCCGATTCAGCCTTTCGATATTCCAGCATGACGCTTTCAGGACACACGAAGACGATCGAATGAACGATGCACTTGAAATCAATACCGAAACATTAGTGTTGAAGGATCCTCACTCTTGCTTCCCCCGACACTTGATTAAATTTCATCATGTATTTTCGGGGCTGGTGTCAAAACACAGGAGTGGAACGCGGAGTAGGCGCGGGGTCGTGTTTAGACGGGGTGCGTCAACAACTCGCTTGATTTGAATCCGCCACATGGAGAGGCGCGAGCGGCGAGGAGTTGATTGTCACAACACGGAAATATGAGTGGCACCCGACGAAGTGGTTCGCGAACGGAAAACACGCCGTTAAGACCGGGATCAGGGTGTTTGGCCCCGAAACACCGAAACGGGAGAATTAGGCCCGCGCGAGGGCAGGAGCCCCCGAGATAATCCGATTTTAAGAGCCCACCCTCGACAATGCGCCGCGCGGGAAGTTTCAATTGATCCGCGATCCACCCTCCAGGCCTCTGTCTTTTTCTATCAAAGTGTACCTTTTTAAATCTCCCGGCAGCCCTTCATCTTCAACCCCCCGTGTTTATCGTGACGTTTCAGCCCCGCTTCCCAACCTACCTCATTTATGCCCTCGCCCCCTCCTCTCCGCCCTCCCCTGCCGGGAGCGCGCGGATCAGCGTTTCCGCAAACTGGGCCCACCAAACCCAAATCTCTAGCTTTTAACAACTTCAATATTAACACATGCATAAATAACTCCACTCCGAGGGGTGGCTGTATCTCCCGCTTGCGCGCAACCTCCGCAGAGTCGCCGAATTTCGGGGGGTTAAACTTGGGACGCCTTCGTGTCGTGCGGCTCGACGGGTTTCGGAAGCGTTGACACTCGCTGGAAAGATAATTTTGAAAATGATCATGCCTGGATAAAACTAAGGGAGGAAATATTAATTTTGCAACTTTGACTTTTCGCATGGCAACCCCTGTGACATGGATCCTGGAGAATTTCGCAAAAATGTGACAACTTTTGGCGCGGGCAAAAGTGGGGGATCTGCTCACCACCGTTATCTCGATAAAAACATAAATTACAAAATTCAAATTAGGTGTTTCGCTTCATCGCTGTGCATTCAATTAAAACCGACGAAAAGGCGTTCATTGGATTCACTTAAAAGATCGTCCTTATGACATTTTGACGCATGGTTATTTTTGTTACGAGTTTTTGGCCTCCTCTCGGAAAAATCCGAAAGAATGTTAGCAGCATTTATAAGGTCTTCTATGCATTTCACAGAATTCTGGTTTAATTGTTCAACACTGGAAAAAAAAAACACATTGGATCTCGAGTCCAGACTCTTAAAAACATCGACAAGAAAAAGTACTCTTAATTCAATCAGAATCTAGCTTAAATCAAGAACCAAGCCTCTTAATTTAAGCGGATTTCGTTTTGATTCAAGCAAAAATCCGATTGAATCAAGAGTAATTTTTCTTATCAATGTTTTCAAGAGTCTGGACTCTAGATACCAAGTGTTTTTTTTTTTTTTCTTTTTTTTTTTTTTGTTGTTTTTTTTTAATTTCCAGTGTAATGTGTGAGCTTAGAGGCGGCGTCCAAAAATAATGTCATAAGACACTTTTTCCGATTGACGGACCTTATGACTTCGACCGATACATAGTAGGCACATTCTGGGCGTCTATAGACCTGTTTAACTCCGTCCTCTTTTCCCACCTCTTCATTTCCTTCTTCCTCTTTCCACCCACCTTCTAGCAGTTAACGGTGCCTGACCTCATTCACGGATGGTCCCGTACACAAAATCTTCACGCTCCCTGCGAAAGCTCAAATTTTCCTTAGAGACAGTTAACATCCAAAGACGTATAGACTAACAGGAAACCTCATTTGTGTTTCAGGCGGAGCGATGACAGCCGGTGCTCTGACGAACCCAGCGGACATGTACATGGCCCCGCACGGGTTCCTGGCGGGCGGCGGGTACCCGACGAGCCTCCTCCACTTCCCCTCGCACCCGGCCGACCTCATCAACAGGACGACGTTACCCCACCACAACCTCATGCTCAACAAATCCCCGCACGAGCTGGACAAGCTCTCGCGGCCGCTCTTGGGGCACTACCCCGACCTGAGCAAGACTTCGCCGCGGATCACGGAGCTGAGCGTGTCCCCGCACGACATCAGTCAGAGGCATCGCAGCGTCTCCCCCAAGACGGCGTCGGTCAGCGACGAGGACGCCGTCCGCAGCGAGGAGGACAGGTCGCAGAGTCCGCCCGGTGACCAGGTCAAGTCGGCCTTCCAGCAGGTCCGCGCGCTCAAGAAGTCGAGGAGTCCTCCCCCGATACCCTCCGGGTCGCCGCCGGCCAACACCACCGACACCCTCCTACCTTCCTCCGCCGGAAAAATCACCTCCAAAACGAATCATAGTAAAGTCTCCGTCTGGAGGCCCTATTAGTGTTTAACTTATTCCTCGTCTTGTCATGCATCAGTCACGCGCGTCGTAGAACCTCTGTCAACGCACACTTCAGCAGCCTGATTGTTGAAATTTTGTGTTCATCGGGTGGAAATGGATAACACATGTAAAATAGCGAAGCGCGATTGGTCGGCTATGTCTTATCGCTGCTTTGTCGATTGGAATGGACGACAAACTAAAGCACCTCTTGAGTTTCCGAAAGTATGTCGTCTATTCATATCGACAAAGCAGCGATAAGACAAAGCCGACCAATCTCGCTTCGCCATATAACCTATGTCATCCATGTTCACCCGACGAACACATATCCAAAAATCAGGCTGCTAATACAAGAACTAAACTTCCGTTCACATGGCACACAAAAATTTCCGGTTCACGTAACTGTAGTTCTTGGTCATAGTAATCGTGAACTGGCTCAGCTGAGCCAAGTCCGAGGTAAAATGATAAGTTCTGTTATGGCTAAGACTAACAACATTACTGGTCACATGAACCCAAGTTTGCTTTTTACAATGGCACAAAAACTTCGGTTACCTGAGCGGATTACTTTCCTGTGCCATATGGACTGATGTTTTGATATTGATTTCCATCGATTTTTCAATCAAAAATCACAAACAGGGCAAGCCTAGAGAGTATGGAAGGTACTACCTTCTATACTCTCTGGGCAAGCCCTACGCATCCATAACCTGCATTAATCGTTTCTTAATAAGCAGCATGTGTGACACAATTTGCGAAGTTATAGTGTTTAGCATGGTTCTTTTACATTGACCACAGCATCTATCGATGAATGAAATTTACACTAGTTACTCTACACGCTTCACTCATGAAATATGTTTAAGAAATGATGCTTTATAGGATGTTGAAAATGAAACCTGATACCATATTTTACGGCTGAGTTTTTCGTTAATGATAGACGTAGAAACTCAATGCTTAGGCAGATAATTGGGAAGTAACACTGATGAAGTTATCACAAGTTTAATATGTAAAAAATAATAATTATAGGGCTCCCTTGCACTTTTTATTTTATTAAAATTGAACGCGTTTAAATTTAATAAAATCGAACGCGTTTAAATTTAATAAAATCGAAAGTGCAAGTGAGCCCTATACATTAGTATTTTTTTTTAAGATGATTTGGCGTTTGGCTGAATTGTGAGATATTATCATAAAGACAAGATTCTGCGGCGTGCGGGACTGACCGATTCTCATTCTGGAGATTTTATGTGCAATTCTTTTTAAAAGAAACGTTACTTTGTGATCGTGTACAGTATAACCTTGTTTAGTTTAAAAATGTGTACATTTCTGAAGATTTCTTGGATTCTCTTTGTTTCTGTTTAATTTGGTTTCCTCCTATTTATTTTGGGTTGATCTCGATAATCTTTTCAGAGTTTTGAATGTAAAACTAAAGGTATGACTGAGAGAGGTTATTTATCCGGAAAAAGAGTGGAATAAAAGAAAAAGTTAAATTTCCAAGCCTTTGAGGGAACAATGTCAAGAAGGTTAGATTTTTCATCACTTCTTTTTTCCACTTTTGAAAATATACAAAAATAAAGAAATTGAAATAAATTGAAATACAACAAAAAAACTCTTAAAAGAAAGCTGGATTACAATGTTTTCAAAATACGTCATCTTCATCTAAAAAACAAAGGCCTTGAATGGCAATTAGTGTATGTTTTTCTACTAAAAAATAGTCAATTTTAAAGGAAAATGATCATGTGGATTCCATTGCTTTGCATGTTTTTAGTATTTTTTAAAGCAAAGAAGAAGTTGTAAAACTTTAAAAACATCATAGTCCAGCTGGTTTTCTTCCGTTGAATCGATTCATTTGAAGCTGTAATTTATTGTCATTCATTTAAGTTAGTCAATGTTTTAAAATTTTGTCCCCTTCATAAATTGCTTCATGTTCTGCCTCGGTTAATTTTCAACTACTCTCCGTAGCACCATTTCAAGGGATTATTTTCAATGTGAATATAATGTACACTGATTGTAAATAAATCGACAAAGTAGATCAAATTTTCATGAATGTAGTATCAAGACTTCATCATAACATCGTTGTCTTTGAAATTAAGAGGAATTCCCAACAGTGATCGATTTCTGCAACCTGCGTGGCTAATGCGTATGTATAAGAATTCTCCTATGGTCTCAAAAGTGTGCACAGGTAGTATTTTGAACTACGTTGATTTAAGGCGGTTAAACTTGTACATCATGAATTTTTTACTTTGTTTAGCGTAAAGTCTCTGCACCTGACATTCTTCTTACATTGTTCAAAGTAACATTCGATTGAAATAATTTTTCTGTGTTACCAAAGACAGAAGTACATCATGTAAAATGAAAACAATGAATTCTCACATTCTCTGATTGAAACGTAAATTTAGGCGAAGAATTTACAACACGCGTGGTGGCAATTCAAGACAATCGACTTAATTTTTCAATGAGGAACTATGATTTCCAGCTCATACATAAGATACATTTGCAGAGAAATTAATACCACGTAAAATTTTTCCAAAATTAGCCGGGAATGGTTGTTCTTCATTGCAAAATGTAGTTTAATTAGTGATGAACTGGATTAACGGTCGCTTAATCTTTCCTTTTAGAGTTGCCCTCTCCCGCCTTCGATGTTATTTCTGTAAAGAGTAAAACGATTCAAACGACTTTAATTCCAATAAAATGTCTACAATTTCCCTTCGTGAATGTCCTTGTTTATGTTTCAATCAAATAAAACGTTACGACTGATTCATACGATACCAAAAAATAAATTAAGTCAGTGGGGAATTTTGTCACCTCTCTCATCCTTTTGCGTGTAAATTTACTGTAAATTCCTTGTATAAAAGATAAAAAGACTCTGCAAAAATATGTAAATACTCACTCATCTATGTAATGCAGAAATTGTGTAGATTTCAGTTGTTCACTAATTTTATAAGCCATTGATGAAGCAATCATTGTTGAAATTTATTGAATCTTTTATAGTTTAAAATTCATGTCAAATTTATATTAAAGCAATTCAAAATTTGAAACATTGGCATCTTCAGTCATTCATCAACCAAATTTTTCTCCCCGTATCAAACTTTTTTTTCATTTATAAGTCGGTTAACGGTGAAGATATTGTTTTAAAAACTTTATCAAGTGTCCGGAATTACATGGAGTCCTTTCTAAACCATACCAAATTCCAAATAATTTCTCTTTCGAAAAAGTGAAACTTCTTTGCAAATCATGACTCATAAGTTATACAAAGTTTTGAATCTCCAAAACCCCGAAGTTCCCCGGAAATTAGAATCATAGGACTACTTGCAAAAATAAACTACTAGTTTAGACTCATTTCGGTGACAACGTATTGCGCCATTATATTCCCTGTTCTGATGGGTGCCTTCATGAATGAACATGTTCCTAATTGAAAAATGCAGTCACTTGTTTTAGCAATCTGATTAATGACAACAAAGGGACTGAGAGAGAAAGAAAAAATGCATTTTATTTTGTAGATATCTTTTTGATTTCAGTAACTACTTGCACTTCCATTGTCTCATTTTCCATGATAAAATATGGCTACCACTTTTATTTCCTTAAAAAAGGGGAATGATAGAGAACCAATATGCCACTGTTCATGACAGCGACAAAACTAAGTATCCGTCGATTTGAAATCATAGGGCGAAACTGAGCAATTTTGCGATGATGGAAAATTTGAAGTACATAAAATTTTCACAAGTTGATGCGGTAATGTAGCATCGCGTCGATGATATTGAACTCCATGCTCAGCTATACATGGACTACATTTTGCAATTTGGAACTATAAACTCTTGCCCGGTTTAAAAACAACGTATGTGCCATTAGTTTCCCTATGCACATAAGTGTTTTTCTAGAAGAGGCAGAATTTATAGTTCCAAACTGCAAAATGCAGTCTATATGTTCGGTTGCTCATCACGTCCAAGATCTTGGACTTCATGCTCACTTTAACTAGGGATGATTTTTTCGAAAATCGAAGTGAGCATAGCGTCCAAAATTGTGAGATGCAGGTATTCTCTGACAATACACGAGCAAGGGGTCCAATAATGTATGAGGACAATTTTTGTGAAATAAAGGCGAAAAAATGTGTCCTCGAAAAAAATTGTGCGTTGCTTAGGTTAGGTTAGGTAAGGTTAGCCCGCTCATGCGATTACACTAATCGAATGTGAAATCGGTCGCCGGGTCACCACCTCGCCTAATTACGTACTCTCTGCTGCTCTCCATGCTGGTAATATTATCTATGTCACTATCATGAAGAATAACTTGTTTCTACACAGCTAAGTTAAGTTGGTTCAAGTTAGATTAGATAAGATAGTTGTTACTCGCATAAACTATCACAAAGCGTCCATGAATTATTTAGAAAGTTCAAATTTTCATTTCTTGCAAAATTAACGCTTGGTTAAATGCGGCTGTCCTTAGTTATGCATGATTTTTATTGCTCCTGGGATGAACTCAGGAAATAAAGTTTCAGTAGGGGTCATCGAAGGCAAATTTTTAACCGGAAAAAGTGGGCAAAAAACGGAAGCTCATGGAAATGTAATCAATTAAAAAGTCTGATGGGACTCATGATTATAATATTTCATGGTATCGCTGACAAAACCATGGAGTGGGGTTTTTTCTCTTCTTTTTATACTCTGTAAGGCAATATAACAAAGCAGCACTGGACCTTAAATGTACCGTGAACATTTTTAAAGGATACTTTTGCCACCTACAAAATATCCTCGAAGAGAACTTTTTGCTTAACATCCATGTAAAAACGTCAATTGTGAAGAACGTTATCAAGCGGTGAACGTATGATAATATGATCACTCACCTGAGACTAGATGTCAGTGTCAACTCTCAAGATTCGTACTGAATCGATTACTCAATTTAAGCTAGAATATGATTAGGCAATGAGTGGTTTAAACAAACTTTATTAAAGCTTCTCCTTGGGTGGGAGGGGAGAATTTTTTTTGTAACACTTAAGTACTTGAAGTATTACTCAAACTTCATTTTATTTGAACTGCAAACATCAAAATATTCAAGACGAATGGCACTTTGAAGTTTACCGTAATTTTCAGACAAGCAAGTGGTGTCAACGACACATGACAAATTCTTGGAACGAAAAATTATTACGGTGCATAGGCGTTGGGTACACCTCCACGAAACAACTACTTTTTGCCCATTGAAAGGTACGTCAAAACAAATTATATGTATACATATGCAAGAGGAAGAGAGGTTAGGAATGGTAGCCCGAAACGTACACGACAAAAACATAAAAAATCAGTGGGGAAACAAGGCTAAAATCAATTGAAGTGGCTTTGATTTTAGCCTTGTTTCCCACTGATTTTTTGTGTTGTTGTTGTTGTACACATATGGCTGTATGGAACTTAACAACTCAGAGTATGAACTTGGAGTTTTACACGTCATCCCTCAACACGGAAATAATACAATATGCAGTCAATTTCTTTGGAGAACTGCGTAGCATTGGTGCCTCTCTGTTAACTCGGGTGAAATCACATAGCTTTTCGCATTTTTTGAAAAAGCTTGATAATGGGTTGCTATGAATTTAACGCGAACTAATATTCGGTCACTAGCAACAGACCTTGAGCCGACGAACTGAACACGCGACATGGAAGAGTAAAACCTGGAGGAGTCGACCATTGGCCGCATTCTTTCGGAATACCAGGCGCATATCTCCCATCCACGAATCTTTTTCATCGGAGCCCGGTGACAATTTTTTTCCAGCATCCAATTGCAAAGTTTCAATCATCGTTCATTTGCAATCGTCCATATTCTTCGCCGGGGCGCGCTCCAGTCGTAATGAAGGACCGCCCCGCAACAATCGTCCGCGAAATTCATTTCCTCTTCAAAGGCCCGGCAAAGCTTTGGGGAGATGCAGATCGGCCGCCAAAGAAGAAAAAAATCCGCGGATATATTTGGGGGGATGAAAAGCAATCGTTCAAACAAGGGCTGCAAATAAAATAAAATAAAAAAAAAAATCGGTCGGAATTGCGATGCGCTTGTTGACAAAGCCAGGAAATTAACTAGGAAAAAAATAAATAAACGGGAGGAAAAATCGTAGGATTTTGTGCCATAAATATCGCCAAAAAGTAACAAGCGACGCAATAATTGAATCGTTGCAACGAATCGCGTGGACAGGGCCGCCGAAGAAAGGGACAGATGTTTTGTCGTCCGCGGATCGAGGGACGGTAGCGGCCAGGGAGCAGGGACGCGGAGCGTGGTGCAGCGGCGAATAAGGGAAAGGGATCTATTCACAAAGGGCCCACTGACGCGCTTAATACGATGAAATGTACTGCTTTACCTCCGGCTTCGATACCTCGCATCAATCTCAGTCCGGCGTCGATACTTCAAACATTTGTAAATTGCTCAGCTCTCCTCCAAGTCTCGTCCTCATTTGTCTTGTCCAGCCTCGATTTTGTTTTTGTTGTTTCGTCATTAACCCTACCTTCGGCCGGCTCATCAACCTCCCTGCCCACCCGCCATACGCTGCGTGAATTTACTATATAAAAGCCTTGTGTCTGCATGTCGCAATCTCTATATGTATGCACATAAAATGGAGGCAAAATTTGACGCAGCGTGAATTAAATGTAAGAGGAAGACACGACCTTGCCGAAGAAAGGTTGAAAAATGTGACCCTAGACGGTTTGCCCCAAATATTGAGTTTTTTCAATCGAGGAATGAAAAACACTGCGGGCCGATTATTGAAATTGATAGACAAAGCGATAGACAAAGAAGGCATACGGAGTATGGAGCGATCCCATTGGTTGAAACTGGTGGTCTTAACAGACTAAGAGGGAAAATGATAGAGTAACTGTTGGGTCTCTTGTCGGTTGCCGTTAGTTAATCTATTACCTACCTCCTTTGTCCATTGCAAACACCCGCTTTCACTAATAGGATCCGGATCCCTTCATATCCCTTTTATATTTTTTGTCTATAGCTTTGTCTATCGATTTGAATAATCGGCCGGCTGGAATGTATACAGCCAACTCTCATCAGAGTAGTGAGCCACTGGCGATTAAGTAACATAGGACCGGTAAACAGACCAAAAGAGAGGTTCCTGAGATGTGCTCTTAGTTGGATTTCGTAATTTATTTGGTGTTCCTTTATCATAAAAAATGGGACACCCTAGTGTACATGGAAGTACCGTTATGTGACAGTGAATTAAATCATCAGGAATCTCGATACAATTGATTGCGTTAATAAATTGAAAGGAGTCGATAACGTGAAATTCTGATTTTCAAATATATGAAAAAATCACTGCGTATTACTTGCAGAGGCAAGAATTTCAAAAACGGTGGAACAGTGCTGAAGTGAGGTAACTGATTTTCAACAATGTTTACAAACTGCTCGGGTTCGTTGACCATGATATATTATATGAGAAATATTGGACCAACAACAAAGATATTAATGCCATTTTTCACCGCGTCATGCATCGATGTAACGGATAAATTTATTTTTGAGCACACCAAGAAGGACTTAATGCTATACATTCGCCCTCGTGTCAATCTCTTGCACCAGACTCTCCTGCTAGCACAAATGGCAATGACCCTAACGAAAACACGCAATCTAACAGTCGCCGGCAATTCGCAAGCCAAGGGTGAATAGTTAGAAAATCATAAAATTCAGAAATTAAGGAACAAGATTAGAGAACTGATTATTTTGCCTTGAATTTGAATAGACACTTTTTCCTGCACAAAAATGGTAGTAACACACACTGAAGAGGGCGCAAGGTGAAATCCGTTGTCTGATTGTTAGTCAGGTCTAGATCAGACAGGCAACTAAACTAACTCCATGACAAAGCGTAGAGTATCGCAAAAAAAGAAGGCGCTCCAAGCCGAGATCATGATTTTGGAGGCTCCTTGATTACTCCTTGAGGCGCAATGTGCGCATTATGGAAAACGTTTTTCAAATTATCTTCTCACATCCGGGGGCAGTTTCCAGTCACCTAATCGGAAAACTAGCAATCACGACTCGCGGCAACTTGTTGTCAACGACATCTGACATTTTTAAACAGCCTACTAAGTATTAAAATGCTAAGGCTATCTACACTAAAAGCAGATTTTCGTGGTGATCGACGAAGCCTCAACATGTTGAGAAAATTAGGTCCGAGGACTAGTTTCGGGCAACGCCATTACACCCTCGCCGGCTCATATCCGATTCTAGCAGGACCTCCATCGCGGCGAGGTTACTCTGTCAGCTATCCGTGATGATTTGAAACGGTTCGTCAATCTTAATAAAACGTCCAAATGATCCAAAATCTCTCGCTCTTCACTTTACAACTTTGGAGTTTAAAATTGCCTCTCCTATTTTATTTCTTGGAATAAAAACAAGCAAACTTGAAGTATAGCTTGAATAGTACCTAGAATATTCTGCCAAATATTACAATACTATTATGGGAAGAAAAACGATTCCTCTTTGAAAGAATGGTCGGGGTTGGAGGAAAGGAGAACCTGCCGACCTGTTTTCAAAAAAACCTGCGGCGCGGGAACAAACTCGAATAATTCAGGAATGAAAGCATCGAATGAAACGAAATCCGAGATTGATACCCGATGGAGAGCGGGTGTCATCGGGTCATCGCTCGAAACGCAGTGTGACGCGATGGAAGGAATAACAAATCAGACTGAAAACAAAGCCGAAAAAGATTTGTCAATAAAATCCGGCTACTCAAAGCGCGCCACTGCATTAGCGCGAGGCACAGATTGAGCTGTTGGCGGAATATGATGAATGGTTTGTTAATATCTTAACACCCCATTGTTGTGTGTAAACCCCTCGTGAAAAATAGGGATCCCGGCGGCCGGAGGGTGGAAGCAGAGCTCAGGGTGAGGGGGGAGGGTTCGGAGCCAGGAACGAGGGTGCACGCTGCCGCCATGAGCAAAAACCGCGTAAGCGGATCGAAAGTACTCGATTTATTAGCTGTTTCTACCCCCGATGAGCTACGGTGTACGTAATGACGTAACATACTAACAATGCCACATCTGTGTGCTTATGTGCTAGTTGAACTTCATTCACTCATCGACGGGACACGTCTGGAATTGCTGTTGTTTTGACCCCTGTTGCCTGTTCTCCCGCACTAAGGAAACATAAGCCCCTAGATGGGACCGAATTTTTCTCGATTAAAAATTAATTTTTTGAAGAAGTTAAGAATCATCTCCCGTGGATTTTATCAGAGAATTTGATATGCAATTTAATCTACTGAAAATTGAAAATCGCGAGCCAGAATACTCGTAATTATCTTCGGAGTTGGGTGGTTAATCTGGAAACGTTTGGCAACATTTGAATGCACAAATGACGTTTCTCTTTAGGACGGCGGTGTTACGGCTCCCAGCCGCTGCCACCGCACGCCGCGCCGCCGCTGCTACAGCCCCGAGCCTCAAATTATTAGTTTTATTATTTTCCCGATAAAGAGCTGCAACATCTTGCCGGCAGATTTAGATAAATAAGTGCAGCACTCCTTCTTTGCATCCCCTCTGTCGATCCGCCCTGTGCGCCTCGACGAATTGATTTTTCTTGCCTTGTTTTCGGCGTCGCCTCGAGGAATACGTCACTTGCGCTTTTTGACTTCGTGGGAGTTCCGACAAACGTCGAGGGTTTTGTACTTGGACGAGTGATTGTTTGGAAATTTTACGGCACCATAATCCATTGCTTCCGTCTGAATCAGCTCCAAAAGTCAATGAAAGCTTTTGTCGCAGTCTAGAAGTGCGTAAACTTATTTAGCGTGGACTCACAGAGAGAAATAACACAACAGTTTGGTTGATATGGGAGGGAAAAAACAAAATAACCATAGCCTTCGGTAAACAATTACAAAAGCAAATGCCACCTTAGTTTTTAGCGAAGGAGTTTAATAAAAGAGTGGTGAACGCCAACGTCACAATCGAAGGAATGCACTATGCCAGTCTCTTCATTGTTTTCTGCGCAGGATTCACCGCAAACTCCACCAAATTCAACACAAAATTTGTGTTGCTTTGTGTTTCACTTCCTACACTAACCAAAACTAACACGAGAACACATGTATTTTTTATCAGTATGCGGCCATGATGGAGATGCAGATCCGTCGCAATCGATTTCCATGTAGGATGTTGATTTCTCTCTTTTTTCTACATGTTGAAACCAGAGCACCTTCGAACAGCTTTAGCGACAGGTGATCATTTTTGTTGCATTAAATAGTAAATACACCCCAAAACTCAAGTTTCAGTCCCAAATTTCAGTCAGTTGCTTTTTGTTAATTGCTGGGTCGGATACTGAAATTTGTTGTAATTTAATGGAGGAAGAGGACACTTTTCACTTTATTGCAAAATGTCCGATATTGTCGCCTTTCAGACGCTTGTATTGGAAAAAGGAAAGGCTGGATGAACAAGAGTTTTTTAGAGTTATTTAAAAAGGAGAATTTAAGAAAGCTGGCATTCTATTGCAAATATGCGTGGGATTATCGTTACAGGCTGGTGCAAGAATTTAATTATTAAAGCGGTTAAGAGCACTTGTATACATTAAATGAAATCTTTTTAGAAATAATTTTAGAAACATTTTTAAGTATTGTATTTTCAGAGAAATTTAAAAAAAAGTGTGTTTTTATTGAAAACTAGCTTTTAAAAGGGAGGAAATTTTATTGAAAACTATTTTAATAGAAGGAGGTATTAAAGATGGAAATTTAATTAAGAACATAACCTCACCCAGACGGTGGTCCTTCCACCAAGGGATTAGCCATCAGGAATTTACATGTAACTTAATATTTAAGAATTTTTTAATACATTTTTTTTCTTTTGTTTTTTAAATTTTTTTGTTTATTATTATTCATTACTGAAATTTGTGAAAAATCCAAACGGTTAGTTTAATCAATGTCTGCAGACCTCATTTCTGCAATCTCCAATGGAAGATTTAAGCCATCGAAACACATTATGCTAGGTTTGAGCATGACAGGGTCGACTAGAAACAGGAAAGTTGTCAACATTCTTAATCGCTACGGTCATTGTTTGAGCTACTCGGCTTTAAAGGAATTAGAAACTGAACTTTGCTATTCTGATGTTACTCTAAGTGATTCATTTTTATCCCCTCCTGCGTTAAAGAAGGCGGATAATTTGGCAACCGGTGTTGCATTTGACAATTTTGATCGGTACGTCGAAACGAAGAATGTCGAGAGACACTCTGCATGACACTGTTGGTCTTGCTTATCAAATTAATCCCCCGGTAAGTGATACGATTAGCATTTCTGCACAATCTTCTGATAAAATCATCTCCTCGATGCCACCTGGGAAAAGACGTAGGATGTTTCAAAATGATGGACAAGTAATTGAGCCATACAGAAAAAAACCTAAGTTCAAGGGAACATTAACATCTGTAGAGGACCCAAGAAGATTGATCATCCCCGCATCTTAATGCTTTATGCCGCGATTTCGATTGGATGTTATCTAAAGCTATGGGAAAAAAAGTTGCGTAATGAATTATTTTAAGTATTTTTTCTTTTCAGAATTTCATTCCGTCGATTTACTTCATGACATCTTAAAGTATGTGCTTTAATGGTTTTTAAGTCTTTCGTTAATGTACATAAAACAATTTCTGTTTATGGACTGAATAAGAAGATTTAAGCCTATAATTATGGATTAATTGAAGCAAAAAATAAACCAGGTCCGGAAACCAAGGCAAGGCCTCTAAAAAAATATCGGTCAAAAAGGTGCACAGATGTACTGTCCTGGTAGGTATTTGCCCCTTATAATAGGAGATATGATTACTGAAGATTGCCTTTACGAAAAAGGGCAGTTTCTCACCGAAAATAAGCATTGGAATGAATCACCAATTACTAGTTGAAAGTTTCCGAACATTAATTAAAAACTTTTGTTTATTTATTTATTTATTTATTTATTTTTTTTTTTTTTGGAAAGTTACTTTTTTGGATAAAGATTTGTTTTAATAAGGTACTTTACCTTACAAATTAGATGAGGCTTAAAGCTCACCGCATTAACGTACTTGAAACCACTTTATTGCAACGGGGAAGAGTGGGTATAGGATGTATCGATTTCAATTGGAAGCCTCTCTCCTACACAGACGAAATTATCAGTAATCTCATAAGATAATAAGAGAAAAATCGCATTCTGGCTTTCTACAGAGTGAGAATAAGAAAGAGGAGATAATACGTATCTAAATATTCTTCAATCGCTCTTGATTCGGCTCAGTGTAAGCCGGGGAGGAATAATGTTCCTTTAAATCCGGTAAATTGTCTTCGAGTGAAAAAAAAAGTCTCGACGGGGGATAAAAAAAGTTAACATCTGCCACCCCTCATAATTCAACAAATTGGTACTTTTCAGGAGCGACCCTCTACCTCAGGAAGAGCATCAACGCTAAAATGGTACACTGTAAACGACCAACAAGGTTTCCCGACGACATCAGCGCTATTATCCCGGTCGTAAGAGGACGTAATCCTCAATCTCCGGGAAAGATTTTTAAATGGCGGTGAAACAAGCTGGATACATTTGCGGCTTGTGTAAATCTTTTTTGTCCGTAGCTCGTGCTGCTACCACCGCCGCAGGCTTGATTTTTTCGACCGCGTTAAAATACACCGGGAAGGCTGTGTAAACTTTGTAATCCTGTAAGCAGGATTTGTTGAAAATGGGACTCTTCTACCTACATGAGGCCTCATAGGTCTGATAATTTTACCTAATTTTTCATGGCCTTTCACGCGGTAACTGATGTACCTCAATCTGAGAACTTTAAAGGACACCCATTATTTACGTCAAGCTAAAAAACGAAATTTAGAAACATCGCCTTCTTCACCGTCAATTTACTTTTTACCCTCTCTTCCACTCGTCACTTTCTTTTTGGACGTAGAAATGTTCGGAAAAATTCATACTTCATGACGGAATTTATATGGACAAATGCCGAGAAATAAAAATAGAAAACATATTCTAAGTATTACTTCAAACGCTGTAATACTTCATAAACAAAAGAGTAATGAAATGCATTGCGGCGGCATGCATGATTTATGGTGAATGCAGTTCAAAATTGAGAACAAAGTGAGGAAAAACCCTTTCACCCATGACGTCACTCAGTGTTGGCCTCCTCATCAACCTTGTCACGCGAACTTAGACCCCTCCTCTTAAAATTCGTACTGCGCAATGGAAAAGCGAACCACATGATGCTTTTGAAGAAAATGTGTAAACCTTGGAGCGTCGGTAGAAACGTATTGTCTTTAGCTAACAGGGGTGTATGCAAAATCGACAAAAATTCCCCCCTCATGGATTTTAACCAAATTTCAGTATGTCATTCCTCACTATGGAATACGCCTTTTCCCAAAATTTCAAGGCCTGAAACGAATTTCTCTCCGCGTAGAAGCATTGCCAAGTTGAAAACCGTCGAGTTCCATATCTTCTGAACAAAAAGAGATATTGAGGTGCGGTTTAGGCTAATATTCTCCAAAAATTGCATTCTTTTGATAAGTGTACTCAAGTTGATCGTTTAGGTAATTTAAGATTGCAATGCTGCCATTTTTCACACTTTCTTAAGGGTCAATTTTTTTTTCAAACATGTAAACAGACGACGAAGAAAGTCATACTCAAACGATGGCGATGGGCTCAAAAGTGAAGGAAGCATCCTCGGTGACAGTGGGATGGACGTGAATGCAAACGTATCAGCGGGGGATGAAGCAGAGAAAAAAGTTAAGTTATCGTTGAAAATCACTCTTCGAAGTCACTCTAAGTGTATTTTTAATTGTAAACATAGTGAAATCCTAACAGGTATCAAAAAAGAAGTTAGAATTGAAATGCTCGTAAAGCATAAACTGGTAATCCCCGAGAAATGTTGTAGTTGTGCGTGTCATTTAGTCGACGGAACTTTCGATGACGAATTTATCTGTTCGTTTCTGGAAGATTGCAGTGATACTTCTTTCGCTGGCTCAGAAATTGACGCAATCATCAATTTATTATTAGCTGACCGCGAAAAAATTGTTTCCCGTGAAACGAGTTGCCAAATTAAGTCTAGAAAAGACTATTTTATAACTTTATCCGACGCAAATCTGCAGGTATGGACTGGTTTGGAAAGAAATCAATTCAATGAAATGTGCGGGTATTTAAAGCATGGTGAAAAAGATAGTTCTGCGCTCGGAATGTACTTGATGCATATGCATGTATGCCGGTCTCTCGCAAAAACGTATTGGTGCCATTTTAGATGTACACCAAGGTACAGTTAGTCGCTCCACTGCCGATACTAGAACTTCACTCACACAAAATTTTGTCCCGATTAATGTAGGCCATTTCTCTCGTGACAAGATTATAGAGGAAACCTCGGAATCATCCAAAATTCTCAACTCCATTCAAGACGGGTCGTCTACAGTCATTACAATTTGGGATGGAACTTATTTGTTTATTAATAAAAGTATAAACTTTAGATTTCAACGCAGCACGTACAGTGGGCACAAGAAGCGAAATTATCTGAAACCTATGGTTGTCGCAACATCTAATGGATATTATAGTGGATATTTTTGGGCCGGACAAATTGTGGGCGGGGAGCGTGTCTGACGCCGACATCATGAAAGCCATTATGAAGGAAACTTCTTTCGAAAATTTTTTCTTACCTAAAGACGTCTTCATTTCAGATAGAGGCTTTGAAAGGATCAAGCCCGAACTGGAATCAAAAGAATTTGTTGTCTCAATCCCATGCCTGCAGAGGGACAACGGGACAACCGTCAACTAACGACAGAGGATGCTAACAAATCTCGTATTTGTACAAGGCAGCGATGGGTTATAGAGGCAGTTAATAGTAGCCTCAAACGTTTTAAACATCTTAAAAACGTCGTTACTGCAGAGGCAATTCCACATCTCTACACTGATTTACGCATTGCTGCCTCTATGCACAATGCTTTTTTTGCTCGACATTACAGCGACGGTGACGACAAATCAATTGCGTTGAGAATGCTAGCAAATGTAAACTCTCCGAACATCATGCAAGGAATCGTCGCGATTTGCGCTTAAATCTTTCTGTGTTATTTTAAATTGTGTTGCGCGGTTTGCTCTGCACATTCTGGTGACCGAACTATGAGTTGCCATGCCGCAAATGAGGAAGGCTGAGTTTTCAGCCGAAACGTTTTGGTAGTATTTTACGTGAAAATTAGCCTTGTCACCCGCTGTGTAATTTGTTTTATTAAATGCTTTCTCTAGAGGTCACTGCTAAGCCTGGCAACAGAGGAAAGAATCCTCAAGTGGGTGAATGCAGTTAGCAACCGGAGGGGTCTCCAGTATGTCTCGTAATGAAAACAACCTGAAATAATTCTCCGAGCTAAATTAAAAGGAAAGTTTAATGAATAGGGCAGAAAAAAAGCGAATTCTTCACGTCACCGCGCGAGTCTTGGGCCGCGAGGGCGGGGGAGCGGGAGGGGGTTGTGGGTGATTTCCGCTCCGTCTAAGGAGACACCTGTTGCGCCGCCACTAATAAGGGTCTTTTCTTCGGGGGCGGAGTCGCGCTGGGAAAGCTCTCAAAGCCGGGAGCTTCGTCGAGTTTGCTTAAAAATTACTCCCAAGCTCCGCGTTCGCCCATCTCTCGCTTCCGTTTGTGTTCGGTTACATCTCTCCCCCGACTCGTCGAGTTCACTCGCCGAAGTTGGGCTGATCTCTGTTCATCGTGGAATCGACAGTCTAACCTTTAAATTAAAACGTCCTGAAGGTGAGATGGTAAGAAGGGTACACGTAAAAGAAGTATCACAACCCCAAAACTATACTCCTAGCTGATTTTGGCGCCGGGTATTAGAGTAGTTGCACAAATCAGACGTATGGTTAAGTCAGCTGAAAATGTGGTTGGATCAACTATACCTCTGGCTAAAGTAACTACTCTTGCATCTGGCGCCAAAATCAGCCAGAAGTAATGCGTGTATAGTTGGGAATATGATCCCTTTTTTCAGTGTAAGGAGTAAAAACTCATAGATCGACGCCTACGGAACATCACCGCGTAACTGACAATGGACCACTAGACACGATACGACGACGACGACGGTCGTAGACTCGGGGTTCCTCTATTTCAGGGGATGTCAAAATTTTAGCGTAATGGAACTGTACCGTGTATCAGGATTTTCAATGATTTTCTGTCTCTTGGTTTGAACGGATCGCCATTTTGAATTATTGTCTGTCTATTGGTTTGAACAGATCGCCATCTAGCAACCCTCCGTCTGCCTATGTTCGTGAAAGTGTAACTTACTGCGACGTCTTTGAATTTCTGAGAATTTTTGTTTCTTTAAAACCTTAATTGAATTTAACATGTCTTCGACATGACCGGCATGGGGCCTATCCCCCCATGGGGCATGGGACGGTCACGATGGACGTAGAACACGATGCGCACATCAAAAATTACCGAAATTAACACCTTACGAAGATATTTAATGATTCTTGATGCATGAATTCAAACCACCCGCTCATGAAAACTCAATGGTCTACGTGATTCACATCGCGCGCCAAACGTTATCATGACAGTCTCAGCGATAGAAAAATTTGGCAACCTCAATCTTGACGCTTTGGCTCAGCTATAGCAAATTGCTAATGGTTTAGACAATACATGGTGGGAAATGAACATTGCTTGATTGAGAAGATTGCTGAAACCGTTTTAGTTCACGATTTGACTCACGTAGAGCTTTGAGTTTCTTGTGAGCGGGCAGTTCAAATTCCTCGTAACCAATGTGAAATAAAAACGTTAATATCTTCGTTAGGAGTTGGTTTCAGTCATTTTCGTTGCGCGAATCGTGTTCTGCGTGAAATTTTGGTTAAGGAAACATCTATCAGAATCCTTTAATTTGTACCTCGTCTAGTGGTCCATTCCTGAAATGGTTAGGAAATTTTGGGCCTCAAGAGAACAAGCTACCCTGATTTGTATGATCCTGGCGATCCTTAAAGGCTGAAGATCAGAAACATGTGTAACACAAAAGTAAATAAACAGAAAGTCAGCCTTATTGTTTGAGAAGATTGCTGGAAAATTTTGATGGATACGTATTGTTTGTTGAAGTTAGGAGTACTAGATAGAACTCACGTACACAACTTATTTCCTCGCTTTCATGCTTCAGATTTTAAAAATTAAGTTTCCTATCTTTTTTCAGCAGTCAGGAATACAAGAGTCATGGATGAGGCGCAACAAGCGTTAAGAGTACGTATTTTCTCCTATTCAAATCATTTTCCCTTTTCGATTCCTGATTTGATCGTCGAAGTGAAAATTAAGTTTTGATGTTATGAAAAGTATTAAAGAATTTGAAGGTGTCATTACTTCAATGCATCGGAGAATAAAAAAAAGCTTTGCGGAGAGTGTTCATGGTGGGGTGTTGGTAAGGATGTGTTTAGTGTTTCTTAAATCGGTATTTTGAGTCATACCTGCACGCATATCTCCATACCACAAGCGGAAAAAAATAGGTCTTTCAATCGAATTCACAGTAGTTGAAATAGACAAAACTTGAATATGCCTCTCTCATTCGACCGTTTACAAACATCAGTCGCTTCAAGATTTTCACCACGCGCGCCCTAAACTAAAAAAAAACCCTTTCTGAAGATGTTTATCATTGTATTTATTTTATTGGGGTCACATAGGAGATTATTGTGACATTGCTACAAATAGTCAAAACTGATGAGAAAAAAGAAGCAAAGGGAAGTTTTCCTCTTTATTCCACCCCGGACCTTGACTCTCCGTCCATTAGGAGACGAAGGCTACCCAGCTAAATTAAAGACCCCGTGACTGGAGTGGAAACTGGATGCAGGTCCGGAGTTTTGACATGGCATGGGAGAGGGACCCGCAAAGGGAGGCTAAATGAGCAGCGGAGCGGGCTGGTGCGGCATGGCGGCGGCGGCGACCAGCGTAAAATGGCGATCGCATCGGGTCAGGATCTGGACATCACAAATATGGGCCGAAGGAGAGCCAGGCGCTGGCAAATAAAAGAGAGCGACGGACTAAGTGACTTCCTGGCGTTTCCTATGAAGAACAAATAGACGGACTCGGCGCTAATTAGATTCAGGCAAATGTTTGAGGAGCGAAAACCCATGCATAAATACAGACAAAAAATAATAATAAAAAAAAAGAGATGGCACTGGAGATGAGAAATTCCCGCACGCTGGAGTGTATGTAATCATCTAATCCCGTTTGCCTTTGGCCAGCCAGCTACTGGTTCATTACCCGGCGGAAGTCAGACCCAGGCTTATAATTCGCTCTCTGTGTCCATCTCCGTGCCGGTGCCCCCCCCCCCTTTCCGCCCCTCCCGCGCACCGCCCTCCCCTTCGCGCCCCTATACCCCGCGCACTCTATCGGCTGTTCAATTAGGCAAATGAGTCTGGGCCAGCAATAAAGCTCTGTGTTGACCCTTTGCGTATTCTCTCTTAGCACCTTTCTCTATCCCGAATTTGACCCTTTAGCCAAATGTAATATTCCCGGCGAAAACTTTCCAACTTGAGCGCTGCCTCGTAAATTTCCGGCCATGAAAAATGTCGCAGATTCTTTTTTCCCCGCTCCTCTTTTTCGCGCTCTCTCTCTCTCGCTCTCTTTGCCTCTCCTTTAATTTGTTTAATTCTATTAAGGCTAGCCCCTATCTCCCTTTCGGTTGAAAAGCCCGTCCGTGTGATAAGATAAAAGACAAACTGACAATGCAATTATCCAACTTTAATGCCCCGATACTGCATTTTGATTCTAAAATCATCAGCTAGCGGGCCTCTCCTCTCTCGCTCCTGCTAACGCGATTAATAGCTTCCTAGCAGCTATTGCTCGAGGATGTCGCTGTAAAAATTGCGCCCACTTCCCTTCCGCGACAAATTAGATTGTCACTTTTCCAGAGTTACCCTTAACTAATTCATTTCCGATAACATCAGTCGCGATCAACGCTACTAAAGGCACGTCTGTTCAAAATGTCTCTAGGCAGAATAGCGAAAAAAGGAACAACACTATTTTTGCTGCTTTGCTTAGGAACACGCACGAAATTTGACTGGCCGAAGAGGCGTAAAATATCATGATAATCGAGTAAGGCGGAATAGATTTTCAGGTTGCCTGATGGAGAGGGGGGAACAACGCTTCCCACAAGAAAACAGTAATTTTTTCCCAACGCAAGCTTGAGTATTACTTAACAGCTGCACCCGTGCGAAAGAATCTCAAGTAGCTGTTGGCTCATCATAAAAATTATATTCGTACACTTGATCTATAGAATAGCCTAATCACAATCACCTAATTGATCCATCACAATTGCTCTTCGAAGAAATGTGCCGTTTTTATGCAACACCAGTTATGATCATAATCAGGAAGGCAACTGCATACGCGTCTCAAGTTCCATCATCAATGCAACACAGCCCTCATGATCCTCTGCTTTCAAGATTCTGCGTAATGACGATTCCAGTTTCATACTGAATTTTAACGAATGTTGACAAAATTACCAACACTCTGTCTAAACGACTTGTACATTAAACAGCAATCTGTTTGCAGGTTTTGTTATTTTCCTCTCTTTATCACAAACTAAATCACTTGCTCGTCTAAAAAGTTTAGCTTGTTTCGCTGACTCATATATTTTTTTGTTTCGTAGAGTTCTGTAAATATCGATGAAGGTGGAGAGATATTGAGTTCGAGTTTAGTTAACGACTGCATTCATCCCGAAGAACATTCCGCACAGGTACCTTAAACGCTATTATACCATATTTTTCTTCTAGTTTTTCATTGCACCTAATTTTTAAATGAATTTTAATTTGAGTGAAAATGAGGCTCAAATGGGTCAGAATTCTCCTCCGATTTTGAAAAGCGTCGAACCGACATCGACCCAAGACGGATTGCGGTTTCTTTCACCGCTCCAAATGCAGGTCAAATCACCGACACAAAACCGTCCCTCCGTCCCAAATTAGGAAAGATACGTTAAATGCAATAAAACCACGAATTTCACACAATTCAATATTTCCAAACAAACGAGGGGACGCTTTGACAGGGACCCAAACATAATGCCACGAGGCTGCCCAAGGTTAAAGGCAGAGAAAACACAGAGAGGCAAAAGAAAATCAATCAGGTCAGTTTCCTGATTGTTTCCGAGCATATTATTTACAACCACGGCTCTTCGAGCGCTTTATAAGCACCGGCGTGACTAAACGTTGCTCTCCTTCAAACCTCAAATCGCCCGAATGCATTTAAACCCGAAAATTGTGTCCGTCTCGGGACAAAGTCAGTCGGTACTTTCTCTGACCATAAAACTCGGTTTTGAGGTCTGGTTTTTCATTTTCTCCGCGATAGGGATAGAGACAAAGACGGATTTTCAGGAGAAAGCAATGATGCCAATCGTCTTCGGATCGGACTCAATTCAACACCATGCGCCTTGCTACTTCGGGGAGAAATTGAATCAATCACTGATCATCTTGCATCAAGAACATTCGCTCCTTTGGTGCAAGGAGTACATTAAGTCATACAGAAAATGATGCTTGTCGTGGACCATGGATGCCTGTTAAAATTCCAAAACAAAACTCTGGACGACATTACTCTTGAAGGTACTTACATCATGATATTTTATCTATTATCACCATAACTCAATCAGCTTAATTTAACTAACAAGAATTGAAATCTGTGAATTGCAATGTCTAAACCCTAGTTGAAGAGAGGAGTTAGTGACAGGAACATCAACTTTCTCATCTATTTGGTGCATTACCACTCGTTTCAGTTTCTACTATACAAAAAGCGCAATTAAACTTCGGGGAGAAATTGAATCAATCACTGATCATCTTGCATCAAGAATATTTGCTCCTTTGCTGCAAGGAGTACATTAAGTCAATGTCAAAGTTTTCAATAAACACACATCTTTTATAAATTGGTGATAATTTTCATTGTGGCACTTAAGCGCACGTTACGTCCTGATTGCAAAATTGCTTAGTTCGTGAACTGGGCAGCCAGATCGTGGACTGGCTGGTCTAGAGTTTGAAAATCACGCCAACATCATTAATTTTACCTGAAAGCCAACGAAAGATCGCCACTGACCGATTTCTGACGAATTTTCTGTGACATGTTTAATATAACCGAGGTATCAAAATGAAAACCACATGGCAATGGGCATGGGCATGTTACAAATTTTGCGGGAGCAAGAATAAGAGTTTTTTCCATCAGTAAATGTCTCAAAAATTACGATGAGCACATTGGCAAAGTTCGTAATGCACTCTTAACTCCACAATCTGCGTAAGAAATTTAATTTTTTTTTTAGCTTCCCGCGTCAAAACTGATACTACGGCACAGGTTAACATTTGGTTAGAGGTCTTTGCTCCAGCAAAAGTTTGCAAAATGCCCATTTATAAAAATTAGCAGGTTACGTAAATGAAGATCATATATCATTTTTTTCATTTTGACTTGGGGGTTTTTAATGAAAATATAGAAGAGCTTCAACAAACTCAGTATCCGAGTACACAAAAATGATCAATAGAAATTAGTTTCATCGAGGAAGAGATAGATGAACCCGACAGAAGGATTTCTCGGGAAAAATATCCATGAAATGTGGTTCAGAAATTATTTCGAAAGTTAGGCATCAGAAAAGCCATAAACGCCTGAAAGTTGACCAATCACAGACCGGAACTTCTTTTAAAAGTTAAAGGATTGAGGTGGCAATAGCTTCTCAGCATAGGAACTCTGTTACTCGGGTGCTACGACTATAACAACTCTCAAGCATTTCTGGCGAGGTTTGAGAAGTGAGAGTGCCTTAAATTCTGAACATGCAACACGCAAAACCACGGAACATGAATAATTGCATAGAGGCACTATAGTCAACCCAGTCTAGCTCTCGGCGATCATCGAAAACTGGACTGGACGAGGGTAATAATTCCGTCAATACTTCAAGTTTGCAACAGCGGTGAATGTCGGTTTATTAGCCGGGGCATCGGACACCCTGACTGAGGAAAAACCGTTTCACCTCACCCCTCTTTCGACCCTTCCTCTTTCCATCTTGGAGGTCGGGGGTCCCAAGTCTCTGACCCGTATAAGTTCATTATTTTAAAATACAAACGAGGCGAAAACTTCAGCAGAAGCCGCTGTAAAAGTGGTGGGATTTTTTTCCTCCTCCTTTCACACCCTCGCTTTCCGCCGAGGTTGAAAAATATATCGGCTTGTGCTCAGCAGTGGATCTAGGAATTTTCCTGTCCCTTGCGACCCCTTCCCTTCAACGTATCTCCGATGCGATTCAGATGCTGAGCCATTTATACGAGTACTGCCGCTTCTGCTCTTGAATATTAGTTCAGACCCACAGATATTGAGGAGCTTTCCGGAAAAAGGGCACATAACAAAAAATAGCGTTTGAGAGAAATGCATTTTAAGTTTCCATCATTAATTTCTGGCCATTGATGGTACCTTTCATCGCATTTTGGACTCCCGATTTCGAACGGAAGTCACTTTCGGTGACCATGAAGTAATGACCAAAACTTCAAATGCATTTCTCTCAAACGCAATTTTTTGCCATGTGCCCTTTTTCCGGAAAGCTCCTCAATTGCGTGAAACAGTTCTATCTAAATGCGACGGGGCACCGCTCCTGGAAACGAAAGCAGGAGTCTAATCAAGTGCAAGAATTGTTGATACGTTAGCTTCCTTATTTCATGGTTATACTAATATTGAGTTTTCATTACCTCCCACCAGTGAACGGTGGTGGCAAAATCCGTCCGTGGATCAGCCACCGGTCGTGACGTCAGCGCCTACTCGTCGCTTTGAGAACCCAATAATAAGTAAGGTCATTCTACCCCTGATGTAGACAAACATCAATATATCAAACAAACTTGATTAAACGAAGGTTTTTACCTTAAAATTATACATTAATTTTTTTTAAAATCAAAAAGTATAATAAATTATGTTCTTGAAGGTGTTACGAGGCCTTTAAAATGCTTTTCAAAGATACTTATCCACAATTTCAACACTCCCTCCTCTCCTGAATTGACAGGATTTTACCTAAAAAACGGTCATATTTCAATATATTTTTCGTTCATTTGCCGTCATTTGGTAAAGTTAAAGAAATTACCAATAACATGAAAATGTCAAAGGTAAGTAGCAGAAGACGTAAAAGGATTCCCCCCCCCCCCCCGAAATTCCACTGACACGTGCATAGTGTTCTGCACTGGGATAGAAAGATAATGAAACGAAATTCCACCCGATTAGCCGTGTTGATTTCCGGAGGACCAGATTACATGGAGGGAAAATTATTGGGTGTACCAAAAATTGCACATAGCACTGGATTGAACCAAGGTAGCCGTAAGTACCATCGTGCTTTTAGAAAAATAGAATGCTTGTGACAATATTGACGGTTTGTCGTTCGACACAACTGCGGCAAATTCTGGTTGGAAAAACGGCGCTTGCGTTAAAATTGAAGAGTTTCTCCTGAGAAAACTTTTCTATCTTGCTTGTAGACATCATTATTTGAAACGAATAGTGTGCAGCATGGCAATCACTTTTTGGGCATACTTCAAGTCCGGACAACCCATTGTCTAAAGAGTTTCCGCAAAAACGGGACTCGATCGATGGAGGCCACGTAAAAACTCTTCAAATGAAGAATCGAAAAATGGTGTCACTACGCGACTATGATAGTCTTTTCTTAAAATCGCCTTTAAATAAAGATGCGTCGAGGACTTTTTTCAGAGACGATTATCGGGAAGTAGCTGAAATTACAATAACATTGTTAGGTGGAACTCCTCCTCGAGGTATTCATTTTTTAAAACCCGGAGCGTATCATCATGCCAGATGGATGAGATAAATTTTCTATGCATAAAAAAGTTAAATGTTTAGTGAGCAAGTTGGTTACGATATAGATGGAGCTCTTAATAAAACTTAAAAAATGAGTTATTTTAATGCACTTATTCACGTCAAGCATCCGGTTAACCGCATCACACGGTGCTGATGCACCCATCAACGATCTTTGTCTTTTTACCGAACTCAGAGATTACAGTGATGTGAAGTGTCAAATGACTGCCGCAGTGTCCACTTGATTTGTAGGTTTTGGTTGTAAGTCACGTGAACGTATCCGAATTATTATCATTATCATAGTCATTTCGTAGTACCACTGAAAGTCCGACAAAAATTTCCGGAAAAGTACATTTGTTGATCATTTGCCGATAAACCGGACGCGAGTTATTATCGTTTTTACTTTAATTTGGAGAGAAGATTGCCGAACTTTGACAGAGAAATCGGATGCAGACTTACTAATTATTACGGAAACACTGACGCAAGCATGAGAGAGCAATGTCATCATAATTGGAAAAGATACAGGTTTACTGGTATTAGCAATATTTTATTTGACCCGGTATCCATACAAAACGTACTGAGTACAACAGTTTGCACTGATTCCTACCTCGGTCAGTTGCATGCTCATTTTCTCGTTTTAATTTTTACATTTTTTAGCTTCTGTTCCAGTTGAGAATGGGCATGTAATTGGCCCGAAACGTCCTGGTTGTTCTATGTCTCCTCTAGCCTTGTATACCCATTTGTTTTTTGTATTTTAGTGTGTTTTTATTGTTATCCATACAAATTTTTATATTAATAATGAGGACGTTTCTAAAGAAAAAATCGGCAACAAAAAGAAATTTAGATCAAATCAGCGTTAGGATCTGAAATTTGTGACCTAATTTTGTTCCGTCATGCTTTTTTAGGATGTGACACCATTTCGCACCTGCACAATTTGAACAAGGGCAAAATTCTATCCCTATTAATTGAAGATGAGTCCACTAGAAAAGATGCTGTTGTTCCAATGACAGTAAAAGATCAAAGACCACATTGGCCGCGGCCGGAGAACGGATCCTGGTGCGACTTCACAAAGGCGCGACACATGAGTCTTCGGATTCATTGCTGTTGAAATTATTCTACCATAAAATTTCTTCCAGCACATCGTTTGTTCAACCGGGAGCCTTGCTTCCGAAGAGTGATGCAGCAGAAGATAATTTTTTTCGCGTTTTTCACCAAGTGATGCAGTGGATGGGCGTTGACTTGCAACCGGAACTCTGGGGCTGGGAAAAAAGAAATAACTTTTAGGTACCAAAAACAACTGATAACCCCCCAGCACCAAAGAGTTTATTAAAAGTGATGAGGTGCTCCTGCAAAGAAGATGGGTGTTCGAGTCTACGATGCAGTTGTAAAAAATATGGCATCCCATGCACCTTTGCGTGCAAAAACTGTGAAGGATCTTCGTGCCATAACAGTTAACCATCGCAGCCGGATCATGAGGAATTCGACTCTTATGTTGAGTTCTCTTGATTATTACTTGAGACAATCAATGAAATAAGAAATGGATGAATGAGATGGAGAAAATAAAAAAGAAGAGGAAGAAGCTTATATAGAACAACTCGTGCGGGCAAACAGTTTTCGAAGCATGGTTTTATGTTGTTTGCCTCAACCCTAACGGGGAATCCGTAGACGCCATTTTGGAACACTTATACATTTCAGCTGTCTATGTACATTAAACGTACACTAAAAGCACGATCTTTCCATTTTTTCCATACTTTTTACGTTTTGTACTACTTTAACTCAAAACCAAAGAATCCATAAAGGGCCGAAAGCGAGGTGTTTCCTTCAAGCCTAACGGTGAATCTCTAGCAAATATTTTTAAAGATTCATATATTTCAGCTGTCTATTTCTGAATTCCCTAAACGTATACTGAAAGCATGCCCTTTCCATTTTAAAATTTTATACCACTATATTTTTATTTTGTTTGTTTCGAAGAAGAGACTTCTTATTTTTTTGTTTTTGTCTTATTTTTCCATTATCGCTTGGGAAAACCAAAGGTTTCCAGCTCTGAAACTTCTTGAAACTACCCGTGATAAAAAAAAACCAAGGCTTTCTCAGCGCTCTACAATGCCGAATGGATGGATAAAATTTCCAGCAAAGCCCATAACTTTCGAAAAAAAATGTCATAGAAGCGCTGCCGTTGACTGAAGATTTGAAAGCCTTCGCTGAATTTTCAGACAAGCATCTCCCAATTCGCATCGAAAATTTAAAAACAAAACCAACGGTGGATACCTACAAGACCTTAATTCATGTTACCTCGGCAAAGATAATCGCTTTTAACAACAGCGAAGTGGCATAGCCGGAAGGTTATTAATCGAAGAATATTTACAGAGACCGAAAAAATTCAAACCAACGGAGGAATTCAAACCAAACCCTTAGTTCACTCGAAAAAAAGCTAGCAATTAAAAGCGAACGAAGTTGTAGAAATTTGGAACAAAAGGAAAGGTTTTGTTTGGCTTATATTCACACCAACAGTTGTAAAAGCTATTGACACATTATTAGAATTTCGGAAGCACCCAAATATCAGGCTCTCCATTCAAGAGGAAAACAATTTGTCTTCCCTGTTGTGTCAAACAGGATTTAATCCCTGAAAAGCATCAGAGGAGACAAGTGTGTCTCCGAATGTGTGGACTTGGCCAACTTGAAACGTCCAGAATTGCTGTCGAGCTGCAAAATGGGAAAGTACACTGCCACCGTAATTCAATATGGCTCTACCCGAAAACCAGATGTCCTGGGTGACAAAGCATCTGGGACATAGTCTTGGAGCACATCTCCAGCATTACAGGCAGCATGAGACTGCGTTAGAAATAACCAAGATTTCGAAAATGATGCTCGCCATGGACCACGGATGCCTGTTAAAATTCCAAAACAAATAGCTGATCTAATTAAATCCATGCCACATTGGTGCCCCAAAGAAATAACCATCGGAACCACATCCTTTGGGGATAACGACGACGTCCGTACGTCATCAGGAAATGATCGTGTGTATCTAGCTTATCTGTTGTGGAGATAAGGCCGCCAGGCTCGTGGCTCCCCGTGGTTTTTCTTCTAAGTTGTTATTTTTAAAGTGGTGTTGGAGTGCTTTTGTTTGTTCATGTGTTACCAAAATTCTTTTTGGCGCAATAATCCTGAAAGCTACACGACGATTCTTGTGTCTTTTTTGTGTCCTTTTGAGGTTAGATTAGGTGCAAAGCATGAATCAAAAATCTGAACACAATTCTTAAATCAGCGCAACAGACCCATACATCGAGCGCCACGACTGCGATTCCTGGCAGCAGAATAAGCATCCGTTGGGGAGTTGGGAAAACGTCGTGGCCTTGAGTCGAGGTTGATTTTGGGGCCGCGGCCGAGTGGCCCTTTCGGCCGCCACCCTCGTTCCGGGGATCGCGGCGCGTGGCCCCAACTCGGAGATGCGTGGCCCGGGCCGAGACAATGCCACCTCCGATGAAACGTCTCTGATAAACGTAACGATTTTTTAGGTTTTGTTCTGGAAACCATGCGACCATGAGCGCCTCGGCTCAATTTCACCGCGACAATAGGCCGCGGTCCCTTTGAAACCCCTCGACATGGCCCGCGAATGTCAATCATGCTAATTGTCACTGCCCCGACTGCAGTTTCACTCCCAGTAAAGTAAAAACTCCCGAGTGGTTTTTGTCGTCGTTCCCCGGACGAAGAACCGTGACTCCCTCCGAGATTACAAAATGCACTCGGATATTCTGTATTTTTGAGTAAATATGACACGCAATTCAGTCATTATTTGTAGAAACGACGTACACGTTTTGCTGTACTGCTCAGATTGTGCAACGGTTTTCATGATCTGTAGCGAACTAAACGAACAAAAACGTAAAAAATATTTGTAGGATGAAATCGGGAAGAATATGGAAGAGTTTTGGAGGCAGAATGCCAGTCTGGATTTTAGATAGGTCATCTGCAAATGATACACCGAGTTGTGTACTTCGTTAAAAAAATGCAGCTTAATTAAAATATATATCCACTTAAGTAAGAACTTGTAACTAAGAATGAACAAAAGTAAGTTGTATAATGGAATTGACAACCTTACCATGACGAAGTATGCAATATGTATATAATGTATATTGATCGATTAAAGTATAAGATCAAAGAGAAAATCAAAACGAATGAACATTTGCAGCTCGCAAAATTCTCGCGTTCATTTTTCAGCGAAACTTGCTGGAAAATACGGACGAAAAGCTGCGCCGTGGGTGACCGATGACGGAAGTAATTTTATAAAGGCATAATGAACATTCGGCATTTGCCACAAAACGTTGATACAGCGTCCCTTAATGATGACGACGTAAGTTCGTCTGAGATGATGATACAGATAATGCTGATGATGCGCCAGAGTCACTTGAGGCCCCAGCCACAATCCGCGTCGTCAAATTTGCAGTAATGCATTCTTTTAATTGTCCTTACGTGATACTTATTATATGTTGTTCTCCATTTTCATTGTGTTTTATCTACAGATAATAATATTGCTGTTATACGAGGATTTATTTATTGATATCCCATGGTCCAAGAAAGGGGGTTGGATATCAAGAAAGGCCGCGAAGGCACAGAAGAGATCGCTAAAACGTGCAATTAATCATCACCTGAAGCACCCAATCTGATGTATTTAATATGTTCTTTCTCTTTGTTTGTTTGATCTCTACTTTTGATCCATACTTTTTTTCCATGGGTGTTCTTTCAAATAATTTTAAGGTCTTTCCTAAGTTTCATGATATGTTTATGAGGGTGATTTTAACATTTTTAGGGATAAAGCTGCAGAGCCATCGCAGATGCGGATGCCACACACTGAGTTTGTACGCTTTTGCGGGTTTGAGCAAGAACTTGAGAACCAGTAAGAGAATGTATACGTGGGGAAATGCGGGGTGAGCCATTAAAGCTGATGTCGAATATAAAAAGCCGGCGATATCTCTTTGGATCCTCTTTATGTCCTTGACTCCCTCCTAGATTGTCTTACGGATTTCTTGAACAACTATCTGATAGAGGATTCCGTTGTCAGGATTCATAAGGACTATTTTCTTAAACTTTCCTCGACTGATTCCCAAAAGGTTAGCTTTCATTGCGTCCCGGCACACAACTTGCCAGGAAGCGGCTCATTACGGAACCATTAAGTGAGACATCAAAACAGGGCCGTGGAGCGGACGATACAAGGGCCGGGTGGGGGTGAAGATAGGGGTGGGGGTCGGATCCCTGTTTATGCGAGTAAATAGAGCGATTGTCGAGTGGAGCAACTGAGACGGATCAGAATCACACGACGGCGCACAGTGGAAGGAGGTAGTAGAAGAGGTCAGACTTGGAATTTTTAGCTAAAATTTCGAATTTTGATGTTTATTTCGTCACAAATTCAGTTTCAAGGGGTGTTTCTGAAAGGAAATTTTACAAAAAAACCTAAGAAAGCCACTCTTGGGCTTTGTTTTATTTATAATATCTAAGATAAAAGCTTTGAAAGTTTTCAGATTTTGTCCGACTGCTCCCATTGACTGGGTCCGTTGTGCGGCGATCGGGCCGAGGAACGAGGAGCGAGGGCCGGGCAGTGGACACGGCCGCGGATGAATCAGCCAACGACGACGACAAAAGGTGTGATAAATTAAGACCTGGGCACACCCCACCCTCACCGCAGACGCGGCGAGGACCCACCGAAAGCATAGTTGCCGCATCCCTCGAAAATATGGTTTGATGCCAGGCAGTATCAAAAATGATGTTAAGAATTTAGAGGAGAGATTTTTAGTTCGAGTTGAACGCAAGTCTTTAGGTTGATCGTTAGCGAATGTACCTATAAATATGTCGACGAGGTGTCTACTAAAACGGGCTGGCCAAAAATCAGTACTTTCCCAAGAAATTCAGTACCTCCTAAAAAAAAAAAAATTCAGTACTTTTCCAGTACCTCCATTTGACAAAATTCGAAAAATTTCAAAAATTTGAATTTCTCGCTCAAAAATGAAAAAAATTCCGGACCTTCTTCGAAAATGCCACACTTTTTCAGGAATTCCAAACCGCCCTTAAGAAATCAGAACTATTTACGGACTTTCCGACTCTCCATGTCATAAACTACAAAAAGAGACTTAGCTATCCGTTATAGGAAAAAAGAAAGTAATTAAAGCGGGAGAAATCTTTTTCGCAATATTTGAATTCCACCATACGAATCAGTCAGTGGTAGCATTGAGATATCGATGATACGCTTGAATACCACTATTCTAACCTGTGCGTCGCCGTTTTGCCTACACGCATGATTGAAGGCGAATCCGTTTCTCCGGCTGCTCTTTCTTCAAAAGCCCATCGATCGGTTCCCTAATTGAAAAACACACATATCCTCTCTCTCCTCTCTGTTCTTCCCATATTCTTCTTCTTTTCTGACATGAACGTCGAATGGCAAAGTGGTAGCGCACTCGTCTTTCATCGCGGCGACTCGAGTTCGAATCCATGCTGCGGCAGTTCCGTTTTACGTTTGCCTGTCAGATTTTCACTCCCGCCAGAGCGCGAAATTCACCCCGAGCTTATTTCGCGCCGGATTGCACTCAGAGTAACAGGTGGTCAAAATAGCATCTGAGTAAGCGTGAATTTCGCGCCGGGATTTTTAACAGTGTACTCTAAAGTTATCGATAGTGAAATATCGGAGGAGTGGCAACGGCGCAAGGTGGAGGCATTTACAAATGAGGTTTCAAGAAGAGGCCGGAGGCAAGCTAGGACCTTTCAAGTAGCCTAAACGGGCATTCAACACGCGGTTATTTGGGTAAACTGGAGTTAAAGGGAACCTGACAATTAAGACGAGTGCAAACATTTCAATTCTACTCCGGCGGAGCCGTGGGGGGTGCCGGGTTCTTCCCGCTCCTGGACCCGGGGCCGGACGGGGGCCCAATTCCACGCGGCAGGTATCCGCGCTCCGAGGGCCGCATTCGCCGCCGCCGCCGCCGGACGCAACGACCGATCCAGCGCAGCGTGCAGTTGGGCTTTCACTCGGCCCATCGCTCAGTGATCGTCATGAAACTTACTTCAAGAAAAAAAAGAAGAAAAAAAAAGGCCCGCAAATATTTCCGACTTATCAGTATACTGGAAAAAAACACATTGGATCTAGATTCCAGACTCTTGAAGAATTGACAAGAAAAAATACTCTTGATTCAATCGGATTTTTGCTTGAATCAAAACGAATTCCGCTTAAATTAAGAGGCTTGGTTCTTGATTTAAGCTAGATTCTGATTGAATCATGAGTACTTTTTCTTGTCGATATTTTTAAGAGTCTGGACTCGAGATCCAATGTGTTTTTTTCCAGTGCATTGCCCATGTAGAAGAGTTTTCAAAAATAGGAATTCGATAGTGATAAATGGCAATGACTAAGTTTTCAAAAATTGGGTGGTAAAAAGAGTCAAATTTAGCGATACATTGCCATTAAAAAGCTATGTCATACTCAAAGATCACACTGAAAAACAAAAACTGCGGCCGCGGAAGCTGTACTTACGGACTTTATTGACATACCGTCCACGTTCCGGGCTCAGAGGCCGAAAGTTCTGGGTGTAGCATCCAGAGCAGACGAAGCTACGGCTCCAGTACCCGGAACTTTCGGCCTCTGCGCCTGGAACGGACGGTATGCCTGCAGAGCCCGTAACTTTGTTCCAGTGCATAAATATTTAAAACAAGTTTGTATTTCATACGAAGTCTACAATTGCTATTTAGTAGAAGTTTCACGGCAATAATTGACTATGAATAGCCTATATATCATTATAAATCTTGAAATTCTGCTACATAGAAATCGGATACCACGACCCTCTGGAAACCAACCTTAGTTGGTCGTTGTAGCCGATTGTCATTATAGCCGGTGCAAAAGTATGTTAAATCAATGTGATTTCAGCCTCGGGCCCGACCAGAGATCACGTCGTTGTTCCCGATATGTCGTTACATACAATTTCCTCTGTACTGCCAATCGACGGAATGCGAAAAGGCGTAATTCAAAATTCAAAGTTTCAAATTCACCGACTAAGTTTTTTTTTCTTAAAAGAAAACGAACCTAAACATTTTCTTGGAATTTTGGGTGATTTCTATAGAATAAGCAAAGAAAATTCACATGAAATCACAATAGAATAAATGGATAGTTATCCTTGGGAAAAATAAAACCTAAAAGGCGATTTACGATGCAGCAAACTCAGATACTATTTTTCTCCCCCGAAAAAATGGTAGAAAATTATGCAATGGCTGATGTCGTAAGGACAGTGTGGTGAATATTGTCGAAATGCTAAGCGAGCATTTGGACGAAATTTTGCCTTCAATTCGTAGGTTATGTAACAATATACACCACAGCTATAAATGTTGTATATCAAATTTCACGAGTCACTATCATAATCGCTTATTGAATATGTCTTCATACAATACGAAACAGTTTTATCTCACTTCAATTCACCTGATTTTTATCGATTCTAATTGCACTAAAAAGATATTACATTGAAACAGAGGAGTTTTTCTACTATGGGAGTTTCGAAAAAATTCGAGGGTACATACTGTAGAGCACTCTATTGAACGTCATGTAATTCTTAGAAAAGCATTTCGTAAGTAGATAATTTCATCTTGCTGAATTACGGGCAAATACACCAAAGTTAAAATAATTCCGCGGAAAAACACGTCCAGTAATACTGCTGTCACAATGCTCACTTTAATTTTCAATATTTGTGCTTCCATTCCTTTTATTTCGCACGGAGCCCTTTTTCTCTCTCGAGAAACTTTAAATAAATCAAGTTAGAATTCGGGTAATATTT
The DNA here is from genome assembly GCF_918797505.1 of Bemisia tabaci. NCBI lineage: Eukaryota > Metazoa > Arthropoda > Insecta > Hemiptera > Aleyrodidae > Bemisia > Bemisia tabaci. The sequence continues at coordinate 22,629,247 of NC_092796.1, forward strand.
TGGACGAATTTGCTCTGTAGCGAAGTAAGTCTCATTGTGCGGCGCGCGGCTCGGAGTGGCGGCCGACTTGCACCCCCTGGTCTTCACACCTGATCATGCTGGACGCAAGTACCGACAACAGGCAGAAACCTCGGATTCAAGACTGGTTTTCAACTGCAGTTAAGCGGTTCTTGCCAGGTGGGTTGGATCCCTGCTGACTTTTCAACTCCTGTTGCCGGTTGTGCTTATCTGCCTCGCGACATGGCTTTCTAAGAGAGTTGTCTCGGTGATTAATTGCCTCCAATGATGAAGTGGGAGGGAAGTTTGCACAGAAACGTCAAGTAATTTCTGCAAACTTGGTTTCATATTATCGCACCCTCAATAGTCCGATCGTCTGGTGATAAAAGGGCCGACCCCCTTTTGCGTGGCTTGAGCAGGTCGAACGTCTTGGACTACGGTTGGCCTTCAATATTTTACCGACAAATTGGATGGGGCAAGGCTGGTGTCAATATTTATTGCATTCACTGGAAAAAAAACAAATAAGAAAGAAGAAAAATCAAAAAAAAAGAAAAGAAAACACAACACATTGGATCTAGAGTCCGACTCTTGAAAACATTGACAAGAAAAAATACTCTTGATTCTGACTCTGAAATTAAGAGGCTGGTTCTTGATTTAAGCTAGATTCTGATTGAATCAAGAGTACTTTTTCTAGTCGATGTTTTTAAGAGTCTGGACTCAGATCCAATGTGGTTTTTTTCCCCAGTGTTCGTTAAGTAATCGAGTCATGATGGTCGAATTTCCAAATCAGCGTGAGCGATGTCAGTGCAGTGCCAAGAGTTGGCGACCTTTGACAGGAAATAAAAGAAAACAGGATTTAGACAGATCTAATTTTTTGTTAAAACATGATGTTTTAACACACGAAGTCAACTAAATGAAATACACGTTTTACGAGTTTAACCATCCATACCTCCAAAAAACGTAACGTGCAAAGCCAAATAGGAAGGCTGGAAATTGGGGAAATTTTTATCGAGAGGCCTCCGTGATAAATACCTCAGTCAAGTCGTGTTTCCATTGAGACACCTTTTTGTCACAATATTTTATACAGGAACTTTCTGGGCCATTAATTCCGAAGCAGTCCCCGAATGCGCCGCGAAGACGACCGAGGAACGGTTCGCGTCGGGGAGAGAAGAATGAAAGAAAGGAGGAACTCCTTCTGTTTACACCATTCACTCCTGACACTCACTCTCTCCGCTCAAATCGACCCACTTATTTATAGCTTGTTTTCGGTACTTTTACAAGACATTAAGCATTTGCAGGGGGCTCCGCTCCGTTTAAATTACCGCTCATATCAGTTCTCCATTCATGCTCCCCCCGCATTTCGAAATGACGCGCGCGGCGATGATAGATCGTGAAATTGAGGTCTATCAAAAGACCCCAAATCCTACGACGGTTTTCTTAGGAGGTTTTTCAGGCCGATTCCATTCCAGACAATTTTTGAGCGTTCCGATCCATCATCCCGTAAAATGCATCCTAAAAAACACGAGAAAATGAGGGTAAGAGGTTTGATTGCAACCTTTCTACTGGTTCAATTCTTCGAGAAAAAAATGTGGGCGGAGGAGGAGATATGTGTGATGAAGTGATTTTTTAGTTCCTCTTTGTACTCGGCTAACAATTTTAGGTCTACCCAAAGGATAATCAAGAGTGATAATGCCTGTGGGGACCTGGGCCTGCAAGAAAATAAAGGCAGTTTTACTGTTTGTGGTGAGACACTTAGCTTTTTTGCAAATTTAACAGTTTTAGCAATGAATGGCTATGCTGGAAACTTATGTTTAACAAAATTCAGAGTTTTCTGCCATAGAAATAGCTGAAAAAGCACAATGAGTACATCGGGAACTATAAAATTCATTTCTGACTACACAATCTGCGAGACCAATCTGCTCATCTTTGAACTTTTGGGTACAAAAAAAAAAAAAAAATGGTAAAGACCACGGTTTCACCTAACTCCAATCAGGCAAAACTTGAAATGCGTTGATATGTGTCACAGTTGTTGGATTAAAACAAAACCACTTGAGAATCGCTTTTCAATGAAATGTAAGAAGAAAAAATACTCATGTTGCTTGTATTTATTTGAAGAACCGTGCCATATGACAGTCAAAAAATGTTTCATACGTGTTCGTGAATTATCAATTTATAAGGTACACGGAAAAAACTATATAGTGCTGAGCACTAACTGTTTATATCAAATGAAGCCAGCTAGTATGGCAGTAGCGCTGAGCCCTAAAACTTTACGGTCCAGCCCTACAGACTGTAAGGTCTCAGCAGTACTGCCATATCAGCTGGCTCCATTTGATCTTAACAGATAGTGCTCAGCCCTATATCGTTTTTTCCGTGTGGCTAATTCACCTAGATCTTAAATGCATTTCACGACGTGTATTAAACAATATAGGAAAAAGTTAGACCTTTAAACGAATTTCACCTCTTTAAGCGATAATCATAATGTATTCCATCGACGAAGTATCAGAGAAACATCTTCTTACTTGTTTTCTAGGTCCACCAATGAGGGACATGAGTCAAGGGCTATTTTCTAATGCGGTTTGATAGAAAATAGCTTCCTCTTCTTTAGAAATTTCGTTAAATTCTTCTTATCCGTTTATTTGCGCTGGAGGGTTTGTGGTATTTTTTTCTTTTCAAGAAGCTCCCTGCAGATGCATCATTTTCTCCGTTTATAATTATCTCTGACAGGAGTAGCTTTACACAACTGAATCCTCCAATCATACATAACGCGAGTAATGAGGTTCGTTCTGAAAACCTCTGAGTAGGTGACCATGAAAGCAACATTGAACACAAGAAATTTGTACCATTTACAGCCTCCTCGCGAGCTGTTCTAAAAACAGGCAAAAGCAATAAAGCCTGGATTTAACATACTTTAATGCCTGAAACCTTTACCTTTTTTTATCTAAACCAAAATTTCCTCTTGTCTTCCTACAGATTTTTTCTCTTTTCATTCTAATCTTTTTAAGGCCTGATTCTATCACCTCTTGTTCCGGATAAATGTCGTGGTAGTTTTGGTGTAAACCTGATTCCGCTCGCGTTAAAGCGTAATTTCAACGGAATAGTCATCTTCCGACATCAAGTAGAAGCGATAGCGTTAAGGTGCTCTGAGCAACTATTTCGCCACTGAAGTGTTGCATAGTATCAGACGGAAATGAAGGCGTATTGCCGCATGTAAATTGACTGGTATCGTTCATCACTGTGGGGAATATTAGTAAGTAAGGTAATACGTATATCGATTACAGACATCCTCTGGGAGTTAAAACATATGTAGGAACTTACCGCTTAGCTAAATAACTTTTTACTAATCCAATATTAAAACCAGAACTACACGAGTTTAGGACTGTAAGGACTTTTTGAGAGTTTTACAGGTGGTTCCACCTTACATTTTATTAAAAAAAAGTGGCTTCACAAAAAAATCACTATCACAGCACATCTGCTCGCGATTAAGGTAGATCAAAACTTAAAGTGGCCTCTTAATTTAAATCGGTAACATTCAACAGCTGCTATGACCCATTTTGATGTGGACACCTTGACAATCACCTGAAAGCATGGAAAATATTACGTAAGGAATGTACCTTTATTTGTCTTATTGGTGTCTCTCATGAAAATGCGGAGGTGATGTTCAAAAAATTGTAATTTGCACAAGAAAATATTTCGCGCTGTTTTTTTTTTTTTTTTATTTTTTACGCTTAAAATAAACCTTCGAATGATCGACTATACCCCCTGGCCACTGGTCCTGAAATATTTGCCCCCAAGAGGTGATGTTCAGTGGCGTGGCGTGCTATGCGATGTATCGATTGTTATGCCATTTAAACCTATGAAGAAAGATCGATTATCAGGGTATTCGCAGCGAACACCTTAGTAATCGATTCTTTACCATAGTTTCAAATGGCGAGATATCGATAATCGATTATTCACGCCACGCCACTGGTGATGTTCCTTTTTCACAACGGCGTTGACAGTAATAAAACATCGCAAGATCGTAGTTTGTTATTCTGCCAGCACAGGGTCGTGCGAAATTATAACACGGAACATCGAAGCAAGTCCTACCAAAAAAAAGTAAAAAAGCAGTACTGACAATAATGACATGAAATAAAGAAATAACACTGAAGGGAGGAAGGGCGGGTTTCAGGCGTCTATTGATTATGGCACGATAATTCAATATATTTGACAGAGGGCGTTCTCCTCGGATCAGTGGGAAAAAAACGCCTCCTCGCAGCGTTCTGAATGAGACTAGATCTGAATGAATCGGATCCGCAGAACCCAGAGACTACCTCAAATCGAACATGCTCCAAAAAGGACATATGTTCCGCAATATTCTCGTAGCATTTACGTCCTCTCACGAATCAGTCGTTCAATTATGCGGTATAAAGATATGTGTGGACACAAGGGATAAAATATTGTGGTTTCCTGCAAAGGGATACTATAAATCCTCGCTCCAACACTTGCCGGGGATTTTTTGCCTCCGACACCGGTATCAGTCGGTTTACATTTTTCACTTTTCATAATCCACTCGGGGCATTCCGAGATGTCTAATCCGGCCGCGAAACAAGATGAAAGAATGGATTAAGAGCGACTCTTTCCGACCCATCGACCTCGCGAGATCCAATCTAAAGATTGAGATGTGACTGACTCGTTGTGCCGGGCAAATATTTACATTCTGAGCCGAGCAGCCCCTGAATTACACCTGTTCTATTCTTCGAAGATCGCCGGAGGGAAAACGTCGATATTTGATCGAAATATTCTTGGTCAGTTGAGCCGCACGAGAGAGAATTTGACGGAAGTAGAGGCTAATCCTAGACTTACTTCTTCGATATCTATTACTTTTTCGGCTGAACTGTAACTAAAAGGCACAGGCATGGCGGCCTCAAAGATTATCCTAATGAAACCTACGCCCATTGCCAGCATTCAGTTCGACCTAGAGCGTCGTCAATGGTTTAACTGATCGCTCATGGGATCAGGGCTGGTAATTGTGGATTACCATGGATACTGTCAGAAACAGGCTTGTTGTATTCAAACTTGCATTTCGGTGTAATTCATTTTAAATGAAACTAGGGACCATGTAAAAATAAAGGCGGAAATTTCTTCCTTGACCTTGCTCTCATTCTAAAGTTCTTTTCAGTTACGATGGAAACATGAGAAGCATTTGCTCCTGAATATATCGAGAAGCTGCTCTGAACTTTTGATAGCGCTATTTCGCTTGCAGCTTTCAGGTCTTGGAGGAAATATATGACGAAAACGTAAAATTAAGAAACAGTTGCTTCCTGAGGTTCCAAATTCTACGATGATAAGCAAATATCTAGGTATGCGTTATGCACTCAGAGTAACAGGTGGTCAAAATAGCGACTGAGAAAGCGTGAATTTCGCGCCGGGATTTTTAACAGTGTACATATCGAACGTCCTTGTTCAATAACCCCTACCTTTGCCACGCTATCTATCGATCGCGGACATGCGATAACGATTGAACAATCCCGGCGGGGGAATGATCTGGATCCCTTGCGAGGTGGCCGCTTTTGTCCGCTGAAACGATCAATGCACTCGGTAAGACTACTTGTCGCACGCATGTCCGGCTCCAAACGCGAAACACACCGCTGAGGGTATTTCGGCAGAATAAAATGGAAGATTAGAAACCGAGTGGAAGAGGGGAAGAAAACCACCGCGATAAGTAGCAATGATATTTCAATCGGCGCTAAATGACAGTCCTTTTCAAGGATTCGTCATACTGTAGGATATCGGTGCGTTTTACTGACAGTCCCCGTTTTTATGTAAATACACAACTTACAAGCAGTAAATGCTGCCAAATCGCCTCGGATTCTTCACATTCGGACGAGCCGAAGGTATTTAACCCTCGAGTTTTCTGCAAGCACTACCGTAAACAAATCGAGTTCAGCAAGAAGAATCCGAATATGTTCAGATGCTGCAGAGACATCATACCTGCTAACTATTTTAGTGTACTAAATAAGTCTCTACTTTCATAAAAAGAGTCCATAAACGGGTACTTGCATGGGTACGGGTACGGGTACTAACTCATGCAGAGGAAAGTTGTACTTCCATTTTACATTGAATCTTGGTTATCGATTTATTTACCATCTCCAGCTAACGTTATCATTGATTCATTTTCACACGCCGACAAGCATATAGTTTTTGAAGTTCAAAATTATTTTGATTCATCTAGTCCGATAAAAAAGAAAAAAAAAGAATTAGACTTTAGTTGAGGGTACGTCTCCTAATTTCCGAAAATACTGAAGTTCAATAAAAGGGAGGGTAGCATGTGGTAAAAAAAAAAAAACAACTAGACTCTTCATTGTAAGAATGGTTCCATGCTTTGGGAATTTTTTTTTTGTCAAGTATCGTATGCTCATTACCTCGAACTACTTGGTTACACTGGCATTCCTATGAAAATCTTAAAAAGTATGCTCTTCCCGAATGATGAAATGGTTTGAATTTATAAGTGACGAATTCAGTCACGGTGCTGAAATGTGGGTCAGTTGTGCTGATCACAGAATCGTGTTTTAATTCTTGATCCTTGTCGATCAGCTAAAAATATTAAGATCCGCTCTTACAGCAATTTTCTGCGTTCACAATTAACCAAGATATCGGCGATTATGACGTCCACCGCGGTAGTAATCAAGGGTGTCACTACCACGGCGGATGACGTCATAAACTGAATTTGTCGGCGCGATAGCTCGGTTAATACTCAACAAAGAAGGTTGCTGTATGAACGGATCTTATTAGTTTTAGCTAATCTGCGAGAATGAGGCATTAAAACACGGTTGTAAGACCAGCGCAACTGACCCATTGAAATAGACTACGAACTTATACGTTCAATCTGGCATCCTCTACGAGAAATCTGCGGCGTGACTTATCCCTGTGTGTTTTTTCCTCGCTCGGCGATTAGGTTGTAGACAGCCGTGATATTGTTTGTAATCGTTCATTTTCAGACATGATTCCCGGATGATTAAGTGATTACCTGCCGAAATTTCCCACCTCACGCGCATTGCCTCCCCTTCCGGTTTCCCCGTGGCGCCGCGCTTCTGTCACCGGTCCGTTCCACGTCTTGTCGGGGATTTTGTTGCGCTTCTGAATGCGGTTTCGGAATGAGGACCGAAACTAACCCGATTTCATCCCTTCTTGCTTCCGCGAGAAAGCCGAGCTATTGATGATGCTTACTGAACGAATTCCGGACAGTTTCAAAATCTACGAGATACGGAGCACCGTCGTTAAGGGTGCTGTTACATTGGCTGATTTGAAGTTTCTAAAGTGGCTCGAAGGGGACTAAAAGGACCCTTACTATGAAGTCATATAAAGACGCACTGGAAATCGGAAGAAAGATGAGAAGAGAAAGAATAATGGAAGAAATAAAGAAAGACAAGAAGAGAAGAAGAAAAAGAGAGAAGAGGAGGAGGAAAATAATGGAACGGAAATCAACGAAAAGTAATCGATGAAGAAGTAGGGTCAGTCGAAAGAAAGTATGCATGTGAAAGAAAAGAAAGACAAATAATTTGTTTTCCTTCGTCGTTTTCTTTTCCTTTAGTCCATCTTCTCTTTTTCTCCTTTATCTCCTCCTTCTTCCTCTTCTTCCGTCTTCAAAAAACCAAAAATTCGGGTCGAAAAAACCCGAGTCTGTCCAGCTTGAGTTATAAATGTTAAAATGATCCGGCAACGAGAAAAGAGAGTTTGGTTTGAGGAAACTTTTGTAATTTTCCGTGAAATTGGGGAAATCCCATTCTCAAGTTCAGTTACGTTCAGATATTATGATGGTCAAGAAGTTTTCCTTTGCAACCTATCCTTCTCCTCCCTGTCCTGAATTGTTTTATGCTTATCAGGTGGACCTTTTAAATACTGACTTTGTTCACTCTCTTTCACATTATTGCCTCAGAATTATTGGAATTATTGAGAGACATAAAGAAAGAAGGAGATGCGAACATTTTATCCTCAGAAATTGGAAAAACTCCTAAGAGGCCTCCAAAGGAAGGCTACAACATCTACAATCGATTGAGACAGCAAAGGTATGAGAAGGAGTTAGCCTTGGGGCAAATCACCATCTCAGAATTTCCTTACAGAGGAAAATATCAACTTGTCAGACTTTTTTTTTTTTTTAAATAAACCAATTATTTATTTTAGTTATTTGACAAGGTGGAATGAAATGGGAAAGGATTTCACCCGAAGGCCTGTGTTAACATGTTAAATATAAAGATCCTAATTTACATTTTAAAATTGATTCCCCCCTATCCCTTGGAAGCTTATTATACATCTTAATATTAATTAATTGAGTTAGCTCGTCAAACTTAGCAACACGCTTCTCGCCCAGTATCGATAAAAGGACTTGAAAGAACCTATGAACTACCAGTCGGTAAGAATATTTTAAAGGTTACAAAATGATTTAGAATTTATGTACCAAATAAAGTTAGATTTCCATTTTAATGAAAGAAGTTTCGGCGAAAAGTATTAGAATTGAGCACGATCAATCGAATTATCAACAAACTTCGGCAAAAACTGCATTGTTGTAGTTTCGCACAGTTCAGGATTCGTGAACTATTTTATAAAATTACTAATTATAGACAACATCTAAGGAACGTTTCTGCTTGATTTGTGGCGCCCATAAAATATTTTAAGGGGGGAAATACAATAAATTGAAGGAATCAAAACTTATCACAAGCCAGAAGTGGTACTCGAAGAGAGCACTAATACCAGAACCCTTTCAACAACGGTGCACGTCGTTCGGAGTGATAATTAAGGGACAATCGGCGCAGCAAAAGTCGCGGGAGCGAGGCAAAAGTCGGTTCATAAAAAGGCAAGCCACAATCTTACCGAGAAAGTGCGGCTCTCCGCCAGAGCCGCACGAACAGGCTACTTACATACCCCACCCTCGGATTCGACCAACAACCCCGCATTCCCACCCTCCTGACCAAGAACCGCACAAGTCCGATGAAGCATTCACTCGGATACGCTGTTTTTATTCTGATCTCCGCCCTGCATCCGGGGGCTCATTCTTTTCGCTCTTTTATCGGGGCTGCAATGAAAAGAAACCATCAAACCCACCCCCGTCGGGCGAAATAACGCTCCGATCAGATGCTATTAATGATCCGGGCTTTTTTCCAGACTTTCGCTGATAACGCTGCACGATGTCACAGTCCTCAACGCCACCCGTCAAGTCCACGTCGGCGTCGCCCGCCCGCGGGCGCGTGATTGTCCCTAGCTTTCACTTTTGTCTTTCCCCTCCTTTCCCGCGCCCCCCTCCCTTCCGAGCGAATATTAGAAAATTATGATAATTATTACCATTATCGAGGTTGTTTCCTTTGCGAGCCCCTTTTCCGCCCTTTAATTTCGCTTATCTGGCGTTTGTTAACTTTGACGTCTTTATCGCTTCATGTTCTGATTTTTGGATAGGGAGGGCAACGATTAGGGGCAGCGGATTGCACGTCGAACTTCAAGTCACTGACTTTGGGCGGGGCATTGGAGTACACCCTGTAAGCGATTGGGAACTTATTTTATAAATATTGAGATACACCCAGCCATGGGTTTATAGTTATGTTTCGATATTTCAAACATGCTAATTGGCGGAAAACACGAAGCTGTGTCCAAAGACCATGCTTAGGTGCTTTAGGCTTGTGGTATTAAGGGAAATTCGTGCGAATCTATTCTATTTACCTTAAAAAGGATAACACCTTGAGAGCGATTAGGAGCTCATTTTATAAATATTGAGATACACCCAGAAATGGGTTTATACTTATGTTTCGATATTTCAAACATGTTTATTGCCGGAAAACACGGAGTTGTGTCTAACGGCCATGCTTTAGGCTTGTAATATTAAGGATAAATCGTGCGAATCTACTCTATTTACCTTCTGCCAATAGTGGATGCAAGAGAGCTCTCGCTTCTTTTCTTAAATGCAATTTTTCTCTCGAATCGTTTTTGTTCAGCTTGCACGCCAAATGTGTATGCAAGTCTAAGTACATTTTGTCTAGTAGTTGTTCTGCTCTCGCAATGTTTCTCTTTTAACTTGCACGCCAAATGTGGCTGCAAGTTTGAATAAGATCGTCTCAAAAATTTCGGTTGCATTATAATTCTAATTTGAAATTTTTATTTGGCTAGGCAGAAAGCCGAGTGCTGCCCTCGCCAGATAATGTGGCCCTGAACACTAGACGAAAGGTTGGGTACCATTATTTAGATAATGATTTTAGGTATATGTATAGCATGTTAACGATTATTATACATATATGACATTTATATTCTTATAGTCATTATAGTAGGAAGTATATAAATATTTATATTCTTATAAAGACACCCTGTCGTATCCAAAAATCTCCAATTTACAGGCCAAGCAATAACGTCTTATATTTTATTTTATCTTTCAATATTCTTTGTGTTTTTTACCCATTACTTTTTTATCGTCTGTTGACATAAAAGAAGAAGAAACGCGGATTCCGGTGGATTCCGGGCCGTTTTTGAATGATTTGTTGTCATTTGTCATTTCATTCAGTTAATTTCATTTTCACTAAACAAAGTCTTTTTATTTTATTGTTCTTCTTTTATCTTTTTCATTTTTGTTAAATATATTTTTGTTGTCATTTAAGTGATATATTTGTTCTTTTTTTTAATAAATTTATTGGGTCAGTATAGTTGGGATTCAATTTTTACAAAGATACTTACAAAGAGCGCGACAGCTTTGAAAATCTGCCGCGGAATACGAAATTGCCCGCGAAGTGGAATGAGACTGAAGAAATTATCGCTAATAAGACGTGCATAATCAAAACCACGCTGTTCCACGACTAAAAAATACATGTAACCTCAAATGGTTTCAGCATCAGATCACTATGATTTTCTGATTTGTGATTGGTAAGCTATACCTGGTAGGGGACTGTACATAGTTCATTCATGGCAAGATTTCAAACGTTCGCCTGGGAAGTTGTTTGCCTCTAAGTAGACTGTGGAGACCCTCGAGTTAGGTTTTTAATCCGAATAGGTTGAGGGAATTAATCCGAAAAATCAGAATTGTGAATCAGAATCCGAATTGTGTATCCATTTCTTGTTCATTAGTAATTAAGTTGTTATTTATATGCCTAAATATCTTTAACAATACTTATCTTATGTTATATACTTATCTTATGTAATATATGTAATATTTAAATACGATAATAAAGATAGAAAAAAAAAAAAAAAAAAAATTTCTTGTTCATTGTTTCTTTTGTTTGTTCAATTGTAAATTTAATTTGTATTCAATATGGCACCACTACCGTTAGTGTGCCGTGAATTGGATGTCTCTCAATCTCAAGCTGCAGGAGAAATGCAAAAAGAAACGGACATGCCTGTTGCTGAAACAGCTGCAAAAGATGCTTTTGATTATGACGAAAGTAAAAAACAAGATGACTCGACTTCAGGAAAAACTGGTGCTCCTCCAGAGATGGATAATCAGCGTGAAATGGATGTCCCGTCCGGCAAGAAGGCCAAACCTCGCAACGATTCCCGAGGTAAGTAAGATGTTTGAATCAAGATAAATAAGTTACGCCTCGTGATGGACTTTTTGCCCCATTAGAAAAATAGCAACAAAATTCATTGAACTTTTTTGAAAACCCTGTTTATACCGGAGTATGAGTCAGCTTAAATCGACGATGTGAGTTGGCAACCACGTATCTCGTTTCCAGTGTTTGAAAATCTCCGCTCCTATTTTATTTTTTGGAAGGAGAACAAATTCACATCATTAGGTACTTGGAGTTTTCGCAGAATTTTCTTCGTACAGAGAAGAAAAGTTACGGCAGTTTTTAAACTTAGCCGTCGAGTAGTTTTCCATGAAAAAAATAAATTATGACAGGAAGGTTTTTTTAAACCAGGCAGCATAGGATAGTTACTCAATCTTAGCAGCATTGGTTCAATAAGAGATTGATTTGTTTCCAAAACAACTGTTTTGCTTGTGCGTTCTGCTGTGCCTCCAAACCTTGACGTAGAATTATTAATTCTCAATTTGAACCAAAAAGTAATGAAAAAGAAGTAATAAAAAAAGAATGCTGAGATAAGGCAAGTGCTGTTTATCAACGCCTCTGGATTCTTACTCCTGATTGGAAAAATGCACTTAATTCTCCTTGTTCTCCTAACATTGAATGATTCCCCCTTTTTTCAATTTTAAGAGAATTACAGAAGGGGACAGCTAATTAAATGTTTAAAGAAACACGACGTCCGAATCAGGAAAGTGGAGAAAGAAATAATGAGAGCATACTTCGCTGTCGTATCGAGCCGTTTTTGAAGAGAGCGTTTTGATTGTTGATGATGGTTGACAGCTGATTTGATTATTGATGATTGATTAACAATTGGATTAGGAAGGATATTGTTTGTAAATAATCAATCTTATCATAACCTCAAAAAGGGAAAGTAAACTGTCAAAATTCAAGTATCAATTATTCGAGGAGTTCTTTCTGTGTATTTGCAAAATTATCCGTGATTCGGTATGGCTCCAACGAAAAGAATTAAAAATGTCTCAAAAAGCGAAGCTCCAAGAAGCAAATTGATAGGTAAGGAAATAGTTACGATCCTACTAGCGAAACCGCGTTCCCAAGCGGCGCTTCGCGCTGCAGCATCACGGGATTTTTTGGCTTGGATAAGTGCTCAATCTAAAAAAGTAGCTGGATCGCGGCCCTCTAATGGATTTCGTAGTTTTCCGGCAACTTGTCCGAAATGTTCTCAAAAGTTTGAATGCTTAGTCACTGATAATGACTCCAACAAATTGACTGCTGTGGAGAGTGAGAAAGATGTGAATGTTTTAGATATGGAAATTGTTTTGGATGAATACATGGATCATAATGTTGTATCGAGACAAGCACAAGTGAATGCAGTTGAGAATGTAAGAAAATGTGAGAATGAAGGAAAAATGAATGAAAGTGAGAATGATGTAAGTGTTTCAGGTATGGAAATTGTTTTTGATGAATGCGTACATCTTACAGTTGTATCTCCACAAGTACGAGTGAATTTAATTGAGAATACCAAAAAATGTAAGAATGAAGAAAGAGTGAATATAAATTTGAATTTTTCTGAGTCAAAGTGTGTTAAAGCACTAACACTCTTTCAGCACAATTAATCTTTTCATAACCTCAAAAAGGGAAAGTGAACTGTCAAAATTCAAGTATCAATTATTCGAGGAGTTTTTTTTTGTGTATTTGCAAAATTATCTGTGTTTCGGTATGGCTCCAACGAAAAGAATTAAAAAGGTCTCAAAAAGCGGAGCTCCAAGAAGCAAATTGAAAGGTAAGGAAATAGTTACGGTCCTAGTAGCGAAACCGCGCTCCCAAGCGGCGCTTCGCGCTACAGCATCACGGGATTCTTTGGCTTGTAATAGTGCTCAATCTAAAAAAGTAGCTGGATCGCGGCCCTCTAATGCTTCTCTGCATGGAAGCTGTGTCTAGGCGGGCACAAATCGTGCTGCCAGATCCCCTTAAATTAGGTTCATCTCTACGCATAGAAATTAAAAATCAGGTGTTTGATAATAGAGTTGCCCACTTGTCTGAAGGGGCAAATGCTTCTCTGCATGGAGGCTGTGTCTAGGCGGGCTAGAGTTGCCCACTTGCCTGAAGGGGCAACTGACCTTCATAGGCCCTCTTGTTTCCTCTGGCCCGCCAGAGATCAGCTCTCGTTTCTGGCAGATCTGCGTGTTCCGCCTCTTCGTACTCTATCCGTCATAGATCAGGTCGTCGATTTGACGACGCCGCCCATGGAAAACATGTCGCCGCTATCGCTAAGCGCGTTTCTGGAGTGTCCCAGCACCTCCGCGTCCGGTGTCGCCCATACGGCGCCTTCACCGGCAAGCCAGGCCACCCGCTCGCCGATCCACCCTCAGCCTCTACAAAGATTATATGAAACACATACATAGACGATTAAATTGTGTCATTTGAAAAATGTTCTATCATCTTACACAAAACTAAATGTAATTGGTAAATCTGTCTCTCTACCCCACTTCTGCTAATGATAAAAGATGTTCCATTTGAAGTCATGCAATCATTAGTAGACTTAATGTACAAAGGTGCAGTGGATGTCAACTTGCACGACACTAATCCTCCAAAACATCCAAAAAATTCATTCAATTTTTCCAGAAGGGGTCGAAGCAAAAGCCTGGTGTGTCGAAGGTGTCGCCCATACGGCGCCTTCACCGGCAAGCCAGGCCGCCCGCTCGCCGATCCACCCTCAGCCTCTACAATAATGATAAAAGATGTTTCATTTGAAGTCATGCAATCATTAGTAGACTTAATGTACAAAGGTGCAGTGGATGTCAACTTGCACGACACTAATCCTCCAAAACATCCAAAAAATTCATTTAATTTTTCCAGAAGGGGTCGAAGCAAAAGCTCTACCTTTCCGAGGCTAGAGCGCTATTTGAGCGCCTAGCCTAGACCATTTGGTCGCCCCTCTTTGACTGTCCGCCTAGTTCAAGTGCGTCCCCCCCCCCCACCCCTTCTATTATGGTCGAAGTATTTTAAAATTATCCGCCTGAAGTCGTGTGGTAGTGCTCTCTGTGAAATGCTGATATTGGTATTGTTCCTGTTTGATGTTTTACTGATTGTCAATGATTACCTTGCCGGGGTTACTTTGTTTTGATAAAATGTGTTTTGATAACAGCTTATATTTAACGTCTAACTCCTATGCTATTTATGCTTTTGTAGTTAAAATTGTCTCCTAAATTATGCTAACCGTGGAATAATAACAGCAAATGATGGAATGTTTAAAATTACAGACTTGAAGCGTGTAATTTCCCTTGTTTAGGATAAGTGAGTTGCAATTTTAAAAACAGTTAGCAGTCAATTGAAATTCTGTACGATTTATAATTTTGTTACTGATGACTATACGTGTGGATTGGTCGTCACACGAGTTAAAAATAATAACCCTACATTAGTAAAGTCCTGTCAGTTGATTTAGTGTCTCTTTCTTTTCATTGTTATCTTGAATGAATGGGATGATGTTGTATGCCCCACCAATAATTTTCTTTCTTAGTGACTTTTTTTCACTGCAGCACCGGGTGTAACGCAGTCTAAAGAACCAGCACCGAGTGAAACGCAGTCTAAAGAACCAGCACCGAGTGAAACGCAGTCTAAAGAACCGGACACGAAGGAAACTTTCGTTCTTCGGAGGAATTTCGCTTAACGTGCTTAAGTTTATTTTTGAGTTGTGTTTACCTATATATTCGCCTTGATAATGGTTCTGTGTAACTGAAAGGCCTCGGAATTTATTGTAACCCAATGAGAGTTATACATTTATTGAAATTATGTATTATCACAGCGTATTGGCTCTCGTCCTAGAATTTTCAAAACATAACGATGTTTAGCCAAAAATGTTTCAACATTCAATCCTGGTGTGTGAAAATTGTTCCGGCCCCTACAGAGACATACACTTTAATAAGAAAAGTCCTTACTTTTCTCGGCCAAACATCTTCTACCATTAGAAGCTCACCCCTTTATGATCCCAGGGGAAACCAAAATCGCTGGAAATATTAAACGTCATCGAGTCCTATCTACACCTAATCCCATTGGATTGTCGTAGGTAAATTATATGAAGAACTTTTCACGAGCGACACCATAGAAGATGACATCGACGGCTTCAACGGATCGCTAGATTTCGAATTTGAGGAGCAATGAGATCATACAAATTGATGAATGAAAAGTTCAACCGGAAATATTGTATTCTACGATTCATGTCGAGAAGTTCATTTACGCGTTTGTATACACTGGAAAAAAAAAAACACATTGGATCTAGAGTCCAGACTCTTAAAAACATTGACAAGGGAAAATACTCTTGATTCAATCGGACTTTTGCTTAAATCAAGAACCAAGCCTATAAATTTGAGCGGATTTCATTTTGTTTTAAGCAAAACTCTTCTGGACTTCAGATCCAATGTTTTTTTTCCAGTATACTTAATTTCAGCTGTGATTCAGGTTTTAGAAAATTCACAGTATGGGAATTAAAAATTAGAATGTGATTTCATGCAGCCTTGCTATTATGATTTTATGCCAATAATTTAAAATGAAACGAGCGTTTCATATTTGTTCCACATTTACATACTTCCGACTTTCGACTTGTGAAGAGTCGGTGACTTTCTTCTCCGCAATCTCGAAAACAAACAATTTCAAGATGGTAGAGTCTAAAAAGAAGTTCGTATTTGTAGACAGGCCTTTGTCCGCCGACCCAGCTGCAAATGAAGACATTTTTTAAACGGCGAAGCTTGCATCGGTAGCAGGATGAAACACGCGTTTAATTTCATGAATGACCACCCGTGGACTAAGCTCACTTTCCAGCTGGGTTCGAGTTTGTAAAACCGCGTGAAAACCGATTTCATGCTGTCTCCGGAACAGGAGTCTCTTCAGCGTTGTCAGCCAGAGCGATAGAAACTCCTCGCACCCACACTCGACAGTTCCGAAACGTGGAATTAAAAAAAATCAAGCGGCACCCAAAACTCCAGTATTTGCCACAAAAAAGTGGTAACGGACAGAATCTATCAGCTGAAAAGCGTGGAGCGACGAAAATGCCACCTCAGATTCAACAAGAGCCCTGACAACAGTTTCCTCCTGCGGGACCGACGACTCAAAAAAAAGTTGCAATTGAGCTGTTTCATATAACTCTGTCCAGCTCTAATTCCATGCTATTCGAAACGCGCCCATCAAAACCGCTACAAAGGTGCAGTGGATGTCAACTTGCACGACACTAATCCTCCAAAACATCCAAAAAATTCATTCAATTTTTCCAGAAGGGGTCGAAGCAAAAGCCTGGTGTGTCGAAGGTGTCGCCCATACGGCGCCTTCACCGGCAAGCCAGGCCACCCGCTCGCCGATCCACCCTCAGCCTCTACAATAGTGATAAAAGATGTTTCATTTGAAGTCATGCAATCATTAGTAGACTTAATGTACAAAGGTGCAGTGGATGTCAACTTGCACGACACTAATCCTCCAAAACATCCAAAAAATCCATTTAATTTTTCCAGAAGGGGTCGAAGCGAAAGCTCTACCTTTCCGAGGCTAGAGCGCTATTTGAGCGCCTAGCCTAGACCATTTGGTCGCCCCTCTTTGACTGTCCGCCTAGTTCAAGTGCGTCCCCCCCCCCACCCCTTCTATTATGGTCGAAGTATTTTAAAATTATCCGCCTGAAGTCGTGTGGTAGTGCTCTCTGTGAAATGCTGATATTGGTATTGTTCCTGTTTGATGTTTTACTGATTGTCAATGATTACCTTGCCGGGGTTACTTTGTTTTGATAAAATGTGTTTTGATAACAGCTTATATTTAACGTCTAACTCCTATGCTATTTATGCTTTTGTAGTTAAAATTGTCTCCTAAATTATGCTAACCGTGGAATAATAACAGCAAATGATGGAATGTTTAAAATTACAGACTTGAAGCGTGTAATTTCCCTTGTTTAGGATAAGTGAGTTGCAATTTTAAAAACAGTTAGCAGTCAATTGAAATTCTGTACGATTTATAATTTTGTTACTGGTGACTATACGTGTGGATTGGTCGTCACACGAGTTAAAAATAATAACCCTACATTAGTAAAGTCCTGTCAGTTGATTTAGTGTCTCTTTCTTTTCATTGTTATCTTGAATGAATGGGATGATGTTGTATGCCCCACCAATAATTTTCTTTCTTAGTGACTTTTTTTCACTGCAGCACCGGGTGTAACGCAGTCTAAAGAACCAGCACCGAGTGAAACGCAGTCTAAAGAACCAGCACCGAGTGAAACGCAGTCTAAAGAACCGGACACGAAGGAAACTTTCGTTCTTCGGAGGAATTTCGCTTAACGTGCTTAAGTTTATTTTTGAGTTGTGTTTACCTATATATTCGCCTTGATAATGGTTCTGTGTATCTGAAAGGCCTCGGAATTTATTGTAACCCAATGAGAGTTATACATTTATTGAAATTATGTATTATCACAGCGTATTGGCTCTCGTCCTAGAATTTTCAAAACATAACGATGTTTAGCCAAAAATGTTTCAACATTCAATCCTGGTGTGTGAAAATTGTTCCGGCCCCTACAGAGACATACACTTTAATAAGAAAAGTCCTTACTTTTCTCGGCCAAACATCTTCTACCATTAGAAGCTCACCCCTTTATGATCCCAGGGGAAACCAAAATCGCTGGAAATATTAAACGTCATCGAGTCCTATCTACACCTAATCCCATTGGATTGTCGTAGGTAAATTATATGAAGAACTTTTCACGAGCGACACCATAGAAGATGACATCGACGGCTTCAACGGATCGCTAGATTTCGAATTTGAGGAGCAATGAGATCATACAAATTGATGAATGAAAAGTTCAACCGGAAATATTGTATTCTACGATTCATGTCGAGAAGTTCATTTACGCGTTTGTATACACTGGAAAAAAAAAACACATTGGATCTAGAGTCCAGACTCTTAAAAACATTGACAAGGGAAAATACTCTTGATTCAATCGGACTTTTGCTTAAATCAAGAACCAAGCCTATAAATTTGAGCGGATTTCATTTTGTTTTAAGCAAAACTCTTCTGGACTTCAGATCCAATGTTTTTTTTCCAGTATACTTAATTTCAGCTGTGATTCAGGTTTTAGAAAATTCACAGTATGGGAATTAAAAATTAGAATGTGATTTCATGCAGCCTTGCTATTATGATTTTATGCCAATAATTTAAAATGAAACGAGCGTTTCATATTTGTTCCACATTTACATACTTCCGACTTTCGACTTGTGAAGAGTCGGTGACTTTCTTCTCCGCAATCTCGAAAACAAACAATTTCAAGATGGTAGAGTCTAAAAAGAAGTTCGTATTTGTAGACAGGCCTTTGTCCGCCGACCCAGCTGCAAATGAAGACATTTTTTAAACGGCGAAGCTTGCATCGGTAGCAGGATGAAACACGCGTTTAATTTCATGAATGACCACCCGTGGACTAAGCTCACTTTCCAGCTGGGTTCGAGTTTGTAAAACCGCGTGAAAACCGATTTCATGCTGTCTCCGGAACAGGAGTCTCTTCAGCGTTGTCAGCCAGAGCGATAGAAACTCCTCGCACCCACACTCGACAGTTCCGAAACGTGGAATTAAAAAAAATCAAGCGGCACCCAAAACTCCAGTATTTGCCACAAAAAAGTGGTAACGGACAGAATCTATCAGCTGAAAAGCGTGGAGCGACGAAAATGCCACCTCAGATTCAACAAGAGCCCTGACAACAGTTTCCTCCTGCGGGACCGACGACTCAAAAAAAAGTTGCAATTGAGCTGTTTCATATAACTCTGTCCAGCTCTAATTCCATGCTATTCGAAACGCGCCCATCAAAACCGCTCTTTTGTCGCGGATAGGAGCAGTCGATTCTTAAATGACTGCAGTCAATTCCATCCGATTTCGAGCTGTCCTGAATACTGCTCGGCTGAGCAAGAACAGCATAAACGTGATGACACCTCGGTGAACATACGTTGTTTAAGCCGAACACCGCAGAACACCCACCCAACAAATGAACAGCCCTCCTTCCAGAAACACTAACCTCGCATGCTGGCAGGATGAAAGAGTGCAGGAGACAAGTGCTCTATTCTGCTCGACGCGTTTCTTTTCTGTTTCTGGGCCGTGTTTGTTTACTTGAAACAATAGCGTGATATTGTGGTGTTAGAACGTGATCCAGAATTCCGTCTAATCGACCCCTGGACAAAGCGTCGTAGAGCTGATTATGACCCTGGACAACAAGGGACTTTGGCCAAGGGAAAAAGGAAAACTCGTGAGGTAAAGGAGTGCCGAAAAGGCATCCTTTTATCGTAAACCCGCCACGCGAACAGAGAGAGCGCGTGCGCGCTGTCGTGTGCCCTTTTGTTTTGTTTTTTCATTCCGGTCCTACGATGTACGGATAAAACCGGATTATTGTCCCGGTCGAGGTTTGATTAGTGAGAAATACATTTTTTGTTCCACGATCTTTTGTTCCTTGTGTATTTTTTAGCGGTCCCTCCATTGTGCTGCGCGGCGTACTTGTCTTTCTAAGAGCTTTGAAAGATAGGTGAAAATACGCTCTTTTATATTTTCTGATGTCCACGCGAGAGACCGTTTTCCACCTGAAGATAGTGCAATCCTTGAAACATGGATGACCGCTTATTGAGGGAAGACGCGACTTGCGCTCAACAGGCTGACAGTGGCGCACTCACCGTTTGATTCAATTACCCTCGATTGGACCACATATTACAATATTCGATATAGTCTCCAACTCTTGGTTCAAACCATGTAAGGAAAGTAAACCTCGGTCGTGTCCATCCAGTTATGGGCAAATTTTCGCATTACTGTTTTCTGAGGGCTAAGATAACTGATAAAGATCGAACAGATCATTTCATCTCATGGTTATTTGTCATCCCTAAACTGATGTTTACGGAAGAGCAACCTCACATACAAACTCTTCGTGAGTTGATTGTGTTGATTCATAAAAATTCAGCCGTTGACCGGTCATTTATCAATGCAGGGCTCGTTAAACACCAGGGCCGGATTTAGGGGGTGGCATCATGGGTCGCGGCCCATAGCGGCAAATTAGGGGGCGGCAATTGTTGCAATTTTTACAAATGAAAGTATCGAAAAAAAAATCGGATTCAGAAAAAGAAAATTACAAACGAGAAAAGGCGACAAAATCTCTCATTTCATGAGAGTTAAAGTATAGTAATTTCTAATTTGTTCGTATTTCGGTGATACAAGAGACAGCGCATTTCTTTAGTCTAGTTGAGAGAGAAACAGAACACGCAATTTGGCCTGGAGCGGCGCGGCGCAGAGAGCAATGATGATGAGGACTTGAGATGAAAAGGAGAAGCCCGCGGCGCGCCGGTTAGCATGAAACACGTATCAGCGCCTACAAGACTCCATGAATACTTCACACGTTGCGTCAAACGTAGTGCGGTCAGCAGCGATTGGCGTGAAACTCATAGTACCTACGAGACTGCATGAATACATCACGCATTGCGTCAAGAACAGTGCGGTCAGCAGCAGTCGGCGCGAAATGCATAGCGCCTACAAGACTGTAGGGATACTTCACGCATTGCGCCAAACACAGTGCGGTGGTAGCGGAAATTAAGATTATTAAACCACATTCATGTTTATTCTTTCATAATTTTTTCGTTCATTTCTTATAAATGAAAGGCCTTGTCCACACAGAGATAGGTTTACGGAACTTAACTTTCGCGCAAAGTTCCGTGATCTTTGGCTAGTGTTGACAGGGCTTTCACAAAAACTGTGCCCAACACGAGTAAACGCGTCTTATGCACCCCGCCTCCTCCGGCACGTTTACTTGATGGTTTGTATCGATGATTCAAAACGAATGAGATAGGGACGGCAAAATACAGGCGGCCCATGGGCGGCAAGTAGGTAAATCCGGCCGTGTTAAACACGTGAAATTTCGATTGTTATAAACACTTGCACGCATTTTACCACCATGGCGGAAAGGGCGCGAATCAGAAACAAGGTTCTGTCTTTGTTTACATTTGAAGCATGACGTAGCCACTAGATCAGTCTGTAACTCACGAGATGTTAAAATTGGCTTAAATTTGCTTTTCTAGAGGAGGCGCGGCAGGACAACACTGAAATGCACGATGAAAAGGTCCTTGAGGAGTTACTCCTCAGGCAATTCGACGAGGAGCTACTGTCGGATGAAGGGGGTCCGTAAATCAAAACTATTTTCTCAATGAAGGCTGGCGTGTAAATTCGATTAAAATACTGTTTTTTTCTTTCCTTTTCATCGTAAACAAGGAAATATTCTAAATGACACTAGGAGAATGGTCAATATACGTAAATTTGTTCCGAGAAATAACTCCGATAGATGTTTATACGTCTTTGGTTTGCGAAAAGAAAACATTAAGAAACGTGGCCCGAACTGAATGTAAGAAGGTGGTAAATTAAAGCCGAGTTCACACTATTTTGCGAGGAAAACAAGGCCAGAAACTTCAAAAAGTTTTATAAGACTCCAAAAATTTGAGCTCTAACGAGTACCATTACGGCCATCAGAACACAAAACCCATGACCATTCTACCAAAATAAACGCCTCCTTAACATCTGTTTCTGTTACATGATACTAACTGAAGAAGCTGCGTCACCTCCAGCCTCCTGTCACTGAACACTCTCCGAGAAAATCCTCAAGAGGATTCGACGAGGCGTCCCGAGGGACGCAGGCGGCCTGTGAAACACGCGACGCGGCCGAGAAGTTAGTGAAAGTAGCGACTTTCCTCCGCTTTCTTTGCGGTTTGTCTCAGTCCGGCTGTCGGTGGCCTTTTTCGACCATTAGTCACGAAAAACTTGCAGGTTCACTCCCTCGTGGGTTGCGGCTTCTTAATCGGCCTTTGATATGCGAAGGCTAACGGGCCCTCATCTCCTCTGAAGAGTCTGCTCAGAGCTAACCAGCCACGTGCAAATATTTTGAATCCGCCTTTCGTTTCATTCTTTTTCCTCGAAACGCAATGAATATGAAAATTATTGAAAGGACGGAGCTGGCTGTGGCTCAAACGGTGTTTCTGCGAATGGATTACGTTTTTCGATAAGGAGCTACTATCTCTGGCTCTCCCATAAAAGCACCTATCGCATATCTGCGTGGGAAATCAATGGCATGTATTCGTTTCTAATATGAGCAGAAATAGTGGTTCCTCAGTGGAAAATGTAATCCAATTAATGTGCAAGTTTTTGAAAATTGAAAGACTTCATACTACTGCTTATAATATGTGAGAAATTAAACAGACAATTGCACTATTGAACTATACTTTGAACTTTGATGACATGCTTTCTGTCACTTGTTCTTAATGATAAACATTGCCCTGTACAATTGCAATACGTGTTTCAGGTTAAAAAAATAGGGTTTGAGCCACAGTTAATTAGTCCAAATTACTTGTCCTCTGCAATAAATATATGATGCCATTTGATCATTCTTATGAACCCAGTAAAATTAATTTCAAAGTCGAAAACGACGTAGTTACTGTGACCGAAGCTATGAAGCTTTAAAAGCTACTGACAATGATGAAATTGGAGTAATGGTTTTTAAGGTTGAAATTGTAACTCGGCAGATGCCACAACTTATATGTACCCCGGTGAGATTGATCTTTCAGCGACACAACCCCAGGGCATGGACCGTGTGTAAAAATTCAGTTTCTTAGTGAGTTTGCTTTAGTTTCCAACGATCCAATTTTTAGGTGAATTTAATTTTGCTCCACAAGGTATTAGAATAGTTTGCTTTCACTACACTTACAATAGCCCAACTACGGAGGAGTTTTTTGACACTGGAGACTTCTTCTAGAGCGCTCAGTGATATGATTGAAGTTCGGTTCATAACGATCTCCTATTGCTCTTCGATGGGAATTATGTCTCCTGTTAGCCCTCCTCATGCTTGCATCATTAAACCAAGTAATCTTGCAGTCTGATTGCAAAGTCACATCTGATAATTGCAGGCAGATCTTCGATTACTTTACAATCTTATGGCAACTTCCTTACTTCACTTAGGCAAGCTCACACAATTTAAATTCTCTATTTGCTCTAGCACAAACGAGAACAACTGATGAAATATTTCTAACTGCTTTCATTGCTCAAGGGGAAAGGGGCTGCAAATTCATCCGCTCAGCAACCGGACAGCATGCCTGAGCAGACTTTGCTTCATTCAGTAACTTAAGCTCGGTTATCACTGTTTACGTGCTCGCTTTTACTTTCTCTCCTAAGTTGTCTTACTACTATAATGCGTCTTTACAGATTTAGTTACTTTGGACAATTTAGATGAAATTCTGGCCAACTTCGGTGTTGAAAATTTTTCTCTACCCATCACTGTTGCAGCAGAAATTCATAAATAACCAGAATCTCCACCATCAATTAAACCAACAGCCCATCAAGGCAAGACACCTAATCCTATTAAACGGATTACACACAAAAAAAAAAGCAAGTTAGTTTAAGAAAATCGCGATTTTACCGTTGGAAAATGCCCTCGTGTCGACGGGAAACTCCTATTCCCACCTACAATGTCGTCATGACGAAAAGCCGTTAATGGTAAAGATAAAAAACCAGAAGACCGAGCGGCAGGAGGAAATGGAGCGATGAAGCACGACAAACACAATCGCGATTAAGACAACAAAACGGGAAGCGTTGTGCAAGGGACGAACGATCGACAAAAACAAAAGGGGGTAAGCCACAGCCGCAGCGGATTCAAAGGCGGAGTAAAAAAAGCCACGCGGTTCCCGGAAAATTGAAAGGAGCGTGCAAAAACCTCAAGCGAGGACGACCCTCGAGAGAAAGAACGCTTCCTTTCGAAATACTTTCCTCGGCTCGTCGCCTTTCTTCCTCGTGGCTCGCTGCATTCTAACGTGTTTCTGCCGAACGGAACTATGTGCATTATGCCGTGAGCCCTGTTACGCTTGTTTCCTTATGGGTATCAGGGCTCATGTCTTAATGCACATAGTTCCGTTTGTTGGAAACGCGTCCATTTGTCACTTTCCCCGACCCCGTGACGCGCCCCATTGATTGAGCCGTAGCCGGCTTCACAAATCATTTGGCGGAAGGGAAAGTTCATTAGTCCATTTTCACTCCCACCTTTGTTTCTTCGCTTTGTTTGCTTTCTTTTCACGGACCAGGAAAATACTTTCTTTTCCCTCTCCTTTGTGATCAGTGAAAACACTCGTCTTCCCCGTTGGTCCTCCGCGACCACCATCTGATTTTTGCCCTAGTTTCCAGGCGTGCCTCTCCGCTCCCTCCCGAAGGCCGAATACGGTGCGTTAAAACTCGATCAATTTTGCTACCGATTCAATCGAGATCCAGCGAAAATTAACCCTTTATTTATTTGTGCGAGTGTGTGACGATGACCCGTTATAGCACTTGGTTAGATACTGTTAGTGGGGTATCTTCCTGAATGAATAGGGTCGTATATTTAAATTCCCCAGCACCTGTGAGACTGAAGCCCCTTATATGGACCGCGTTAAACAGAACGGAACCAAGCCAAATCAGCTGTTGCCAAAATTTTATCAGGCAATTTAATTTTTACCCAAAAATGGGTGCGCGGATTTACGTGCAAATTTCAGTGAATTTTCTCCAAAGTACGAAAAAATTCCGTGACATTTTTAAAGGAATCCGCACAAACGCCCTCTCGTAAAAAATTAAACTGCCCAGTTGAATTCGGTAATTGCTGATGTGGCTTGGTTCCATTCTGTTAAACGCGGTCCATATGTAGTGAGTTAGGGTATATAAATTGAATATCTGATCCGCTTTAGAGATCAAATCGCTATAACAAGCTCATGGGACATTACTGGCCTGCAGCATGATCATTTACTTTTGATATCTATTGACCTTGATGGATACGCGCCGCGCTTCTATCGGATTCATTTCGTAGGGACCATAGACTTAGCCCGGTAGATACGCCTCTAGATACGGTATGACGCGCCTTTTGTACAGAAACGTCGCCGTTTGTCCAGAAACCCAAAACTACCAAATATATACGGGAATTTTAGAATATATGTTACATTATTACTTATATGGAAGAAAAATGACAATTATATGAGCAATGTGCAATTATATGTAGAAAATAATGCAAAATAATTGAGGAAAACGATTGAGAAAAGTGTCTCTTTTAGGTTAGGTGTCATCGATGTTTCGGCGATGATGTCAATTGTAAATAAAATTAAACATTTTTAGATTCAACTCAGAATGTTTACACTTACCTTCATGATGAATAAGTTTAAGTGACTAGTGTTTTTTAATTGTGACCTCGCTTTCCGCCGTTTCTACCATGAATAGTAAGTATTTCTCCATCATTACGTTGGTTTCGTACAACTGATGTTCGGAAGATGTTTGCCGCAGATGCCATGCACTATTTCCAAAAGGCTTATTTCTTTTGCGGCAACTTCACGTCCCTTGAAGATTAAATTAAATCGTTCATTTGAGGGGCTTGGAGGACAAGTCGCCTAACTGCAGTTTTTCCTATTCAGAGAAAAACTTGTTTAAACCTTCAAAACTACATGGAACCTTACGGTGAGAGGACTACTGTATCACTGCGATACCGTCCTATAAGAACTTGTGTCAATTCGTAAAGCAGATATTAAGGGAGGTAACAACTGATTACTCTCCTAATGATACAACCATTCATGACCCACGCAATTTGTACTCATAGGAATATGTTCACAAAAAGTTCTATATCAAAGGTGGCTCAAGGCCCATTGGTCTGCAACTAAGGCTGTCTCACACACCCTAGATGCTGAAAGCAACGAACTACACCTCGTTGGCTGAAAGAGTAAAATTGTGTTTGCTACCAACCTCAGGCTCCTAACATTCATTACATTACGGGCTCCTAAGGTGTGGCCTGAGAATTTCCTACAATATCATTGTCTGGAAGTTTCTTCACCACAGATAGCTTCATTTCACTCATTTCAGCTCCCCACAATCTGTGCGTTTAACATTTTCCCCGAAGGCTCTTTTGTCACAGTCATGAATTCTCTTGACTTTTATTTTGGCCTCTTATTTTAAACATCTTCACGTTTTTTACTTATTTGTTTTTTCTTAATTTCAGGTATCGACGTATTCATCGAAACTTTGCAGTTTTCAGATTCGGTAGTATCTGAGCTAGAAAAAGGAAATCAAAGGTTACTGGATGGAGATAATACTGTCCTTGTACATTCAGTGAATAAGCTTAAAAGTTACCATAGTAGCATCACAAGCATCCTTGAAAATATTCAAGATCCATCATTAAAAGACCAGCTTTTGAGACTCCTAGGGTTTGTCAACGAGTTCCTCGCATCATGTGAACAATCATTACGGAACACACAGGATTGTCCCAAGGATGGACGAAAAGTAATCTTTAAGCCTCCTCCCAAAAAACCATCTACTCCACTAGGTGGTCGACCCGCTTTCATTGTTCAGGCCCGTGATATTCTTGCTCTTCAAGATGCAGGTGAGATACCAGATGATAAGTCATCACCTCAAATTACGCGAAAATGAGAAAGAGAAAACTTAGCTAAGTAACCGCTTTTAATTTTATCTCTTTGCATGTCCATGTCATGAAGCATTGGTTTCCCTTGTGGGTATTTGATAACATATGTAGAATTTGCAAGTATACTATATTTTTCCTAATTTTAATTGCGCACAAGGCAACTTCTGCAGGGAAATCTTGCTCGCGACAGGATCCGAAAATCTACCATCAATGGGTTTTCCTCCGAGAAAACTCCGAAATTATTGTTTCTACACGGAAGGA
This sequence comes from Bemisia tabaci, assembly GCF_918797505.1. Lineage (NCBI taxonomy): Eukaryota > Metazoa > Arthropoda > Insecta > Hemiptera > Aleyrodidae > Bemisia > Bemisia tabaci. The sequence continues at coordinate 22,656,442 of NC_092796.1, forward strand.
GGGACAAAGTTTACCCAGAAAGACATAAAACCTATGTCATTCAGGAACTACTGTGTGGAGGCCACTGGAGGACTTCCACCATTGCCTAAACTTCGGGAAGGCGTAAGTGGACCAGCGGGGGAGATCTCCTCTTAAGACTTCAGAAGTTCAACCTAGGCAATCCCGTTTCAACGCGTCTTTCGAATTTCCACTCGCGAATGGGGAAGAAAGCCTTGATTTTACTGTTTAAGGCCTACTTGGACCTCAAATGAATTTTCCTCGTAGCTTTTAACCTGTTTTAACTCACACGGTTTAAGAATAGTATGGGCCCTCGTTGTTTCTATTTCTGTCCAACTCGCCAGGTATTTTTCATTTCTTTTTTGCCTTCTAACTAGTTGACGGAGACATTGTACCGCGGAGGAGGGAGGCATTAGCCCGGAAATGCCCTTGGAACATGCACTTTGTCCCCCTCCAGAAGCTAATGATGAGAGCCATAGAAATGCATGAATCGGTGTCTTTCCATTTTCAAATTATCAATTAACTGTTTTATTTTAGCTGGAATAACAAGCGTCGAAGTAGAAGACATTCTCCACTTCTTTAATGGATTGGAAAATCCAGGATATTCCTCGGATTAGATACTCTGTAGTAGATTAGACTAGAATTAAATTAGATTAGTAGATTAGATTCACATACGACGATGCAGTGATAGCGAATGCCTGTTCCAAATAACGCCACCCTTCGATGAATATGACCGATTAAGAAAATATCAGCTCTGATTCCACACTCGAGTTACACGATTCGAATGAATCAATGTCGATATATGCTTAAGCTCAACTCTCCCGGTAGTTTTCATTCATGAATTTTCAGACACCTGCGAGGTCCCAACTGGACGTATTTCTACCAAATGGAACTATGTGCATTAAGACATGAGCCCTGAGGCCCATAAGAATATATGCATGACAGGGCTCACGTCATGATGCACATAGTTCCGTTTGACGGAAATACGTCCAACTGAAAGCCGATTCCTCGGGATTCCACGGAACGAGGCTTCCCGCAAAAAAGATCGCGGTGCTTGGGGTGCAAGTATTAATGGGTGGTGGGGGGGGGGGGGGGTCGCGGGTGCGAAAGATTAGGAGGACGCAGCCTCGGGCACCTCGGGATCAGAAATCGGTTTGAGGCGGAGACGCAGGATGCGGGGACCGAGGTGGAGGAACGGCGGAGGCTGGATTCAATAGAGATCTCAGATTCAATCTAGTGTTTTATGTTTATCTCCTCTGGTGAATAGACCCGCTCGGGCCGGGCGGGGGGCGGCGGGGAGGCGGATCGCGAGCTAATACACTTTTTTTTACGTTCCCCGGGAATAAAAGGAGCTTCCGTATCGGGAGCGAGGGTCGGGGTCGCCGATGTCGGTAAGATGGTCCACATATCACCCTGCGGAGCACCGATACTGCGCTCGCGGGTTTGATCCCCGTAATGGCACCATATTTCTACCCGGTAACGCCGCCGCCGGGGAAACGATTTTAAATTATTTTACATTTCCCGATGGCTTCCGCCGCCCCGGTGAACTTGGCCCGGAGTCACTGTTATTTTGATTCGACGCGACAACTCGAATTTATAATAATCGCCCGTGGAGCGCCAGCGCCATCGTTGCCGGAATCGGGCTGTTTCGCCGTCTTTTTTTTTTGTATTTTTTAATAAAGGCTATGTTCCACGTACGGTACACCACACATCCATGATGAAACGTCAGGGATACCTCCGAAACCACACTGAAAAAAATTGTCTTCCGGTAGTGAATTGAAACTTTGCTGATACCTACAAGACAAGACTCAACACAAAGCCTTATCTGCAGTGTGCAATGTACACTGGAAAAAAAAACACATTGGATCTATAGTCCAGACTCTTAAAAACATCGACAAGAAAAAGTACTCTTGATTCAATCAGAATCTAGTTTAAATCAAGAACCAAGCTTCTTAATTTAAGCGGATTTCGTTTTGATTCAAGCAAAACTCCGATTGAATCAAGAGTATTTTTTCTTGTAAATGTTTTCAAGAGTCTGGACTCGAGATCCAATATGTGTTTTTTTTTCCCAGTGTATCACATTTCAATAATCAGCTCACTGGTAGGTACCTTGGCATCTTGATAGCAGCGCTTCAAAATGTCTACGCATTCTTAATTTTTTAGAGTATAAAAAACAAACAAACAAAAAGCATTCATTTTAGAGAAAATAACAAACGACAAACCTTAACATTTTACACGATAATCTAAGGATTTCCTCTGTGAAAATATGCACACTCCTAGCCCCCCCCTCCTCCTCCAGCATATCTGCCGAAAAAGTGCATCAGCGCACGCAATGATCCCCAGAACCTCCGGTCTCCTAGTTCAGTAGATTCCGAGTAACAGGTAACACTTCCAATAGTGTGGTTATTCTAGGTTAGTGCTGGGAGGTATCGAAAAATCACCCTTTCCCGGATCCATTGCGAGGTTAAATTAGTCGAACCCAAAGACAATGGTCAAGAGAACAACTTGGTTACCGGTAAGTCGAACCAGAGCAAACGTGAACACATCCATCCGTCAATGAGCGATCGAGCATCGGGCAGGCCACGCGCTCCTGGAACAATCAGGGGCCCTCTCGAAACAAAGGCGTGGACTTATCTAGGGGTTCCTAAATTTGGCAGGGAGATGCTCGATGCATTAGGTTTAGTTGATTTTAGAACCCTTATTTTTCCCCTCGACATTTTACGGTTCAGTAAAATTTACTGACTTTTCCAGACTTCGTCACCTTAATTAGAGGGTGTTATTGCACTAACAGTAAGAGTAAGAATAAAGGTGTAAGCCGTCATTTTCTTTGTAAGTGAATGTATAGTTCACTATTACAGGGCCGGATTACCTACTCGCCGCCTGTGTTTTGCCACCCCTTCTCATTCGTTTTGAAACATCGATACAAACCGTAATGTGAACGTGCCGGAGGAGGAGGGGTGCATAAGACGCGTTTACTCGTGCTCGGCACATTTTTTGTGAGAGCCCTGTCAACACTAGCAAACATTCACGGAATTTTGCGCGAAGGTTAAGTTCTGTAAACCAATCTCTGCGTGGAGGCCTTTCATTTATAAGAAATGAAAGAAAAAATTATGAAAGAATAAAGATGAATGTGGTTAAATAATATTAATTTCTGCCACCGCGCCAACCGCTTTATGTTTGGCGCAATGCGTGAAGTATTCATGCAGTCTTGTAGGCACTATGAGTTTCACGCCAACCGCTGCTGACCGCACTGTTTTTGACGCAATGCGTGAAGTATTCATGCAGTCTTGTAGGCACTATGAGTTTCACGTCAACCGCTGCTGATCGCACAATATTTGACGCAATGCGTGAGTATTCGTATATTCTTAGAGTTTTGTTGGCGCTTATATGTGTTTCATGCTGACCTGCTCGCCGAGGGCTTCTCCATTTCATCTCTAGTCTTCGTCATCATTGCTCTCTGCGCCGCGCCGCCCCAGGCCAAATTGCGTGTTTGGTTTCTCTCTCAACTAGACTAATGAAAGGCTCTGTCTCTTGTATCACCGAAAAACGAACAAATTAGAAATTACAATACTTTAACTCTCAGAAAATGAGAGAGATTTTGTCGCCTTTCTCGTTTGTAATTTGTTTTTTTCTGAATCCGATTTTTTTTTAGTACCTACATTTGAAAAAATTGCAACATTTGCCGCCCCCCAAATTTCCGCCATAGGCCGCGGCCCATGTAGCCACCCTCTAAATCCGGTCCTGCACTATTATGCTTTTTAATGAATGAGGGTTCAAGAATTCATCGAACTTTCGCACAACTGATTCGACGAGGCCTAATGTACCTAAGGTAAGACTGACTTATCGATGGTGAAACTACCGGACTACGTATCTCGGTTTGCGACGTTGAGGACTTCCTGCCGTACTTCATTTTATAAATGGAAAACTACTCAACGTCATTTCTTGAAACTACCTTGCTTTCTCTTCTCTGTGCGAAGAAAACTCAGTGAAAATTTCAAGAAATGATATTGATTTGTTCTCCTTTTAAAAAAATAAAAAGGGGGCAGAGATATTTGAACAAAGCAAACAAGATACGTGGTCTGGTAGTTTCACCATATCGTTAGCCACCAAAAGCCCCCCCCCCCCCCGCAAAAAAAAAAAAAAAAAAAAAAAAAAACCATGGTAAATATGATATAGGCTATTGATATATATTACGTCAAGCCTAAAAAGGGAGAGCTTTTGAATCAGCGTAACGGAAAGGGAAGTAGAAGGTTAAAAAATAATATAGCCTAACGTCACATAAATACCATGAGCAACGCCGGTATTTGGTAAATTCTTCGATAGAAAAAAATCGACAAAAAAATTCGATTTTCGTTACTTTCGAAGAAGGGCATTGTTAAAAGCTCCACAAAAAAGGGGGGTAAAATTCATAATTTAAACGTGACGTAAGTTATAAACTGTTATACAGGACGGTAAAATGACAGGAAAGCTGATTAAGCTATCGCGTCAGCAAAAACTGATCACCAGAAAAGCTAGTACTTTCTACGACGCACATTTTTCAATAAGTGCTGAATCCATGTAATGAGAGATGGATCCGCCCTTCGCGAGGTAAGTAAGATTATCTTCATCGAAATACAGATAGTTTGAGAGCCCCTGGACGAGGTGCTCGTACCCTCAAATCGCTACGCCTACCGTAAATTTTCAACGCTTATTGCAGGTCGACCATTCAACCAGATGAGCCTAACGCCAATCGCGCACAATGTCGTTCCGAACATTCCCGGAACGTCTCGGCGATGTTGTGGGTGCTACTGCGTCGAAGTGTTGCCCTAAAACTGAGGTCTCGCGTGGCTTAATTATTCTGGACTACGACTGTGGGGGGTAGCATTGTGATTAAAGAACCAACAAATGAATAGCACTACGCGAAAGAACTCCATCCACGACTCAATCTGAACCCTCAATCGTATACGAGCATACTATAACGGGGGTCCATGTGAACGCGTAGACAGGATCCTTCTTCTCAACGCTGTCCAAATCAATCTTCCCAGAATGGTGCGCGACGCAGCACAATGAGAGTTTTAAAAATAAAGGGCAATTAACGGTCGCGAGCAGTGTTGAGACAATCGCGCGTGCTTTATTGTAGGGGACCAGGAGGCAGTAGGGCGGTGGGGGTGGAGGGTGATCACCAAAGGGATGAAAGTGAACAGGAGTCAGTAATCAGCTCGCCTTTTCTCCCATTCGATTCGGGTTACGGCCGGACCAAGGTGGAATCAAGGTGAGGTAAAAGGTAAAAGGTCTCACCTGGATAAAACAGGAGCCCCTTTGTTTTGCCTTTTGTCCGATTGGACATGTTTACTTTCGGAATTTGCAAGATTGTTTTCCCCCTCATTATGTAGCTGAACAGTTCTCTCCGTTGAATAGGGCTCGAGTTACTTCTGTTTCAGTATTTTGGTGTTTTTTTTTTGTTTAATGTTCAATTTTACTCGCGACCGTCCACATGGAGAGGAGCCTTTGGTACGACTAAAAAATGAGAATTAGAGCTCTTGCATGGCCCTGCGCATCTTGGAGGAATGTTTGTAAACACTTAGGGAAAAAACTTCCAAAAGTATTGAACGTGTAAACTAAAATTGAAAAAATGTACACACTGAAAAAAAAAAGTTCAATGATGTGAACCGAAGTTCGGTAATGCGAACCGAATAGTTAGGAGCATATGAAATCATGAATTATTCTGTATACATTGGTGAACTGGTTCGGTACTGAAACTACCAAACCAGTTCGATCATAGTTACAGAATTATTCGGTTCGTCGCACCGAACGTTTTGTGATTATTTTTCAGCCAAAGTGATTAAATTTAGCCGCGCTGCGCCCGGGTTCCCAATCGGTCACCCATCGAAGTGCACATCATTCTATCGTCGAGTTAATTTTTCCGTGATATCGCTCAGACCATCGGTACTTCGAAGCTTCGCATTGACGAAAATACGTTGACTGTAGGAGTAAATAGACGTATTTACCCATACAATCAACTTCGACCACGACTAGACGATAAAAAATTTTACAAATGAGGTCTCATTCGACGTTTATGTTTCCTACTGTATATATTCTTAAAAACACCGGGCTAATCAATTTTTCTAACCGAACTTTCGGTTCATGTAACAAACTTCCGTCTCCCACCTAGGTATTTTTGAACTGTCAACTATGCGAGAACCGACAGTTTGATATATCGACAGAGTGAGTACCAAGGCCATCATACAGTATTGTATTTACACTGAGAAAAAAGTTCGGTAAATCCGAACTAGTTTGGTTCATATGGAACCAAGATTTTGTTCGGTACACACGACCGAATTATTTGGTCTGCTCAGCCGAACTTTTCGGTCCACTGAACCGAACTGTAATTGTTCGATTGCACAAACCGAACAATTCGGTTGAACAGACCGAATAATTCGGTTGTGTGTACCGAACAAAATCGTGGTTCCATATGATCCAAACTAGTTCGGATTTACCGAACTTTTTTTCTCAGTGTACGGTTTTTACAACCAAACACATTTCCAATCCTTTTTTTCGGTTCCTCTATACTGGATGTGGTTCACTGTATAGATTGACACATGCAGAGCTGCAGTGTCGTGATCACTAAGCATACTAGGCAGTATAATCGGCGTTTTTCTACCATTGAAAACGAAAAATCCAGGTCTCCCACTGATGGAGGCACGCTGGAGGCAGAATGACAGAACCAACTTCGAGACAGATGAGGCACATCCTGAGCGAAGTTTCACAAATAAAACTCCGCTCGGCTCTGCGTAAAGCCCCGCAGTTGAAAGAAACTTATTGACGGATAGAAAAGTAATTAAAATGTTGAAAAGGAACCAGAATCCGGGGCTCGAGGCTCGATCATTGTTTACACGGTAATACCTTAATCCAGTTTAAGACCTGCAATTACCCGCTGGCATGATCCGCGGGGAATATTTTGACAGATTCAATGACATTTCTTCTCGAGCGGTAGGAAGTGTATTATTTGTATATATTTGAGGATTCTCGTATTACGGGTCTCCGGTTATTTGGTGAAGTTAATCCGGGCCTTTCACGTCGCAGCTGGGAACCCCTTTCGTTGGGAACGGGTTCATAGCCACCATCGGCAGTCTTGTCAGTTTTCTTGGTATTGAGTATCAGATATGAGTATGTCTTCACTTTTCTTGATGCAAATTGAATTTTTTTCAAAAACCGATAATAGATAACTTACTTTTATTTTGTAATCGGTTTTTGAAAAAAAATCAATTTACAGAAAAAAAGTGTTTATATTGCCGATTAAGTCTTAAAAAATTGTGCATGATGTTACAACATAGTATAATGTCTTCACTAAGAATAACTTTTCTTGGGATATTATTAAGACTAAAAACGTCGTTTCTCGTGGAAAAAATTTGGTTTTCTTCTTGAAGTTAAATCCGTGCGGATTTAACTTGTAAATGTAATAGTGTGTAATACTAATGTTGTGTTGTTAGTAATAGTATTATGATTGTAAAAATTGTATATATTTCGTGATAAAATGCGCTAAACTCTGAATACATATTTCTAAGTTTGTCAATGATGCCTTTTTTCTGCTATTTTCTTCATTTTATTTTCTAAGATCCTGCTCAAGGACTGCTAATGGTACTTGCGATAACTCTCAGAGACTTTCGACGGGAGCTACCATTTTTGTTACTAGCTCCCAATGAAGTTGAAATCCCTGGAATCTTCGAATTCAAATCTCAGATCATAAACGCAAGGTGGGCGATGCAATCAGCTGACCAAAGTGGGGCATATGCCTATGTACTTCCCTAGTGCCAGGAGGTGCGCTCTTTGCAGTTACAAAAAAAATTTCCGAGCGACGAAGAGTTAAGGAGAAATTACTTGCATGGACACTTAGTATTTGTAATCCATCCTACATTGGATGTGTTCTGATAACCTAAAATGTAGGTGACTGAATCTCGAAAATGCAATGTTTACATTCGATTAGCTTCGCGTATTGTAAACTGACCACCAGGAGGCTCGTCGTAGAAAATATCATAGGAAGTTTGCCGACACTAAAAACGACAAGTGAAATGGTAAACTGGTCTTCCTTTCACTCCTTTCTTCGCGAAAACAATGTTAATTTGCCGTAACAGGCAGGGTAAATATTTAGACAAGTTCGAGATGAGAACAAAACGATCTGTCCCCCAAAAATTCAACACAAAAAAGGGTTAGTTTTCGGTTGTTGTGCAGTTTAAAGAGACAATGCGAGAGGAGAGAAGAAAGAAAAGGATTGTTTATACTGAAATGGCCGGGAAGAATTTGCATGGGAACCTTAACCCGACCTTCTCAGGAAGCGCTACCAAACCTAACGTGTAAATAAGGTTTCCATTTCCTCACCCAGGACCGCGTATAATACAATTGTGACCAATATATATTCTCAAACAAAAAGGTCCTTGTTAGTGTTACTTAATTCAACGTGGCACTGATAGTATAGCAAATCCATGAGATTTGAAGAAAAGTGGATTTTACTAATGCTTTATTCGTGCTGTTCATCATCAAGTATACTCAGCTGGAATTTATTTAAAATTCAATGTACTTCTCTCGCTGTCATTTTTCAACGATAAATCCACCACTTCATTAAAAGAACTACATCTGAAGATGAAACTGGAGAGAAATGTTGTCAGGGCTAACTTTATTTTCTAACTTAAAATTATTACGCAAAGAGTCAATTATTGGTTATCTCTGCCTTATACCTTGAACCATCAGTGCCGACTTTTCGGGGCTTGCGTCACTGGAACCAGTTGTACATTGCCTGTGCTCCACGGACGATTACTGATTTTTGCCTATACATTTCCTAACTTTTTTGGAATTCCGCGGCTGATATTCGATTGTATGCTTAAAATTTCGATAGTTTTCTATTTATCACTTTTTATTGTAGTCACCATGATCTAATCTAATGACACTGTTCAATGTTTTTGTCGACTGGAGAAATTATAGGGAAGAATTATCTCCGCAAAAGAAGTATTTTCAAAATAAGTTAAGAATATTGAGGCTAATTCAAAAGCTCTGACCATTTTGTCTTAATTTTAGTCTTCTGATTACATGCATAGATTTGTGCCCGAAAAAGATGATGAGTGAGAGTAGTGTATATATAGGGATATGGGGCCAAATTTGACCTTTAAGTCGGGAGCTACGTGACCCCGGTGTGAGATCACTGGTTGCGGGTTGCCTACCTATCGTTTCGGGACTTGACCTTTAAGTCGGGGGCCTATCTCACGTGACCCGGGTGTGACGTCACTAGCGACTGTTGCGGGTTGCCTACCTATCACCCACGTTGTCAGTCTGTGCAGAAAAATCCGAATTATTTCGCGATGAAGGATGGGTGATGAATGTTTTAGTGGCATGATCTGTCAACAATGTTTTATGTTGCGAGGTGTTGTAAAATTGTACAGAATAATCTGAATTATTGTAGGATGAGGGGTGGGGTATGGTGCATGATTTTCCAACCATGGTGTGACGTCACTAGCGACTGGTTAATTGTTGCGGGTTGCCTACCTATCGTTACCACTGTTGTAAAATTGTGCAGAAAAATCGGAATTAATTTACGGTGTTGATTGGGTGATGGGTGTTTTAGCGGATGATATGTCAACAATGTTTTCATGCTATGACGTCACTATCGTTGTGAAATTGAGCGGGAAAATTTGAATTAATTACGGGTGATGGGTATTTTAGTGTATAAAATGGCAGCCGTCTTTTCATGCTGTGACGACACCAACCAACCAACGTTGAGAAATTGAGCGGGAAAATTTGAATTAATGACGGGTGTTGCTACGGTTATAGTATATGATATGGTAACAATGTTTTCATGTTGCGAGGACACCAGTGTTGTAAAATTGAGCGGGAAAATATGATTTAACCCGGAGTCGGGTATTGATTAGTGTACGGTGTATGGCATCCGTGTTTACTGTTGCGGGTTGCCTAAACGTGAAGGGGCTACCATTAGCTTTTTTAAACCACAACCGTTTAATCCTTATGGGCTACCTACCTACCCACCCGAGCGAAGCATGATATGTTAGAGTCAACAATTTGCCTGTGAATTAGGCGGGAAATTTGAAGGAGCAGACGTTGCAAAAAATCTGCAAAAACCTATCTTCACAGGGTTTTTCATGTGCCATGAGTCCTTTACCGTGACGATATCTGCTCTATTAGCAATCATACACAGTACAACCATTCGGGTAAATACGTTTGACCAATGACCTGCATCATTTTACGTGACGTCATGCGAAGCATCCATTATGTGTCGTCACCCCACCCAGCTAGCGACCTTACCCGCTCTACTAGGAATTATACACAGGAGGAGGACCGAGGTTCTCCCATAAATTCGTAGCGGGTTGCCTATCCATCCGGGGGAATACGATTGAGTGTCATCACTCTAAGCATCCATTCTATGACGTCACCCTGTTGTATACCACAGTATCAACGTTGTATGATCGTAAAAAACTTATACCACGCTATACGTGAGATGATAGAAAATTCGGGTTTAAGTATCGATAGCGGAGACTAGAGGGGCTAATGAGTCGAACTCTAGGTGCGACAAGTATAATGCTCTCATCGCGGAGATGTGGATTCGAAGTTGACAATTATTTTGAATACCGCGGTGATGTGCGTATGTCTGCGGTTCGATTGTTGATTCGTTATCGAAAGACCTTGTTCGATAAAAAGCATTGTCGAGATAGGGATTCATCGATCGAGTTCTGTCGATAACGATTCAACAATCGACCCGGTCGCGCGACTGCGCGAGCCCATATTCAAGGTCGGCCAGTTCTCGCTACTCGTTTTCCTGTTAGAGTGTCATTCGGAAACCACACATGTTCCACACAAACTACTCATTCACTTAGCTCCTTTCACCATACATATAACTGATGAAAAATCACGAATGACTCTGGAAAGTATCACTACTTATACGGGGTTTTCGCGGTAACTCTCATTCGATAATCTCCAAATATCCGTTCCCAGTGATGCCATCCTTCGACAAGTTTCAACTTGTCTCGATCAACTTCCCTATAATATATTTCTGATTCCCACGGTTTGGCAATAGCCGAGGACCTGCGGTCCCGCTCATTTAAACGCGTGGTGCTGGTGCGGGTGTGAAAGCCATCAATAATTTTCGATTATTTAAACGGTGATGTTTCTAGTCAGTTGTCGACCATCATCCTCATCTAAATCGATATGATCCGTTTTGAATTTGGAAAATGAGTCATTTTTCCTTTCTTTTTGAGACAAGTGAAACACTGATGGGGTATGAACCACGACGGGATGTGCAAATTCTCGTTCCCTGATTGCTCCCGCCCGGGGAACACCGGTAGACAAATGATGTTTCAGTATCATGAGCCTTGGCTGCATTGGCTAGAGGAATCGATGGAGCTCGGATGAGGGGGAGAAAAAAAACAAGAAGAGATTCGTTTATCACATACAGCAGCAGATTTATTGATATAAAAAGGAACATGAGTATTGTATATTTGCCACACACACTTTCATACTGTGCTATGAACCGTCGAGATCATGATGGGTCAAATTGAAACCGTGCTTTATACTCATCACTTTCCTAACGATTAAATGACGACACTGGTTTTTCAATTCGCAAAGAGCATAGGGGAAAACCATCATCGGAAAAGTCTTAACATCAAACGAGCCAGTGTCTAAAGCGCTCACAAAATTTGAAATTGAAGCGTTGTCCAAATACTGACATTTTCTTAATACTAAATCACAAGTTTCGGAAAAAAGTTTTTGAAATTTTTGCTGATTGTCAACAGCTTTGATCACTACTGCGCTAATCGATGGAGCGAGTTTCTTCAATTCTTTCCACGCCTTCTCTTGAAGCGCTATTTCTCTCGGACACTTACGATGAGATGAATTTTTCTGACCGAGTACAAGACTTTTCCGTCCCAGAATCCTGCCAAACTTCAAAAATCTTGATACGGTCCCGAGATAGCGCGTCTCCCCAAAGTCGCTGTCCCCCTCAAAATACGCATCGATGTCCTTGTCCCAGCGTGTAAGCTCTCTCCACTCGCTCGGCTTAAGGGCGACCATGTTTTGAACTGTAGCGTAATTGTAAAATTTGATGATCGGAGTAAACTGTTCATTACAACTATAACCGATCACTATCTGCTGTTCACCGTTCGGGGTCAGGAAAAAAGATGAGTTTCCCATCGTTTTCGATACGATAGGGCCTCTGCACACACCACGACCGGGTTTTATCGGAGACATGCTCGAAATTTGATAACAAATCACTTCGAGCGACCCGAGCTGACAGCAAAAGCGGACCACACCGACGAAAAAACGAACAGAAAATGGTCGCTGGTGTGTAACAATCCACGGTAAGAAGACATCGTGATCCAGGAGGAGGAGAAAGAGAAGGAGGAGGAGGAGAGGGGTCTGCAACACGCATTTACAACGTATCAGATCGACTATCCACTCAAATGAAGGCGCCCTCGTCCCGAGTCGCTCACATTCAAAGCCTCAGTGTCAAGGTATGATCATCGAGTATCGATTTTATCCCATTTGAACCTATGATAAAGAATCGATTATGCACATGGTGCTCGTTACGATCGATATTTTTCAAAGGTTTAAACGGCATAGCAATCGATACATCGCAAAGCATGCCAGGACACTGGAAACCGTATGTATGTATAACCCGCTTTCACGGTGCACTAAGGCGCTCTGCGACGCCCACTCTCCACAGCAATCTGTCATGGAAGAGATCCTCCGGGAGCTGGCATCTCTCCATCTCATGCCCTCTACCCACCGTTTGGCTGGACGCCCTCTCTGTCGCCTACCTGTCAATCGATACATCGCAAAGCCCACCACACACTACTGCAAAGTCCATAGCCGTCTTCATCCCGCAAACAGTACCATGCAGCAACACCAGATTGCCTATTCGTTCAAATCAAGGCGGTATCATCCCGAGGATAGCCCCGGGCAAGGCTTTCACGTTATAAAACCACACTTTTCAGTCCGGGAGAGGGTACCCAACGAGCTAGCTATCGCCTCTATTTCGTCCATTCCATACCCTCAAATATGGCGTCACTAGTGAGGTGTAATAATCGACTATCGATTATTGTGGTGTTCGATCTCGTGTCATATCAATCGATACATCGCAAAGGGAACCAACGCAAACGGCAACAGATTGCCTATGAAGCTGTGATAAAGAATCGATTATTGCGGTGTTCGATCTCGTGTCATTTCCATCGATACATCGCAAAGGGAGCCAACGCAAACGGTATCAGATTGCCTATGAAGCTGTGATAAAGAATCGATTATTCCGGTGTTCGATCTCGTATCATATCAATCGAACCAGTCTCATAACGCAATCGCATCAGATTGCCTATGAAGCTGTGATAAAGAATCGATCATTGCAGTGTTCGATCTCGTGACATAGGTTTGAATATCATATCAATCGATATATCGCAAAGGGAACCAGACTTATAACACAATCGGTATCAGATTGCCTATCCACTCAAATGAAGGCTGTCTCGTCTCGAGGATACGCCGTAACAGTTTGGTCCAATCTCCCGTACCACGGGGATTCCCCCTCTTCCTATCCTCTCGGTGGAAGGGTTCGCACATGGTCCACGAAATCATTGGAAATCGAAGCAAAATCGATCGACTTCGACCGGGTGAGATGTCATATTCTGCGCATTCAAATCGAAGAAACGTGATGGAAATCGTTACTGATCGAACAACCGATTCGTGATGAGACAACACAAACAACGAGAAAAGAGCAGGCGCTCAAGCATATGATGGTGAAAATTGGTCATAGTCGATGCCAATCGAAGCTATATCGATAGGAATCGGTGAAAAATCTATGAGCCTCTCCACTAATCGGAGGCAAGAGAGCGAAGTTCTTCGCTTAAAATGCACAATCAAGGTTGGTTCCCAGCATTCACCATCATCTCATCATCTACCTTCGCCTCGTCAGAACTCAATGAACATTAGTGAAAATCGATACCGCCCACACAAGAAATCGATACCACCCACACAAGCAATCGATTGAATTCGATCCTGGTAAGCTGCTACCAAGAATCGATTTCCATCTTTCTCACCTCTCGCTGCGAGATCCGAGCATGGTTCACGAAGACAGCATCGAGATAAATGCACGAGTATCACCGTAAATCTAGTTCTAATCGATTGAAATCGATAGAAAATCGATAAAACGCTCCCGCAATTCGGGGTGAGAGAGCTATATTATTCGCATGCAAATCGAGTTTATTCGATGAAAAATAATGTGAATCAATACCGATCGAGCAAACATCTATCATGTTCATCGTTAAGACCGGGGTGATCGCACGATTGAACGTTCGATTCTATCGATAGGAGCCGATCAGATCGGGTCAGATCATTCGATTCGCTGATCCGATCACGAAGCGCCCGATCACCGTCTTTCCCCTTCGCCTTGAGCGACGCTCAAGCGAAGGGGAAAGACGGTGATCGGGCGCTTCGTGATCGGATCAGCGAATCGAATGATCTGACCCGATCTGATCGGCTCCTATCGATAGAATCGAACGTTCAATCGTGCGATCACCCCGGTCTTAACGATGAACATGATAGATGTTTGCTCGATCGGTATTGATTCACATTATTTTTCATCGAATAAACTCGATTTGCATGCGAATAATATAGCTCTCTCACCCCGAATTGCGGGAGCGTTTTATCGATTTTCTATCGATTTCAATCGATTAGAACTAGATTTACGGTGATACTCGTGCATTTATCTCGATGCTGTCTTCGTGAACCATGCTCGGATCTCGCAGCGAGAGGTGAGAAAGATGGAAATCGATTCTTGGTAGCAGCTTACCAGGATCGAATTCAATCGATTGCTTGTGTGGGTGGTATCGATTTCTTGTGTGGGCGGTATCGATTTTCACTAATGTTCATTGAGTTCTGACGAGGCGAAGGTAGATGATGAGATGATGGTGAATGCTGGGAACCAACCTTGATTGTGCATTTTAAGCGAAGAACTTCGCTCTCTTGCCTCCGATTAGTGGAGAGGCTCATAGATTTTTCACCGATTCCTATCGATATAGCTTCGATTGGCATCGACTATGACCAATTTTCACCATCATATGCTTGAGCGCCTGCTCTTTTCTCGTTGTTTGTGTTGTCTCATCACGAATCGGTTGTTCGATCAGTAACGATTTCCATCACGTTTCTTCGATTTGAATGCGCAGAATATGACATCTCACCCGGTCGAAGTCGATCGATTTTGCTTCGATTTCCAATGATTTCGTGGACCATGTGCGAACCCTTCCACCGAGAGGATAGGAAGAGGGGGAATCCCCGTGGTACGGGAGATTGGACCAAACTGTTACGGCGTATCCTCGAGACGAGACAGCCTTCATTTGAGTGGATAGGCAATCTGATACCGATTGTGTTATAAGTCTGGTTCCCTTTGCGATATATCGATTGATATGATATTCAAACCTATGTCACGAGATCGAACACTGCAATGATCGATTCTTTATCACAGCTTCATAGGCAATCTGATGCGATTGCGTTATGAGACTGGTTCGATTGATATGATACGAGATCGAACACCGGAATAATCGATTCTTTATCACAGCTTCATAGGCAATCTGATACCGTTTGCGTTGGCTCCCTTTGCGATGTATCGATGGAAATGACACGAGATCGAACACCGCAATAATCGATTCTTTATCACAGCTTCATAGGCAATCTGTTGCCGTTTGCGTTGGTTCCCTTTGCGATGTATCGATTGATATGACACGAGATCGAACACCACAATAATCGATAGTCGATTATTACACCTCACTAGTGACGCCATATTTGAGGGTATGGAATGGACGAAATAGAGGCGATAGCTAGCTCGTTGGGTACCCTCTCCCGGACTGAAAAGTGTGGTTTTATAACGTGAAAGCCTTGCCCGGGGCTATCCTCGGGATGATACCGCCTTGATTTGAACGAATAGGCAATCTGGTGTTGCTGCATGGTACTGTTTGCGGGATGAAGACGGCTATGGACTTTGCAGTAGTGTGTGGTGGGCTTTGCGATGTATCGATTGACAGGTAGGCGACAGAGAGGGCGTCCAGCCAAACGGTGGGTAGAGGGCATGAGATGGAGAGATGCCAGCTCCCGGAGGATCTCTTCCATGACAGATTGCTGTGGAGAGTGGGCGTCGCAGAGCGCCTTAGTGCACCGTGAAAGCGGGTTATACATACATACGGTTTCCAGTGTCCTGGCATGCTTTGCGATGTATCGATTGCTATGCCGTTTAAACCTTTGAAAAATATCGATCGTAACGAGCACCATGTGCATAATCGATTCTTTATCATAGGTTCAAATGGGATAAAATCGATACTCGATGATCATACCTTGACACTGAGGCTTTGAATGTGAGCGACTCGGGACGAGGGCGCCTTCATTTGAGTGGATAGTCGATCTGATACGTTGTAAATGCGTGTTGCAGACCCCTCTCCTCCTCCTCCTTCTCTTTCTCCTCCTCCTGGATCACGATGTCTTCTTACCGTGGATTGTTACACACCAGCGACCATTTTCTGTTCGTTTTTTCGTCGGTGTGGTCCGCTTTTGCTGTCAGCTCGGGTCGCTCGAAGTGATTTGTTATCAAATTTCGAGCATGTCTCCGATAAAACCCGGTCGTGGTGTGTGCAGAGGCCCTATCGTATCGAAAACGATGGGAAACTCATCTTTTTTCCTGACCCCGAACGGTGAACAGCAGATAGTGATCGGTTATAGTTGTAATGAACAGTTTACTCCGATCATCAAATTTTACAATTACGCTACAGTTCAAAACATGGTCGCCCTTAAGCCGAGCGAGTGGAGAGAGCTTACACGCTGGGACAAGGACATCGATGCGTATTTTGAGGGGGACAGCGACTTTGGGGAGACGCGCTATCTCGGGACCGTATCAAGATTTTTGAAGTTTGGCAGGATTCTGGGACGGAAAAGTCTTGTACTCGGTCAGAAAAATTCATCTCATCGTAAGTGTCCGAGAGAAATAGCGCTTCAAGAGAAGGCGTGGAAAGAATTGAAGAAACTCGCTCCATCGATTAGCGCAGTAGTGATCAAAGCTGTTGACAATCAGCAAAAATTTCAAAAACTTTTTTCCGAAACTTGTGATTTAGTATTAAGAAAATGTCAGTATTTGGACAACGCTTCAATTTCAAATTTTGTGAGCGCTTTAGACACTGGCTCGTTTGATGTTAAGACTTTTCCGATGATGGTTTTCCCCTATGCTCTTTGCGAATTGAAAAACCAGTGTCGTCATTTAATCGTTAGGAAAGTGATGAGTATAAAGCACGGTTTCAATTTGACCCATCATGATCTCGACGGTTCATAGCACAGTATGAAAGTGTGTGTGGCAAATATACAATACTCATGTTCCTTTTTATATCAATAAATCTGCTGCTGTATGTGATAAACGAATCTCTTCTTGTTTTTTTTCTCCCCCTCATCCGAGCTCCATCGATTCCTCTAGCCAATGCAGCCAAGGCTCATGATACTGAAACATCATTTGTCTACCGGTGTTCCCCGGGCGGGAGCAATCAGGGAACGAGAATTTGCACATCCCGTCGTGGTTCATACCCCATCAGTGTTTCACTTGTCTCAAAAAGAAAGGAAAAATGACTCATTTTCCAAATTCAAAACGGATCATATCGATTTAGATGAGGATGATGGTCGACAACTGACTAGAAACATCACCGTTTAAATAATCGAAAATTATTGATGGCTTTCACACCCGCACCAGCACCACGCGTTTAAATGAGCGGGACCGCAGGTCCTCGGCTATTGCCAAACCGTGGGAATCAGAAATATATTATAGGGAAGTTGATCGAGACAAGTTGAAACTTGTCGAAGGATGGCATCACTGGGAACGGATATTTGGAGATTATCGAATGAGAGTTACCGCGAAAACCCCGTATAAGTAGTGATACTTTCCAGAGTCATTCGTGATTTTTCATCAGTTATATGTATGGTGAAAGGAGCTAAGTGAATGAGTAGTTTGTGTGGAACATGTGTGGTTTCCGAATGACACTCTAACAGGAAAACGAGTAGCGAGAACTGGCCGACCTTGAATATGGGCTCGCGCAGTCGCGCGACCGGGTCGATTGTTGAATCGTTATCGACAGAACTCGATCGATGAATCCCTATCTCGACAATGCTTTTTATCGAACAAGGTCTTTCGATAACGAATCAACAATCGAACCGCAGACATACGCACATCACCGCGGTATTCAAAATAATTGTCAACTTCGAATCCACATCTCCGCGATGAGAGCATTATACTTGTCGCACCTAGAGTTCGACTCATTAGCCCCTCTAGTCTCCGCTATCGATACTTAAACCCGAATTTTCTATCATCTCACGTATAGCGTGGTATAAGTTTTTTACGATCATACAACGTTGATACTGTGGTATACAACAGGGTGACGTCATAGAATGGATGCTTAGAGTGATGACACTCAATCGTATTCCCCCGGATGGATAGGCAACCCGCTACGAATTTATGGGAGAACCTCGGTCCTCCTCCTGTGTATAATTCCTAGTAGAGCGGGTAAGGTCGCTAGCTGGGTGGGGTGACGACACATAATGGATGCTTCGCATGACGTCACGTAAAATGATGCAGGTCATTGGTCAAACGTATTTACCCGAATGGTTGTACTGTGTATGATTGCTAATAGAGCAGATATCGTCACGGTAAAGGACTCATGGCACATGAAAAACCCTGTGAAGATAGGTTTTTGCAGATTTTTTGCAACGTCTGCTCCTTCAAATTTCCCGCCTAATTCACAGGCAAATTGTTGACTCTAACATATCATGCTTCGCTCGGGTGGGTAGGTAGGTAGCCCATAAGGATTAAACGGTTGTGGTTTAAAAAAGCTAATGGTAGCCCCTTCACGTTTAGGCAACCCGCAACAGTAAACACGGATGCCATACACCGTACACTAATCAATACCCGACTCCGGGTTAAATCATATTTTCCCGCTCAATTTTACAACACTGGTGTCCTCGCAACATGAAAACATTGTTACCATATCATATACTATAACCGTAGCAACACCCGTCATTAATTCAAATTTTCCCGCTCAATTTCTCAACGTTGGTTGGTTGGTGTCGTCACAGCATGAAAAGACGGCTGTCATTTTATACACTAAAATACCCATCACCCGTAATTAATTCAAATTTTCCCGCTCAATTTCACAACGATAGTGACGTCATAGCATGAAAACATTGTTGACATATCATCCGCTAAAACACCCATCACCCAATCAACACCGTAAATTAATTCCGATTTTTCTGCACAATTTTACAACAGTGGTAACGATAGGTAGGCAACCCGCAACAATTAACCAGTCGCTAGTGACGTCACACCATGGTTGGAAAATCATGCACCATACCCCACCCCTCATCCTACAATAATTCAGATTATTCTGTACAATTTTACAACACCTCGCAACATAAAACATTGTTGACAGGTCATCCACTAAAACATTCATCACCCATCCTTCATCGCGAAATAATTCGGATTTTTCTGCACAGACTGACAACGTGGGTGATAGGTAGGCAACCCGCAACAGTCGCTAGTGACGTCACACCCGGGTCACGTGAGATAGGCCCCCGACTTAAAGGTCAAGTCCCGAAACGATAGGTAGGCAACCCGCAACCAGTGATCTCACACCGGGGTCACGTAGCTCCCGACTTAAAGGTCAAATTTGGCCCCATATCCCTATATATACACTACTAGTGAGGCACTTGAGGCAGAGCACGATAGAATGCAGTAATGGTCTAGAAAAAACTGACGCACTCTAAAAATAGCAAACTGCCTCAAAATGATTCATGTGTTAAATGATAATAGAACTTTATAGTTTTTCAGAGGAAGAGTTCTTGCTTCAGTATAGGTATAGTTTGATTTTATTTCACGCCTGCGACTTATTTATCCTTTCCTGTCCTACCAAAAGTCGACTGATCCATTCATGCACTCATCGGCACCGGACAATTTTTCATCATCCCAGGTAGAGGAGGGTAGGCGCACTCGTTGATCGATAAGAGTGTGATGAAAACATTTCGAACAACCCTTTCCTCCCGAGCAGGGCATGATTGATAAAAAGCCGTTTACTCGGCGCGACAGCCCCCCCCCCCCCCCCCCAACCCGTGGCACACTTTCGACATTGTCCGCCCAACAATGATACACTTTTTTATGCACATTGTCCCTCTTGTTTCTGGACAGTATAAATTGCACTATCGGATGCTGCAGATGAATCTTGTTTTCTGGCTCGGCGAGCGAGAACCGCTCACGGGTGCGGCGGTTCCGTCAGACTTGGGCGGTTTTTCGGCTCGCGCTACCCTGTGAAATGGAATCGACGAATGAATAAAATATGGCGAGGGAAGATGGTTTAAATGGGAGCTGATGTTATCGGTCCCGCAGCGGAGACGGACGCCAGAGCGCCGCAGACTCACCGAGGCCCTCGGCGATATTTTCTCGGGTCTCGTGCCCTATCTCCGATCGCGTCGCTGTCCCGTATAATATAGTGCTAATAGAGGCAGCTGGACAATGGTTCAAAATCTGAAATTATAACGTCAAAACGAGCAGTTTGATTCTTCTTGTGTTTCTCCGATCTTGCTTCCCGGCCGGCGAGCGGATATCCACCCGGCCTTTGGCAGCTTTTCCGGCTGTAGACGCCGCCGCGCTCATGGCCAACTCGCGTGATTCCAGTGGCGACCTTATGAAACCGAAAGAACGGTCCGCGAATGGCAGTGTTGGGAGACGGCATGGCTTTCGCTCGAGTAAAAATGGCTACATTATTGATATAGCATTTCGCATATTGATATAACATTATAGCATTTTAAAGAAGAGTAGTGAGAGGGACCTGACGCATATTTTAAATGCTACACTGGAAAAAAAAAAGAACACATTGGATCTTGAGTCTAGACTCTTGAAAACATTGACAAGAAAATGGACTCTTGATTCAATCAGATTTAAGCTTAAATCAAAAGGAAATCCGCTCAAATTAAGAGGCTTGGTTCTTGATTTAAGCTTAAATATGATTGAATCAAGAGTATTTTTTCTTGTCCATGTTTTTAAGAGTCTGGACTCTAGATCCAATATGTTTTTTTTTCCAGTGTAGTGGGAGATTTGAATTCAAGGGGGGCGAACACAAATTTTTCACATACCGTCTTTACTCACACGAAAGAACGTGGTTACATTTCAATTTGGGCAGATTTTTCATCAAAAATCGCATTTTGACCAGGGGAAACTTGGATGTTAATAACTAAAAATTTCACTAATTTTTCTCCTGATCTTGTGAAAAAAGCGGAAAAGTTTTGGACAAAAATTGCACAGGTACTTTCTTTTAAAACACTGAAGTATGTAAGTCAGTTTTTCAACCTTGGGATTGAGTTACTTTCCTTCATCAAGAAAACGACGTTATGAGTCGATTTCAGAAATTTTCAACTGTTTCATTTATTCCACGTAAAATTTTGCTGAAGAAACATAATTTGTGGTACTGATTTCAAACCTAAATCAGTGACCCACTACACTCAAATACTCCCCTAAAAGTACTTCCGGCTGAAATCGAGTTGTTATGCCGAATAAATTTATAAACAGTTATGGCTGAGAGGGTGTATTTGCCACGATGAAATTTTTCTGGTCATTATGAATTCGCCTGATCTCATTCCATCAAATGCATTTGCGAAAAATATAATATTCTTTTCTGATGAATTTATACGTATATTTCTGAGCGCATCAGAATGGTTCTATATGCCAATCTTGGATTGCAGTAAAGAAAAAAAAAATGGACGGAAAATAGTTTCCATAAGATCTGGGATTTAGTGCGGTGGAATGCCGCCAAAAACCGGATACATAAGAAGTTCAAAACTTCCGAGAAATTTGCAAATCTTTTCACGAGAATTGAGAAAGTTTGAAATCTGAGAAAAAGATGGGAAATAAAAAAAAGGTAACTAAATTGACTTTTCTTGTCGGCATTTAGATCTAACATCAAAATTCAGGTGATCTCTTACTGCAAGGCACAATCTTCGCGTGCCTCAAATAATGCGGTATTCAAAAAACCTCCACATTGATGTCACTTCAAACATCGATAATGTTGCCGATTTCGGCACAAAATTTTTAGCGCCGTTTCAATTCGAATGTCACTTACATTGCGAATAAGGGTTGTAATTGTATTTGACTTTATTTCGTGACTATATTCTCTTCTCGCGTTACACTTTTTTAGGGAGCAGGGATCTTCACGCATCTTAGATTCCGATGAGCGAGACGGAAAGTTAGGTTACTGCTCTGGCCCGTCTTAGCAGGAGCCCACCGCGGGGAGTGACCCCTGTTGGTGTAACAGTGGTTCTCTGGTCAAGTGGCACCCAGCGAGACCCACAGCTTAATTAACCGCTACTCAGAATCTCCGTTTGTTCTAGCTTTGTTGACTCGCTGCATCTCTGCCCTCTCGGTTGGAGGAATTGCGAGAAAACTAGTCCAGACGGAGCTGTCGGTCTGTTCCGATGTCACTTTCGCACGGTCCACGATGGGAAACTGACCCGGGCAGCAGCAGGGGTACTGGATACCAGACGTCTGGTTTCTTCACAGCCATTTGGTAGTTCATCTTGTGGTATTCTGCCATGCTAAGGAAGAACGCCGCATGAGCCTTCAGACGTTGCCAAGTTTCCTTCGATAAAAACCAAAATTACTGGGAAAATTGTGAATATTATTTTCTCAAATTTTCAGACTATTTTGTACACAATTTAGTCTAAAATATCTGAAAATTTCAAGGAAAAATATGCATACATTTTGTCAAGAATACAGGTTTTAGCAAGGGAGATTTGGCAACTCCCGAATGTTCATACGGCGTTCTTCCTTAGCAAGGCAGTATTGGTCATACTGTTACAGGTGCATCAATCTCTTTAACACGGAGACAGATCGCGAGACAACCCCTGCTGCGCGATTTGCCAAAACTGAAATGCCCTGAGATCTCTAAGATTACGGATAAACTAACGGTGTACCTTCCCATCTGTAGAATCAACATTTTTGCACGCACGCAACAGTCAAAATCGTAACGTCGTGACTGGTGCCGAAACTTTTCTGATTTAATGTGGTACTACCACAATAAATTGGAGACGTTCAAGTTGGGACTTAACCCCTACCTCTTCTATTTCCGTGTAGCTCCTTTCTCAGTGAGAAATCAAATTCGCCTTCAATTCGTTGGATACAATTTGAGCGGCTCAGGAGTTGATATAGTTGTATCACGCATTTTGGTTCGACATAATGTCCGAAGGACGCGTGACTTTCGTTGTAATCTTCGTGTTTCAATTACCTGAAACGCTCAGTAACTTTTACTCGGTTCTGCCCGCAGAACAATAATTATACATCAAAGACATCGGACGTACGTCCCAATCCTTTGACACGTAAAAAATGACTTTCTATCCTCTACCCTCCATCGTTACGTAATTTGTTAACGCTCCCTAAGGGTTTTGGGCGAGTCCGCAAGGTATGGGATTATCCGCAAGCCTGGTAACGATGAACAAACCGCGAGGTCCATTGTTTTTGGGTGATTCAAGACAAAATTTAACAAATACTACAACAGTTTTGAGAAAATTGATGAAAACTTGTACTTTAGAGTGTCTACAAAGACAGTATGGCCAAAAACCAGTGCTTTCATACAGTCTTAGTGTTTCAGTACATTCCCAAGAAAATCAGTATCTCCTTAACGTTAAATATTCTGTACTGTTTCAGTACCTCCAATTGACAAAATTCGGAAAATTTCAAAAATTCGAATTTCTCGCTCAGGTCGCAATTGAAATGAAGAAAAAATGGAAAATTTCCGAACCCCTTTTGCGAAATTTCCGCACATTTTCAGTACTTCCGGAAAACCCTAAAAAAAGCTGTGCTAGCTCCGTACTTTCCGGACTTGTGGAGACTCTGTTCTTATTCACCCATTCATTGACCTCTTTTCAAGATGCACAAACTGCAAAAACCTCCTTCATAACCTCTGTGTCGTTCTCGTTGACTAGTTAAAATTGTGATTTTTGGATCGATCTGACATTCATTAACCTCCTTCCACACGGAGAAAAAAACTTCGTGCGTGGGACCCGAAGTTTAGGCCATAGAGATCTCTGAAGTTTTCGGATTGAGCATCCGAACACAAAAGGCCCAGCTGCTGAGCTTTGGATCACACATCTGAAACTTCAGTTCTTACATCTGAAGTACTTCGGTTTTTACGTCCGAAAAACTTCGGTTCTCACATCTGAACTGAAGTTTGTAATGTAAGAACTGAAGTACTTCAGATGTAAGAACTGAAGTTTCAGGTGTATGATCCGAACCTCGACAGCTAGACCTAAAGTGTTCAGATGCTCAATCCGAAAACTTCAGAGATCCATATGACCTAAACTTCGGGTCCCACGCACGAGGTTTTTTTCTCCGTGTACCCTCTGTATCGTTCTCGTTGATGAGTTAAAATGTTAATTTTTGGATCGATCTGACGGTTGGGCCGCGGAGGGGCCTCAAGGAGCGGGCCCGCGGAAATCCCGGCGGCGGGGCGCGGGTCACGAACGGAGGCGCATGATCCGGGCCCAAGAAGCGGCGGCACTTCCCAGTTTGCTCAACCCGTTTCACCTCTAATCCGACCCACGCGTCAACCCAATCCCCGCCGCCCCCTCCCCCTCCCTCGACAGCATTCAAATCAGTCACTCGAGTGGCGCAGTGTGGGTTCCCACCCCACCCCTCTCCGAGGCCGTTCGGAACGGAGACTCCACTGCAATGTAGAGATGAATGCAACCACACAGAAAAAATAAAATGACAATTTACTTGATTGAGCTTTTTTTCGGGTAAAAAAAAAATAATAATAATAATAATAATAGATAAATAAGTTAAAAATAAACAAAAAATAAAAAATGTAAAATGTTGATATCTTCATTTCCTTTTTTTCAAATAATATTTTTGCAAGAGACAAAAACTAAAATAATGTGGCCCGAACTGTAGGTGAAGGGGTGGTAGAATAGTGCTGGGTTCGTACTTTTCTGATGCCGGCCAAAAAATTCCAACAATCTCATTTGCTTCAATAATTAGAACTCTGATGAGTTATTAAAGTAAGACTGAGAGAGGAGACTTTTCAGCTCAAGACGCACATTGAAATGCTAAAATGCTAGTGCTCCAATGCATCTGCCTGCACTGAACACGTTTCCACTCAGTCATGCAATGGTACTCAGTAGAGTGCAACTTTTTGAAGCTTATGATATTTTTTATTTTTTTGGCCAATGTGTCCTCGGTGAATAGTGTACGCTAAGTACTATTCTACCATCCTTAATTTTGTAATACTTCGGTGTCTGCAAGGGCAGTACACAGGGTAATCCATTACTACCGCACCACCAGCATTTGGCATCACCCTCGTGACTTTATAATAAAATCAGATATAGACTTGAAATTTTATGAGTGCTCCACGATGGACTGGAAATGACTTTTGGGCCTCTCCAAAATTGTTAGGGGACCCGGACCACCTTGGAAAGGGACATGAACCCTATGCATCATAAGGGGGGGGGGGGGGTTGCCGGACTCTTAGGTCACTCTACGTATGATATGAGCCTATTCAAAGATGTATTTCCCCTGATTGGATCGAACAAAATCTTCATGATTGCAAGCTTGCTGATCCATAAGATTGAAGCATCGGAAACCTTTTAATTTTAAGATGACATTAAGGAGTTTGATGGGAAGTCGTCATGGGCACATTGGCTAAAAAGTTCCGAGAATTTCATCAACTTTGATCGGCAATACTCGTATTATGATTGATTCCGCCTCCACTAAAGATAAATTTGACCTTACAGATGATGTTGATGGAATATTTTTTACGAAAAATAGGTTCAGTTCTTTCCTGAGCCACGTGCGTTTTATCCAGTAATAAATCTGATCATCTTCAGGATTTTCATCTCCTCAGTTACTCGATTTCTGATTAAAGTTTAACGTATTTCCACCTCGACTTCAAACCGAGGTTTCCCCGTGTTTGTCATATGCAACCTCGATTTTTCAACACCTGATACGTTGCCATTCACTGCGGTATTCCTATACAGTGCCTTTTCGACCACGCCCCGCTGGAATGTTCCTCTTCGCTTGTCTGCCCCACACGGTTCTCTTGACAATTAATTGTTGCAGGCTCCCTATCTTCTGTGACAAAGGGCTCAATAATGAGCTGCAGATATAGCGCGCCAAGTTCAAAAGCGCAAGAGACGGGGATAGCACGAATCAGGTGGTCCGTAGTAATATTTCAAGTGCATGTCTGTACAGTCGCGGAAAGAGGAAAAAAAGGAAAAAACCGTCGGATCGTCGAAAAGGGTTGACCAGGAGAGGCGGGCCGGACCAGGTACCTGTGTTGAAGGATAAGAGAGTTTAATGGCAGGCATTTATATCGCATCGGTGGAATTGCAGGTAAGTGCTCCGGAGAGCAAGGGTTATCCATCAAAGGGCGGAGCTGCGCAAAAAAAGAAGGGACATAATGGAACGCGAGGACTTTTAACTAATAACGTTCGACTGGGCGAAAAAAATTAACTTTCATCAATGTATCGATCTGCATTTAAGTTTAATCAATTTTCAACCTTTTTCACGTGCCGGACTCGGTTGGAGCTGAGCGTTCGCAGGGGTGGCTTTCCGCGTACCGGCGCGCCGCTGGCGTGATAATCGCGAGACTTCCTGCCCGTTGTCATATTGGGCTACTAAATGCAAGTTTTCTCTGTCCTTCGCACTGCATAAGAAACTACTCTGCAACTGGTCGGCAAAATGCAACGGGGACGTGATAGTTCGCTCCCATTTTCTCTCTCTGAGTAAAGTGGAATAACAAAAAATTTCAAGTCGCAAACCGACTTACGCAACATTCTTAAAAATTGCTGTTATGATGCCAACGACTAATCCCGCATTATCCATAGGGATACGTTCACGATACTGCAGTAGGTGGCCAATTGCCGCGGCACGTTTAATTCGTACCGTTTTCTTACGATTTTCGTAGAAAAATGACATTTTGGCGATTGACTTCAACCAACTTGCGTAAAATTAATCTTACTGCTGTCATATCAATGACCATTTTCGTATTATGCATTGAATTTAAAGAACGGAAGCCCCCTCTACCCTCCTGAACGTTAATAAAATTGTATTGAATAAGAACACCCGAAAAAAAAAAGAAAGAAAAAAAAATCTCGGGGCCTCAGTTTCACTTAAAGCATCGTTTCTTGTCGATAAAATCTGGGTTTTCGTTAAATCCGTGCGAATTTCTTTTAAAGTCCGGTTTTTTAAGTTAAAGGAACGTTCATTTGTAATGGATTCTTTAACTTTAACTTAAATATAACAAAACAACTCTTTTTTAACTTAAAAAGACTGATGTTGAGTTGAATCCGCACGGATTTAACCATAAAAAAGAAAAACATTTTGTGCACAAGAAACGACGCTTCAAGTCAAAATAATACCTTAAGAAATTTTTTTTCCAGTTAATGCGACAGATGCGGAAAGGTTGCGGGAAGGAACAAAATGAATAATAAAAATGCAAGTTCCGTATGCGAGCTCAGTAAAATAGATGCAGATTTAATAAGAGCTTTAAAAAATGTTTTGAACTGGTTGAGCAATTCAGTGACCCAATAATGAAGACTGAATGATTTACTTTCTTAAAAGGAGATGATAATTTTGAGTATACAGGAATATTCAAAAGTCACACACCACTGGCCATAACTTTAGTTCTAATTATGATATCGACTTGCGGTTTAAGACGTTTTTCCTCATATCGAGGGGGAAACTTTTTTAGGTACTTTCCAGTTTTGGATCCCCTCGGGGGAGGGGGGCTACTCAAAAATTTCAAATGGCCATCCCCCCATGGCCGGTGGTGCGTGGCTTTTGAATGACCCTGTATTTGTCGCGCGTTTTGATGAATTATCGTAGAATGCGGTCAAACAAATTTCCCTTAAATTATACGTTATCATAATTATGTTTCAGAAAGAGGCACATTCCGGATTTTTTTAAAACAGCTAAATTTTGCAAAGTCGCCTTCAAAAATTCAGTATTGCTGCGTCGACGTGTCGTTTGCGTGGTTACCGTTCGACTTTAATGAACTGTCGAGTTGATGCAATGCTAAATACCTACTCTTGGCTGACCGGATTTGTGAAAAGAGACTTTATCTTCTAGGAGAAAATTTGCCTTGTACACCTTTTTGCGAACACTTACACCACGCGCTGTTATCTAGAACCTATAACGTTTTCGCCTCTGAACTCCAGAACTGATATCACCATTAGATTTGAGACTTTTGAACCGTTTTTCACAAAAATCTTCAGATTTTCTTCCTCCATGCATTTGCAAAAAGCGGCGGATAATTCGTCGCTCCTTTGACGTAAGGGCGTATCTCAATTTCTACGTGAGCCCTGTTCTTCATATAACCCCATGCCTTTCACGGCTCACGTGAAAATAGAGATACGCCCTCGCCCTTACGTCAGAGGAGCGACGAATTTTCCTTCGGATGATGAGGTCTCTTTTCCCAAATCTAGTCACAACTGCCAAATTTTCGTGTCAATTTACTTGTTGAGGTCAATGCATTGCTGAACGAATGATACATCGTAATTACTTAAAAAATCACGATGCCACCGATTCTAACAGAGTGTATTCTCAGAAAATATAATACAAGGACATTCGCGTTCCAGTTGGGTTTCTTTTACACAACGCCAGTTCTTGGCGGCTTTTGAAGCGTTTAAAATTTTGAAACTCATGAGCAACTCTACGCACGCCTCATTTCCAGGATTTAACGCGCGTTAAAGACCGGAATCAAGAGCCGGCAACAGAACGAAGGGTGCATAAAAGCGTTTTAGTATCGGAGTTTGATAGTGGAGCACTTCCTCAATTTCCTGCGTTTGGCTTTGGCCGAGGTTCAATCCCTGGTTTATGCTGCGGCGCTGTGGCCACCCATTTTCAAATTGCCTCGCCAGCTCCCAACTTGCAACCCCTTTTCAACCACGGCCTCGGTCTTGGGGGTCGTCATACTCTCCGCCAGAGTTGCCAAGCCATTAATACAAAACTTCAAATGCAACCGGTCTAATTAATCCCGGAAGTAGCTTTGATCTTCTACGTATGCGCTCTCCCGTCTACTGATTCCAAATAATGTGTTTTGCAACACCTGACATGGTCGGAAAAAGTTCAATAGTTCGAGCATTGAGCAGTTCATCTGAAGAAAACGAAATCCTGTACCTGTGATGCGGGGGTCCTATGCTGAGCGTAGGGTAGCCCGGCACCTCGATAAAATGAAGTCAACACAAGATGTATCGTGCAAATAACGTCACTCCAGCGCGTTCGACCAGGGAGACGAGCTCGAGGAATCTATGCTGAACTTGTCCCCTGAGCCTCCACTCCTACCTTAAATATCCATCGACCGAGCTTGGGGCGCTTCGGCCTAATGAGCCGATCAGCGAGCTTGCGCCCCAACTCAAGGTCGGTGGGTATTTTTGGCGGATGCATTCTGCTACGTGATGGCCTCAGGGGGCAAGTCGGCTGTGGTGTGCACCACAGTACCTAAAGAGATATTACGAAACACTCCTAGGCCGGAGAGTTCTGAGAAAATAAGCAGAAGTTAAAACATGAAGTAAAAAGTCCAAATTTTACGAGTTAAAAATTGGTCAGAACCGTTCCTGTTTGTTTCGCGTCGGAATACCTCTAGATGCCGGGTTTTAGGCAAATCCATCTGCAAGAAACCGATAATCCGATTTCGGCCATTTGGAAACGATTTGAGATAACGACTTCGGGTTCGTGCGAATAGCTGTCATTTAAAAAGTTCTTCCGAATCGGGTATAACATGGAGGGTCTTTCCATTTGAAAAATGTTGGGGTCCGTAATACCCCCCCCCCCCCCCGCCCCAAGAGGCCCCTGAGAAAATTTGAGGAGGCCAAACAGGTCGTCAGAAACAGGCTGCTTTCACGTAGTATAATGCAAATACCACTGCTTCTGTTCCCAGGAAACAACTATTGTTTATCTTCCTCCAATGGAGATAAAGCACCATTTTGCTATTACAATAGTTTGCAAACAACACGAGCATTCCTTATTTTTTATAGTTTTCTTGACTCTCTCGCAACTTACTGAGGCAAATGCATTCCTTCTTTCTCGCGGAGGTTGCGGATACCACTATAGCTGCTCTCGTGGGTCCGCTTTTGCCTACATCGTGACGTGAAGGCGGAACGTAGTCATGTCGTTCGCTTGGTCAGCTGATATCTTTAGTACGCGTTCGCTTTTCAAACTCAATGTATTCTAAACGGAAGACGATAACAATCGTAATTTTTTTGTTTTGTGTGTGTAAATGTGACTTAAAATTGTGTGTTTGTGATGTTTATAAATTTAAATTTATGTTATAAACAATTATTTTGATCCTCTCTTGATATGAAAGAGTCGCAAGTCCACGCGTGGGTAAAGAGAAATGCTTTCCCCTTGATGACGACATGGATATGACAATCCTGTCTTAGAGAATTATAACAGTGATGCATTGGTATCAGATGATACGAATGATCATGATATTACTGGAAAAAATTATCGAAAGGAAACAGTTCCTGTTAAATGGGTTAAAATGTGTCATTGGTTGATGGTTAAATGTACCAACATTACCCTCACATTCTTGCAGGTGAGAGAGCAGGAAACTGTACCTGGAGGAAAATTGACAAAAGTAAGATAGTTGTGTGAGGTATACAAAAGTTAAGCCGTAGAAAAAGAGCAGCCTTTTGCTAGTAGAACGTATTTTTGTAATATATTCGAGGGGCTAAAGTTGGCTCTATATTATCGAAAAAATGATCACTAAAATCAAGCCTTGAAGAACGAAATCATTTGCTTAGCAATACATATGCAGGCAGTGAAAGTTTCTCCTTCAACGAGGTGCGCAATCGTAAGCGAAATGTGTCAAGTTCAATGAGACTGGAGCATACTCCAGTGTTACTGTTCTTTTAATTTTTTTTAAATTTTTTAGCTTTTTTTCCAGTTGAAAATGGGCATGTAATTGACCAGAAACATCCTGGTTTGTTTATTCGATTTCTTTGGCCTTGTAAACCTATTTGTTTTGTATTTAGTGTGTTTTACTTGTTCTCGAGTGTTAATATGTGTGGCTTCTGCATCATGCACAGACTTTGGAAAAAGAAATCATATCTCCGAGGTCAAAAAATCCGTCGCAATTTACAGGGACAATTGCTGCAACCAAAATAAAAACCACGTGGCAAACGCCTTACTACATATTTCGATGGAACAGGGCATCGAAATCCACCAGATTTATCTTGCCAAAGGACACGCGCAAATGGAATGTGACAGCCTCCATGCCTCGATTGAGAGAAGATTAAATGATAAAAATATGTTTGTCCTTTACGACTATGTTCAATCCTATGTCAAAGTCAGTGGCGAACCATGTCCCTAGGCAGCCAAATACTTAAACCACTCTTTCATTGTAGATTATTCAGAACTACATTACTACGAAGAAAAAAGGTTTAAAATACTGTCACAACAGAAAAATTGTACGTAAACCTACTTTTGGTATACTCTTGAAATCCCACGCAAGCCTGGTTTTCTAACTTAAAAGACCCTCCTAACCTATTCTAATCACGGCTGCCAATTCCACGGTCAAAATTTGAGGATTGTCATGCCACGTTATTTCCATAGATTTTACTATATATGGCATTCCTTTCCAATCAAGTAAATTATTTATTCTCCTATTGTTGAGACACTTTTGATTTTTTTTTTTTATTACTTTGGTTACCTTATTATTGTATTATTGTTTTTAATTATGCTTTTATCATCAAAACTTATCTCGTCGTCATTGCCGTCTGGTTTTTGTATTTGTTTTAGTTAATTATCTTACTGATGGGTATTCAAGATCCGTCGATACTTTAAATAAATAAATGATCCTCCGGATGGTCCTGCTAAAAAATAGTGAAGTATTTCTGAATTTTTCCCATGTTCAATTTCCGATATTGATAAGAATTTTTTTTTCAGAACCTCAGAACTGGAAGATGTAAAAAATTTTCCTATTCAAAAAAGCCAGGAATGTAGCCCAGACTCCTCCTTAATGGGAGCGTTAAAATCTTTACACCAAACAGTTGCTCCCACATCATTGGCGCTGATTCTTCGCCTATTCTAGCCCATGCTACTTATATGAATAATAACCATTATGACATTGTTAAATAAATAACTTCTAACAAAGATAATTATATAATTTTCTGCCGTTACGTACAGATGAAAATTACCTCCGCGGATGGCGAAATCCTCGATCTAAATTCTTGTGAGGATAAAGTAGCGTGAAAGCACCGCATCCTGCAGAGATTTCGGGTCTCGGGCGACACAAGACATCGCGCCCCAATTCGAGACACGATTAATCCCCGCTTTATCACATTATTTTTTACGGGATTTTCGCTTTTTATCCATCATGCACGCCGGGAGCCTCTTAGCAGTGTTGAAGAAGGCTCCGAGCACTCACAACGTCACATCTTTCAGAGCCAGATAAAGATCTCCTGCACTATTCTACCGTCCTGGGCAAAAATCACCGACCGCCGTACGGTTTTTTACTACGTTACGAGGTTCTGGCTTACGAAGGGTCACCCCCTACTCGGGATTATTAATGCAGACGGGAGTGCATCACAAATACGACGTTTTAATAAACTCTTAAGCGAATAATGGCTCCTTGGATGCGCGGGATCTTTTTTTAATCACTATATTAAGTTACTGGATCCCCGCATTGTGTTCCTGCCTTTTTATTAACCTACTCTGGGTCTGAAACTGGAGACATTTCATTTCGGCGGTTCGCCCTACTTCCTTCTCAGCCGAGCATGCGCTTTTGATGCACTCGAGCTGTTCTTCATTCAAAACGGAGTAGTTGCAAGGGCAGCAAACGCTGCTAAAATGTCTCCTTTTTCCATAAGAAAATGGGCAAAAAATCGTGAAGACCAGATTAGCCAGTTGCTTTGTGCTGCTTTTCACAGGCGATTTTCAAGTGCAAAAAATAGTCGTTAAGGAATTTTTTCAGTGAGGTGATATTTTGTGTCGGAACGGCATGCGATATATCGCATCAACTGGTTCCATTTTTTCAGCTACTCGTCATTTCTCTCCAATTTTGAGATCGCAATTCTATTGTCAGGAGACTAAAGCGCTCACTTACCAATTTTAACAAAGAGATTCAACTTAATAAAGGCGTGGTTGTTTTTGAGTGAAAACATCGCATTCGATACTGATATCGAAACAGCACTCGAATGCGAGGTTTTCTCTCTAAAAAAACACGCCTTTAATACGTTGAATTTCTTTGGTAAAATTGGTAAGTGAGTGCTTTAATCTACTGACAATAGAATTCCGATCTCAAAATTCGAGAAAAATGATTAGTAGCTGAAGAAATAGAGCCAATCGATGCGATATATCGCACGTCGTTCTGACACAAAATATGGCGTCTATCAAATCACCTTAAGGAGTTTTTCCAGTGGCGATTTTCAAGCGCAAAAAATAGTCGTTGAGGAATTTGTGTCTTATTGCATTGATTGCTTTTTTCCTTTGCCTCTCTTGTAAAAAAAGAGGGCGTAGCGAAATTCCTCATTCAACAGATAAGAAATCGACGGTAAAAATAAAGTGGCGCACATTTCTGAACAACGACGAAGATATTAAATTGTGTTGTATATCCGTCGAAAATGGTGTTGTCAAGCAGTTGTCACGAATTTTATTTCAGAATATCGTTTCAACAGAATAATAAAGAATTTATACAAGTAAAATTACACGATAAATTACTGGGTAATTATGAGTCTTCTAGATTTTAAAATTGGAAAAACTTCCCAATAACATGCAATGGATGTACGTGTTTTTCCCGGTTTGCGCGTGCTGTCACAAAAAAAGCATGGACATTTAACGGTACCTTACTAGGAACTTAAAATATGCAAAAATAAAGGGACTCGAGTAACTTTTCAGAGTCAAAAAATGAGTGTTGAGGGTAATTATTCCATTCTCAATTTACAGATTCTGAAATACGAGATTCACGGGTGGGCATGTGATCACCAAAAGATAAACCTGGAAGGCTATTCCTCTTCAGCGACTGCTAAAGTGGGGAATGCTGAAGACTAAAATCCTTCGATGATCCCATCCTGCCATCATTTATCTGCTTCATTTGAGACTGGGGAGCATGACTAATTAATCAAGCTCTTGATGCCGGCGAAACAGAATCTGATCCGAGCGATCCTATTGCCATAAATTTGTTTTCAAATAATAGCTAAATGAAAGAAAAAGACGACATGAAAATATGGACTAGTGCATGTTCAAAGCTGGATGGTGGAGAGGACCGCGAAATTATATAGCAGTGTTTTATTTGCAGTCTCTCAAAAATTAAAGAAAAATTTCTGAACTGAAAAAGTGGCGTTTTCGGCGCATTCGAAACTTTGCTGCGATGAATTATTCGGTGAGATTCGCTCAGAATTGCGCATAAAACGTCTGAAATTTCACTGTTTTCGCGGAAAGGCAACGAACCTGAGACGGTGCCCACTCCAAACTTTTCTTGATGAGGTGCCTCTCTATGCCCCACTCCACAAAAAAAGTAATGTTTCACACATGAGCGTGCGCCATTATTATGAATTAGATTTTAAAATCTATAGTAACTATTCGCGAAAAATGGGTAAAGAATTGGTATGAGCATACATTGTAGTACTTTAGATGATGCTGTCATAACTCCTTTTCTTAAGGATAATCCTTTCTATACTCGCATAAGGAGTTAGAAAGCAAAAAAAGAGGAGTACGTGTAAGTTTTGAGTTGTACTTCCCAACTGCAGGTAGAGAACATCTACTATCCAAGAGAAAGAACTGTTTCCTTTCCGTAAACAGAAAGCAACAGAATTAATCTTCCATTGATAAAAATCTCTACAGGTCCAAATGGCCAAACACTTCAAATCTTAAGAAAAAAAGGCAGGAGGAAGGAAGAGCAAGCAAGCACGTGAGAGCTCCAACTATAATGATGATAATATTTCAAAAATCAAAGGGCACACAGAAAATATGAAGTCCACCGCTCGAGAGAGAGTATCCGACAAGGGAGTCAAAGATCTGAAAAATCTTTTTCCACACATACACACACAATGTATCACAATATGACTTTACTCGCCGATAATAGACCCGACCTTATGAATGAGACTACTCCTTTAATAAACTCAGCTCCAGAGCGGGTATTGGAAATGGGTCCTCTGATGTTTTTCACGGATAAGCACCATTCATCGATTCTCTTCCACCGATGATGAATGATTTCGTAGCACAGCCTGAGCGTAAACTTGAACTCATTTTTCACGTGGAACTTGGTTGTTCGGTTCTCAAATCTGTGAGATCGTGTTATTCAGGTATAGGAGTAGCCCAGAAAGAGCAGAACACTCGAACCTCTCTCATATATGCCTCACCGCAAGGAAACTCGTACGCCGAGAGAGAGTCTGCGTGTTAATTCCTGGAAAATTAGGGCAAGTTCACGATACTATTGCAAACATTGATTTACTAGAATTTGATCTATCAAAAACTATAATTCCGTCTTAAAAAATGTGGGCGCATCTTATTAAAAATAACACAACTATTTAAGATCACAGTACTAAGACCTCAGATGGAGCCAAATATTCCTAACAGTTCTGGGGAAAAGAGGAGAAACTGAGCTTAATGCCGTGTATGCCGAAAAGAGACAAAGATTGACAGACGTTAAAAATATTAATCAGATGACTGAAGCTTTGCAATTCTCAATTACATGTGAACATGTCCCATAGTGGATCATGTCTTTAATTTTGTCCTTCGTTCATGTGTCGTTTGAATACTTAATGCCTTGAAGTTCCTTTGATTCAATCTACCTTTTATCATATGAATTTAAGTGTTTGGATATCAATGGTTATGCATACCACCAGTCTTTTTTGAAAGAATTCAAGTGGCTATGCCTCTGGTAACCGCGAGCCGACCGCATGCTCCGCTTTTCCGTCGACGGGTGAAGCCCTGCCCCTTATGAAATATCTTGCAAGATCACAGATTATCAAATCCTCGATGATGACCATGTAACCGTTGTGTATTTAAGTATTCTTCGGATCTTTGACAGGAAGTTCAGCATCCAAAGACTACGTCAAACAATCCTCGATGGAACAATTCAAGCATATACATTAATCATAACTTTTGAGTTGACTAACTCAACAGATAACAACATCATTTCATCGGGACGCTTCGAAAGAGCAGCTTTAGCGATTAGATCTCTTTAACAGGAAGTTCAGCATCCGAAGACTAAGTCAAACAATCCTCGACGGAGCAATTCAAGCATATACAAGTATGAGAAAACAAGGTGATCAGTTGTTCAAACATGTCATCCTAGGTAAGAAGTAAGTCCAAATTGACAATTTTGCGAACAGCAGCAACCCGCGTTATGCGTCATCGGTAACACTAGCTCGGAGTTCTCGCTGCTCCTCATCGTGAAAAATTTCACGGCCCTTTACGATGAAATCCCAGCATCGACACACCATATGCCCGGCGCACCCAATTTTATACACGGACTCGAATTTCTGATGCATCTTAACTAAACCAATACGATCGGATTAAATATAATGATAAATAATATGCCAAAGGTGCTTATATGTACTTTGATGTTCACACCTGCACACCTTTGGCATATTATTTATAACCAGTTGAATTACAGGGTGCAATATGCATATTAAACTTGATTAAATACCATTGTCTGTAAAAAAAATCGAATGACTAATCGCAATGGGTCTGTTGTACGCGAGGGATACACCCAAATAAGTATACTATTTAGAGGTAAAATCGCCCGAAATCGAATTGGGCACATAAGAAAGTCTGAAATCCATTCCTTAACGCACAATTCGCGTAGTCAACAACATGCTCTTTCAAGTTCCTCGCGTGTGCGGGCAGTTTTTCTCAGACTCCGCCGACCAGGTTAGCACAGGCAGAGATGTAAAAAACCTATCCGAGAAACGACGAACAATTATACTGGCTTTTTCTATCGTGTTATTTTAATCGTTTTCAATTATTTGTTTATGGGATTTTAACTTGGCTGATTTCGCTAAGTATTGTTCAGCTCAGCGCTTTAAGCGAAAAATTAAGCTTAAAAGCACCCATCCCTACTTGCTCTTACAGATATTTCATTCCACACGAACTTTTAAAAGATTCTTTCGTGATGGCTATTATTACTGGAACATTTGGAAACTATTCCACCTTCGATTCACAATCGATGCTAACCTACCAGATAAAACAAAATGACCGTATGATACTCCAAAATGAGGAGATCATTGCCCAGATAAAATCGCAAAACCAATTTGGTACCCTGCTTACATGAATTTAATTTTCAAAATCTTACAGATAATCACCATTTCGGTAGCCTCTGGGTTTATTTACTTTGTGGTCTGATCATGTAGGTCAGCCTTGCGCGAGATAGAAAATGGTCCTCCCAGTAATAATTCTGCACCAAGACTGGAGCGTCCCAGTCTGCGAGGTAGTGCATTCTCACTCGCCCAAAGGTGCGTCAATTCCTCCACCCATCCAGCTATGAGGAAATAGACACTCGTGTCTAGATAGAACCTCGTCTCTACAGTTAGGCAGCAGACACGTCGCCCATTGGCAGTCTACACTGGCCCATAGAGCATGCGTCCTAAAATAATGGACAACACTGATCCGCATGATTTCTGTAGATCATTTACCACCTTGAGCACATGCCGCGCCACCTTGATATTTGTATTTGAGATACTCAATCTGGTTGTTCGGTAGAAACGTCTCATTACCGTAGACTTTTCCGCCTTGAATGGTGTCAAGCACTTGTTATGACGACTTGCGTCGTCTATATATTTTATATATATATTGAAAACTTATATCTTATTAAAATATATTTATTATTTTTAATAGTTAATATATATTTAAATATAAAAATGTGTTTATTTTATTTTTTTCTGTCTTTATTCCGCAAGAACAATCAAAATCAGCTTTGAATCACTTGAAATCTTACGCGAGGAGAGTTAATAGCAGTTCGCGAGATTGTTTGTTAATTTAGGTTAGGTCTCTCCTGGCTAATCTGATTGCCCGCTACAAGGAAAAACGGATCGCATACGCTCTAATTTAAAAAAAAAAAAAAAAAAAAAAAAAAAAAAAGTGTCACGCTACGCAGATTGCGCGCTAATCAGCGGATTTCAGACTTTTTACGACGATTTACGCAACGTGATTTTACAGCAAAACCCACACAACACACCCATTCGGGCTCCGGAACATTGACCACGTGTCACTTAAGGGCGCAGAAGTCAAACGCACTCAATGCACCGCGGTTCTAGTGCACCTGAGATGCAAGTGAAAATTTTTAAAAAAGATGGTAGTAAGAAGGGTCAAGAGAATCAATACTAATTTTGCCATTTCTGTGCCTGACCGACAGAAAAAAGGAGCATTCTTCAATTTTCGGGATCGAGAATATTATCGACCCCTGGACTGCTTTGAATTGTGATGGAGATAGCTCCTTCCGATCACACCGCAGTTTTTTCGGAATTTACGAAGCCAATGTAAAAAAGTAGAAAAAT
Source organism: Bemisia tabaci (assembly GCF_918797505.1). Lineage (NCBI taxonomy): Eukaryota > Metazoa > Arthropoda > Insecta > Hemiptera > Aleyrodidae > Bemisia > Bemisia tabaci. The sequence continues at coordinate 22,694,956 of NC_092796.1, forward strand.
GAGGAAAAAAGAACTTCCATTTTTTAGGACTACATTTTTTCCGAATTATCTTCAAGTCTATCGTAAAGAGATGACCATGCCCGTGGTCTATCTCTCCATGGGACCTCCATGCTGCTCTGCGCAGTGTCATGCCATCTATCGTCCAAACCGTGAACCTGTTACGATGGAGTTAGTTCCGCGGCACTGGGAAAGACAGCGCTTGACTCAGCAAATCTGCCACATTTAATGACCCCCATCAACAAGTAGAAGAAGTGCAGAGGATGTTGGTTGATTACTGTTATCTATCCACATTATGAGTGGTGCATATATAACCGAGTGGATACTTACGTAAATTTCTTCTTCCACTTGGAATGGACCACTGGACAAGGGACGAATTTAAGCAATCTGAAGCACGTTTCTTAACCAGAATTTCACGTAAAACACGATTCACACAACGAACATTACTGAGACCAACTCCTAACGAAAATATTAACGTTTATATGTCACATTGGTTACGAGAAATTTGAACTGCCCGCTCACAAGAAACTCAAAGCTCTACGTGAGTCAAATCGCGCACTACAACGGCTTCAGCAAGCTTCTCAATCGAGCAATATTTTCATTTCCCACCATGTGTTGATCAAACTATTAGCAATTTGCTATAGCTGAGCCAAAGCGTCAAGATTGAGGTTGCCAGATTTATACATCGCGGAGACTGTCATGATAACGTTTAGCGCGCGATGTGAATCACGTAGAGCATTGAGTTTTCATGACCGAGTGGTTTCAATTTACGCACAAAGAATCATTAAATATCTTCGGAAGGATTTGATTTCGGAAATTTTCGTTGTGCGCATCGTGTTCTACGTGAAATTTTAGTTGTGAAACATGTATCAGAATGCTGAAATTCGTACCTTGTCTAGCGGTCCATTCTGTTGCATTCTTTTTTTTCCTTCGTTTGAACTTCTGTGGGGTTTATTATTAATTTATTTGTACGATTGATGCTTTGATGGTTCATAGATGTATAGCGAGCACACTGTCACGATGCCGTATTTAAGAAAAAGTGGACGACGGTGAGAGATATTCGATTTGTGTGGTAGAGTTGTTAGCTCTAGTTAGCTTTAAAAAGCTTTCCAACAATTTCTTAGGAGGCTATTTCCAGATGACGATACGTTTGGTCCACGAAGTATCGAGTGGTCAACTCCCTGGCACAGCTGACTTGCAGCTTTCTTCGAAAGTCATTACTGGCGCGGCAAGAAGGACCTGATTCATTTGAATCGATCGGGGCTGGCCGTACTTAGTCGCCTCTGATTAGAAGCTCCCCCGCTCACTCTGTCAATGAGCCCGATAACCAATTTCTATTACTTGCATTTTTGGGAAACTACACTGTCTCCTGATCACGCAGGAATTTTTCAAGGTTTTTTCAAGCAGTTTTTCCCTCCAAAAACGGCTTTTGAAACTCGAAACTCTAAATCACCGCGTTTTTCCGGGTTTTAGCGACAATCCAATATGGCGTCAAAAATACCCCTCGCGATTTGGTCACACATCTCCACTGACGTACCTCTGTGGGTGCCACACACGGGAGGGATGAGGCGCCCAAAAGTGAGGCTCTGCTGCGCGCGCACGTCCCATGTTTGGATTGTAATTTCGCGGCAGATTCGAACCCAAGGGGCGAGTTCCATAATACATTCTTCTCAAATGCACAGTATTAAAGTAAAAAAAGTCCAGAGTTTTAATCACGATTACTTTAATTAAATTTAACCTCTCGTAAATCCATACGTAAAAAGGGTTTCCTTCTCCGTAAATTTTAACAGTTTTATAGTGAGTTTAGTGATTAAAATTTACAATTTTTAGGAGATTTTTTAAAGTTCTTACTACAAGGGAATGTCTTGGCGAAGATTCTTTACTTTAACTCGCTTGCTCTTGACTTTCACATGGATGAAGCTAGCAGAACTTTTCGTGGAAGGGAGGGGGAGGATACGCTCCCAGGTCGCTCCCTCAAAAAAAGAAGAAAAACCGCAACAATGATGCTGTGGGATGTTTCTTTTGTGGGGGGGGGGGGGGGGGGAGCCTCTCGAGAAGGACTGGGCAGTGGGCTCCTCTGATGCCAGCTTTGCTCTCTCTCTCTGATATTTTGGTACCCTGCTACGAAATTTCTTTTCCATTTTACTGTTAGCCTTTCATCCTTACTAGTGCTTTACAAACACTTAATTTATACTCAAAGGTCCAAAAATGAATCAGAAGCTACCGTGGAGGACAAAACAAACCGAGTCAAAGATTTTTCTAAGTAAAAAATTCAAAATGTAATAATTCATACAAATTACGAATTCAACAAATATTGCCATTAATACTTTAATCATCACTTAATCAGAATACTGCTTCTTGAGCACACTGATGGCCTAAGTCCAAAAACATGCATTTTGGATTCAAGACGTTAGTCATTTTCCAACATGTTTATTTTTTCTAAGGAGAAATGATCCCAGTTTTCTCTTTTAATTTCCGTTGATTTCTCTTCAAGACAGAAAGAATATCCTGTAAAAATTTCAGACAGTAACAATGGTGTTTTTCTGCAAAGATACTCAGGAGACACATACATTATTAAACTTAGTAATTGAGGTAGGTACCTATGTGTTTCTAAATGTAGGTACGCTATAGCAATAGACTTATGCCTATAATCATAATTATAGCGGGTGCAGGTACCTATTGCTTTTATCGAGGAAATATTGTTTGAGATTTTTGAAGCTTAAGGATTTAGAAAAGAGACGAGAAAGTGCTAAAATAAAATTGAACGTATTTATGCTGAGAAGAATTATGCGAAAATAAATCGAATCAAGAGGATCTATGTGCATAGGGCTCACAAGCTACACTAATCTTTTTGCTTTCACTCATTTGCACATATTTCCTTGTAGCATAAATACGTCCAATTCTCTTTTCCAGACAGCTCACAAATGAATTTCCTTCAATCTTATTCTCTCAAATTAACAATTCGTGTAGCAGTAAGGATGAAAGGCTAACAGTAAAATGGAAAAGAAATTTCGTAGCAGGGTACCAAAATATCAGAGAGAGAGAGCAAAGCTGGCATCAGAGGAGCCCACTGCCCAGTCCTTCTCGAGAGGCTCCCCCCCCCCCCCCCACAAAAGAAACATCCCACAGCATCATTGTTGCGGTTTTTCTTCTTTTTTTGAGGGAGCGACCTGGGAGCGTATCCTCCCCCTCCCTTCCACGAAAAGTTCTGCTAGCTTCATCCATGTGAAAGTCAAGAGCAAGCGAGTTAAAGTAAAGAATCTTCGCCAAGACATTCCCTTGTAGTAAGAACTTTAAAAAATCTCCTAAAAATTGTAAATTTTAATCACTAAACTCACTATAAAACTGTTAAAATTTACGGAGAAGGAAACCCTTTTTACGTATGGATTTACGAGAGGTTAAATTTAATTAAAGTAATCGTGATTAAAACTCTGGACTTTTTTTACTTTAATACTGTGCATTTGAGAAGAATGTATTATGGAACTCGCCCCTTGGGTTCGAATCTGCCGCGAAATTACAATCCAAACATGCGACGTGCGCGCGCAGCAGAGCCTCACTTTTGGGCGCCTCATCCCTCCCGTGTGTGGCACCCTACCTCTGTTGAAGGACACGACCTGAGCCGGCTTGAGAACAATACAAAACAACAAATCCGTTCTCTTATCACTTTTCGTCAAGACGCAACAGGTGTTGGTGTTTGTCTACAGTGATTGTGTTTTTTGTACTACTCCAGTTTTTTGCAATGTCAAGAAATAATTATGTGTACTGTTTCGTGCCATCGTGCAAAAATACTTCGATATCAACACCAGAGAAGTTATTTTTTTCTGTGCCGTATGGTGTGGTGAGGAAAGAGTGGTGTGAGACTGTGGGTCGAAGTCCCAACTCTTTAAGTGGAAAAATCCACAGAAAATGCTGCCAAGACCATTTAAATGTGAGTAACAGATAGCTTTACTCATGCATATCTCCTTTTACAGTTGATGACTGAAGGTGTCATTGTGAGCTTCCTACCTCTATTATGACACATCTATTTTGATTCAAAATATATCCCTCTGAACGTACACTTTTCCTGCCATGAGCATGGAGGTCATTTTTTAGCGAAATAACTAAACTGCCTCATGTGCGCATCAATTAAGCTGACGTTGCGTCGTTACGAATCATTATCAACCATAATAATTTTCCCTAGCTTCTGTCCTTACAGGAGAACGATATTCCATTTTTTCATAACGGACTAAGAACTTCCGCATCGACAGTCGGATCGGTGCAGCTAAACAACAGGAGCACCCAAGGCGGAACGGCCTCTTCGATCGGAATGAACGTAAAGACTCATTCGCTTTTTTCCGGCTTTTCTTTTGGCTTCAGTTTATTTTTGCAAGAGGAGTCATGCGAAAATTCTAATTTCTGTCCTTCAGATCCAAGTTTGATTGGTTTTTCGCAAGCATAATAATTCGTAATGGGCCTGTTGCAAGGTGCGGGGATTTGCTAATTGATGACTGATGCCTATGGCAAAATTCACGAAAAGAATGATGACGCTACCCATTCAAAACCTTCGTTTTTTGGCCGGAACGGGCCGCCCAAGTAGCATTTTTCAACGTAAAAAATCGCGATGGGGTCGCGATATGTTGTGGTATTATTGCGATAATATCGCGATATTTCTGCGATAAAGTTGCAATTTTCAGACAACATATGGACGATTTTCCGCGATTTCGGACGATGAATTACGAAATGTATCGGGGTGAAATTGCGATATTATCGCGAGATTTTGCGCCGAAAACCGGGTCCAATTTTTTAGCGGCATCTAAAATTAGCTAAAAACGCAGATTTTGCGACGTTGCACATTTGCATAAAACTGCGAATTTTTACTACGTTTGAGAATTTTACAGCGTTGACAAGTTCCAGCAAAAATGTGAATATTTCGGCGGTGACCATTTTCTCTCCAGATCAATAATTTTGGGACTCCCGAGTCCAACGAGATTTCAAGGGAAAATCTTCGTTCGGATACATTGAAATTATTAGAATTTATAAATCACTGGGAGCCCCTCCTTATAGTCATGAACAAAAATCGTTTTATGACAGAGCACTAAATCACACGTTAAATGATAAAAACAACTTTCATGTTAACTTAGACGATCTAGGAGGATCAGGAAAAACTTTGCTGTTATGTTTGATTGCTGCTAAATTACGTATTGAAGGTTAGTAGAATAATTGTCATTTGTGTTGCCACCACGGTATTGCTACTATGTATCCGTAAAGAGATAAAATTTGAATACATGATTAACGGCTGCACTGCACATTCAATGTTTAGAGTTCCTGTTGAAAATGTGAATAATCGATCAGTTTGTAATCTAAGTAGCTCATCTCAGAGGGCTGATTGGTTACGGGAGGCATCTCTCTTTATTTGGGATGAGTCACCAATGACCTATAAATACATAATTCAGAAAGTAGATAGAACCTTAAGGCATTTTACCGGACGCGACCAAGAATTCTTTGAAGGTAAAAATATTATTTTCGCTGGAGATATTCGACAGATCTCTCCGGTAGTAAAACACGGTTCCTCTGAGGATGTAATTCGATCCAGCATCAGATTTTCATACGTTTGGAGTATGCTAGAGACGGTTAGTCTGACTGTCTCACAGAGGGCTCTAACTGACCCTTCATTCTCAACAGAACTTTCAAAAATTGGAGAAGGAAGAATTGAGACGGTAATCTTTAAAGGCGAAGAGGTTGTGTTCTTGAAAAATTACAAATAAGTGTTGTCTATATCCTAGATCTGATGGTAGACGTATTTACCGTAATCGTGGTCGTATTTACCGTGGTCTAGCATTGGCCTTAGTATACCCTTCAGCTCGCCCAAAGGGATTCCCCTAAGGAATCTCCAGACACACCACGTGAAGTCTGACACACTTCAAAAAAAAAAAAAAAAAAAAAAAAAAATATCCTAGATCTGATTGAAAATGTGTATACCCCGATGACATTTTAGATCGGCCTTCAGAAACGTCAATGACAGAAGTAGGTCTACGAGCTGAGCAGCCTTTTGAGGGTCATCCTGCATGCTTATGTACATTCTTTGAGAGACACGTTACCAGAGAGGTAAGCTCATTCATTTACTCACTAGTCTATTCCAACTTCTGTGAACAGAGGAAAGTAGATATGGGAAAAGCTATCGAGCTATTGTTTCAGGGACAAATATAGATATAGACGAAATAAATCAAATAATCTTAGAACAGAGAATCAACGGTTTTGTCTTTATTTTGTACAGCGGGATTCGATTGTTATAGAGGAAGGTGAGAACCCCGATTCCTGATAATGCGCACATTACCGCAGATGTGCTCATGAAATATCAGAACCTGGAATTCCAGATCACGATTTGAAAGTTAAAATTGGCTCATTATAGATACTGCTTAAAAGTTTTAATTTGGAAGACAAAAATGGCACAAAATTAATAACAAAAGTAAATCATTAGGAGGAAGCGTGAGTTTTTTGACGTTTTCAAAGTTTTGATACAACAGCTTTTACTGTTGATGAAAAATTTCGATCGTTTCATTAAAATTGTAATAAAAAGGGTTTTAACATTTTTGTTAGAGGTATGCGCACCGGGAACTACTACAAAAACGTTTCTATTACGTAGGGTTATTTGTAAATTGTCAGCCGGCAGAAATGGTTCAGAAGTAACCCGAAGACAATTTCCCATTAAACTGGCCTACGCTTCGACAGTGAACAAGTCTCAGGGCAAGACACTGAACTTTGTATGTCTGGATCTCAGAGAAAATCTATTCGCTCACGGCCAACTACTGTACGTTGGAATGAGTAGAGCAAGGCGAAGGAGAAACGTATGCCAGTTGACAAACCCCGACAAAATCTACACTGGAAAAAAAAAGTCTGCAACGGTCAAGCCGTCTCGGAATCTTGAGAAAAAATCAGCTTGATTCAAGAATTTTTATCTTAAAACAAGCAATTTATTGCTAAATTGAGGACCATGCCGGAAGAAGGGCGTATGTACAAGGTTCAGCGTCGTTAGAAAAACACATTTGAAGATTTGAAATGGTGTCTCGAAAACTTAAATGCAGCAGTTGGTTAAACCAAAGGCAATTCTCTTAAACTAGATCCTACAGCTTTGAAATCCGTTAAAAGTTTGAAAAAAATAAATAATTATCCCTCTGTAATCTTTGGACAAAGTAAGCCAGAGATACGCCCTTCTTTCGAAATCCGTGTATGTACGATTATAAAAGAGGATCGTTTTTCTTCGATAACTCATACATGGCTGAAAAAGAAGAAAATCGGGGAAATGACTTTCCGCAAATACATTTTCGCCACTCCGCCTTCATTTTCGACACGGGCATTAAGTTATACATTCCTACATTCTCAAGTCATTCCAGGAGATCTCCAAAGCCGCGCATTTTGACAGTGCTGCAAACCGAGAACAAAACCCGCGGCAACGCACGACGACTTCTACATGATCCATGTCGAAAAATCAGTGACGTTTTATCCCTACGTTACGGAATTTTATGAAAAATGAATAAAACTTTCAGTATTTAGTATTGAATCCGAGAATTAAACGAAAAATAATTATTTCAGAGGCCTTGCACAACAGTCCTAGTATCAAATCAAAAATCGTTAAGTTGGTACACCTACTCTTTCGTCAGCGGCCGTTTCAGGTTAGTTCTCTAGAAAATACAGGGAATGAAATTGATACATAATTGGTTTGGTAGATGTCTTAAGTCTTATGATGCCGACGAGCGCGAGCTACTCAACGTGCTGCAAAAAGAGTAGCACACTCAAAAAATTGCTTTGCAGAATCCGACGGTGAGAGTGACAATTCCATTGTCGATCCAACCTACATAGAGGATGAAACAGACGTTTAAGCCTTCTGTGGTGCTTAAATCAAATGGAAAAATCTTGAGCCAAGCCATCCATGGCTGCTTATACCAAGATTCCGCCGGGTAGCTAATTTCAAGCACGCAGCACGGCCACGCTTATTTCAAGCTATACGTTTCTTGGCGGCAAATTTAAGATTTTTTCCAGCTTGCTTCAAGCTGATTTTGATTTGTTTCAAGCTACTTTTATTCCAGTGTACAACGACGCCGTAGCAACTCGCACCATTATTTATCCAGAGTTATTATTATGAAAAAAGGGAAATTTACACTGAAAAAACGAGATTAGGGCTGGGCCCTAGAATTGCTTCACCTCCACCGCCACAGGGCAGGCCCTGCGCGGTAAGGCCCAGCCTACCTGGGCAGGGTCTAGCTCTTACCAGGTAGGGCTGAACCTGGAGCAGGTAGATTGGCTCTACGCGCGCGGCCTGCTCTATGGCGGTGGAGGTGAAGCATTTTACCTACCCGGTTAGGGCGGACCTTCGGCGCAGGTACCAGCCCTAAACTCGTTTTTCCGTGTATATTAATAATTATCATTTCAGGGAGCGCAACTACATATCAGTGAATTTTTTCAGTGAAGTGAACAATTAGAAAAGGAGCAAAACAAGTGGCAAACGATGGTTTCTCACCTTCTCAAGGTGTTGGCTGTTTCTACTAAGTGGGAAACCATCCATTTCAGGATACGGTCGATCTCTTGCCCCGTCATTATTATTCTACAAGTTAATTATTGTGGAATGAAAATTTTACGATGTTTTCCATAAAATCTTCAAAATATGCTGATAAAACATTTGCAACTACTACAAAATCAGCCCTCGAAGCGAGCCGAACGTCACTCGCTCGGCGGGTGACCGGGGGTCCAGGGGGCGCGACCCCCTCGCCAGACGCGCCTTGAACGGCTAGTTTCCTTAATATTGATAAAGGTAAGGTTGCTTATTAATCATTAACAATAGATCGTATTAGATACATCAAACGGGTGAAACTGTATCGATATCGATTGGTTCAAAACATAAACATAGCCTCAAAATTAAATTCAGAAATCTAAGAAAACGGGTCATTTGTAACAGATTTTTCATTCTTTTGAGTACCAAATGCCAATGCAAAGTGAAATTGTCAGGAAATTTCTTATTTTCAGCTTTTCCGACTTAAATCCTTCTAGTTTCGTTTGAGGTTATGTTCTATTGTTTTGAACCAAACGATACATCGAACCGTTATCGAATACGATCTATTTCTGTACTACAGCTTGAGCAGAATGTTACCAATTGGTTTGAATTTCAAATGATTAAGGAGGCTGGTACTGGAACTGCCCCAAATTTGAAATTGAGGAAAGGAGTTTTGCCGAAAATTGGTTTGAGTATACCTGAGATAAAAAGTATCTTACAACTTTGGGGGGAGAGCGGGCAATGACTAGGGAAGATGATTCAGATTCATACATAACAACCATGAACATGAACACGAACATCAACCAGCTGGCACAGAGCAAAGCTTGTTAATATGAATGGCTCGTTCTCCCGTGCAGCATTCGACACGTGAAAAAAAGCCTCTTCCACCATGATCAAATTTAGATGCGGTTAGTAAATTCAATTCTTAGGTTTTTCCCTAGGTCCCCCCCCCCCCCCTCCAATCGCTGGAATTGGTGTTCGGTTATCCAGGGCCGGCTTGTGTCCCTTAGGGACCAAGAACGACCCATGTTAGGGTGTGTGCTGTCGGCACCGCGACATCAGGACAGTTTTCTTCGAAAGTCGTTACTGGCATGGCAAGAAGGACCCGATTCATTTGAGTCGATTGGGGCTGGCCGTTTTTAGTCGTCTCTATTCAGAAGGTGAAGGGGTGTATTAGTTAGTTACCTTGGCTTCAAACTTTTTTAAGGAGTGTCATAGGCTGCCTTTATACCTTCAGAAATTTAAAGCAGGGGTGCCTCAAAGCTGTCAGCCACAGTAACTACTATAGATTTTAATGCAAAATCATAATTCTAATGTCCCTGATTGACCTTCCTTTGAAAATTTGCCAAAAAAAAATTCGCAGAACGTAAACCAAATATTTGTGTGGCATTAAAAAAAATGTATCTTTGCGTGCGTGAGTGGATCAAGAGCACAGAAATTCGAAAATGACATCGGGTTTTCGAGTTAGCGGTTTGGCACTTGAAATTTTCAACACCCTGTGGAAAGATTCCGGACGAAACTAATAGCTGTAGCACTGGCTCAAAGCACGGAATAAAACTTAGTACCATTAATTATTTTTCAGGACCAGTCCGATTATTCCCTAGAAATCTACCTATTTCGGAGAGATGTCCTTTTTTATTTTATTTTCACAAAGGAACACGAATAAAGTGTAAACAGAGATTTAGCAGCGTTTTATCCTAAAAGGGTATGTCTACTTAAATAACTTTGAATACACGACGAGTAAGTTGGGAAGCAGCTATCAGATGACGAGGATGATGAAGAGCTCGAAGTTGACGCCGGTGAAATCGTGACTGTGCCATTGACGGTTTCCGTGATTAGTGAAGGAGACACAGGTGAGGGCACTGGCGATGGCAAAGGAGGTGTGTGCGAATGCGAACCTCCCAAACCCGGCAAACCGTTCGACCCGCCGTCATAACAGTGAATCAGGGTCCTCAAACAGTGGTGCGGTACGCTGCTATGATGTGTGCTGCGCCACCGGAGGCAACCATATAGGCAGCAAAAACGATGCATAACGAGCCGATTATCCTCATTTTACAACTTGGAGTAATTGAAAAGCTATAACACAAATTACACACACGTTAGACTCAAAACCAGTGGCGTGGCGTGAATTGCGATATATCGATTGTTATACCATTTAAACCTATGGAAAAGGATCGATAAACAGGGTGTTCGCAGCGAACACCTTTACAATCGATTCTTTACCATAGGTTTAAATGGCAGAACAATCGATACATCGCAATTCACGCCACGCCTCTGCTCAAAACCTTGACCAGACGTGATGGACAAAATTAGTAACGCAGGAGATACAAAGTAACACGTAACTCATGAGTAGTAAAGCGTCTCTCTGCTATGGACGGGCGGTACGAGGTCTGTTCAATATGAAACCGGATTTTGATGATAACTAGTCCACTGTGCGTCTGCAATACATTTTCTTTGACTTTCCTAATAACTGATAACATACTAGAAACGCTAGATTTACAGACTTTATAGACAGTAAGTTGGGGATATTGCCAACGTGCGTTAAAAATCCCGAAAAATGGAAATCTCAATACAGAGGGAAAAAGCTCGTTCGAGCAGAATTATCCCTCAAAGAAATACGGTGTTCGGTGCGACACTAGTTACGAACATTTGAACCAAACAGCGTATCTCTTTGAGGGAAAATTGTGCTCGAATGAGCTTTTCCCCTCTGAATTGAGTTTTCTAGTTTTCTGGATTTTTAACGCAAGTTGGTTACATCTCAAACTTACTGTCTGTACGACTCGTGCGTTTAATCGCGATCAGTTTGTCACAGACTTTAATTATCTTGATCAGCGTTCATTCTGTGCCACCGTGAATACGAGTAAGTCAGGTGCGTTCTCCGATTTTCATCGTGCAATCCCCGATAGAGCAAAGATTTATTCGGCGCGGCGCGGCGTTGGGCATGTAACACATATTAGCGCCTACAAGACTGCAAGAATACTTCACCCGTTGCGTCAAACACAGTGCGGTCAGGAGCGGTTGGCGTGAAACGCATAGCGCCTACAAGACTGCAGGAATATTTCACGCATTGCGCCAAACACAGTGCGATCAGCGCGGCGCAGGCGCAGCGGCGGCGGAATAATTTAAAATTATTCAACCACATTTATGTTTGTTCTTTCATAATTTTCGGGTTCATTTCTCATAAATGGAGGACCTGGTCCACACAGAGATAGATTCACGGAACTTAACTTCCGCGCAAAGTTCCGTGAAATTTTACTAGTAGTGTTGACAGGGCTTTCGCAAAAAATGTATCCAACATGAGTAGGTAAACGCGTCTTATGCACCCCTCCCCCTCCGGCACGTTCACTTGATGGTTTTTATTGATGCTTCAAAACGAATGAGAAGGGGGCGGCAATATTCAGGCGGCCCATAGGCGGCAAGTAGGTGAATCTGGCCCTGAGTGACACAGGACCACCATAAATTGTACACGGAAAAAACGAGCTTAGGGTTGGGACCTACATGTTAGTGCTGGGCACTAACGAGGGTTAGATCAAATGGAGCCAGCAAGTCAGAGGAGTGCTGGGCACTAAACAGCTCGAGGCTGGGTCACTAAGGAAGAAGTAGTGTCAAGCCCTAAAGTGACTTTGGAGCGAGCGTAAAATATGAAACGCCTCCGCCTGGGATCGAACTCGGGTTGCGCCGGTGGAAGACCAGCGCGTTACCACCAGGCTATCGTAACTCCGACGTCTCATGGGTGAATTTACACCTGTTAAGCGCAACTACGTCTCGCAGCATCTGATTAGCACTACTCATGTTCAGTGCCCACCTGAACTGCCTTCCGGTGTTGAGCTGTACAGCGCTTAGACGCCAGCCCTCAACTACTCCCCACTAAACGGCCAGTAGTGCTCAACACTAGTCTTGTTTTTTCCGTGTATCTCTCCGGAAATATCATGCTCTCATTTAAAACCTATAACACAGTCCCAGCGCGGTCTGAATCGAGTCATATATTTCAATCTCAGATGAATTAATGAGTCGAGCCACTTTCAGATTTCCAAAAAATTCATTGACTGCATACTTAAGTCAGTTAATTGACACATCGGACAAAAATCATTAAGGAACGGAGCTGTAATCAGGGGTTTCCCTTACATGACTGAATATTGCAGATATCTCACATGTTTTTTCGAAGTTTCGCACGACAATCGACTTATTGCAGGAGCATACTTAAAATGAAGAGACTTAAGGCCGAATGTTTGTCGTTCATCCCATTGGAAACATTTTAGTAATTGAAGAGTAAAATTATGTAGATCTAGCAGGTTTATAATTAAAGGAGGAATTCTGCAAAATGCTTAGGTACACGGAAAAAACAAGACTAGTGTTGAGCACTACTGGCCGTTTAGTGGGGAGTAGTTGAGGGCTGGCGTCTAAGCGCTGTACAGCTCAACACCGGAAGGCAGTTCAGGTGGGCACTGAACATGAGTAGTGCTAATCAGATGCCGCGAGACGTAGTTGCGCTTAACAGGTGTAAATTCACCCATGAGACGTCGGAGTCACGATAGCCTGGTGGTAACGCGCTGGTCTTCCACCGGCGCAACCCGAGTTCGATCCCAGGCGGAGGCGTTTCATATTTTACGCTCGCTCCAAAGTCACTTTAGGGCTTGACACTACTTTTTCCTTAGTGACCCAGCCTCGAGCTGTTTAGTGCCCAGCACTCCTCTGACTTGCTGGCTCCATTTGATCTAACCCTCGTTAGTGCCCAGCACTAACATGTAGGTCCCAACCCTATGCTCGTTTTTTCCGTGTAAATTGGTATACAATCAGACGACTTGACAAGCTTCCTAAAGTTTATTATGAAAAACACTGAAAATGCTAGAACACTCTGAAATGTTTCAGTATTTGGAAAGGGATGATTATCTAAAGCCCTGCAATAGCTCTCAAATTTCACAATGTAAAATTATTTACAACATATTTTGGTGTCAAATTTTTGAATAATCTTTCTCTTATTAAGCATTAGGCAATTTTGAGACGAATTTATACTCTAAGATAGAAACTCTGAATACAAGCATTCAAACATTTAACAAAAAGCTTTTATCTTCATCCTTAGTACATTCAATTATCTAGATAAAAAAAAATTAATAATCTCAGGGCTTGCTTCAATCTACTAAGAATATTAACTATCTGCACAATATTTGCCGACCTGCGACGTTACCAACGGTTCTTGCTATCAAGGAAGATTACGAATATTTGGATCATGTTATTTTTGAGGAGGGGGGAGGGATATTGCCAGTCGTTTACACAGCCCTTCTCGGCGAGTACCAAAATATTAAATTCATAGTTCTGAAGAGTCATACCAAGATTATCGACGAATGTACCTCCTTCGAAAGCACCGTAACTACTGACGATTTTGTTGACACATAGCCTCTATTTATTTTATCACCGACAGTTCAGAAGTGATTTCCTTATCGTTCGTTTGAATATTTATAATATAACGTTTGTTTAAAGCCACAAAAATCCGTCGATTTACCCTAATACATGCGTCGACAGTGAAACAGAAGAGCAAGGTTAATTGAGGGAATAGTATTAACATTTCGGAGTGACCCTCGATACTAATGCATTCATGCACGGTTGGAGCTCTCTGCCGAAACGAAGATAGTATTATTTCGCTGAACGCGATTCAAAGAGCGGAAAACCAAGCAGAGATGAGCTTAACAAGCGGGAAAATTTTCCGAAAAATATCAGTCGGATACTGATGTGCAAGGAAGTGATCTCGTTTACGCACTACATTGTTAATGACGAGAAAACTGCAGATGGTTGTGGACTGGTCACATCTTAAGATAAGAGTTACGCTTTGCAGTTGAATAATTCGAGGTCATTCTGCCGTGCATAGGAAGAACGCCGTATGAATATTCGAGGGTTGCCAAATTTCCCTCAATAAAATGGTCATTTTTGAGGAAAGTTATGAATATTTTTCCTTGAAATTTTCAGGAACTTTAGGTGAAATTGCGAGCAAAATCATCCGATAAATTGGAAAGAAAATATTCATAAGTTTACCAGGAAATTGGTGTTTTATCGAGGGAAATTTGGCAACGCCTGGAGGTTCATACGGCGTTTTTCCTTAGCACGGCAGCATTGCCGTCGCATCAAGTCCTCTTCGTAACTGACAGCATGTGACTTGCGAGTTTTGCGTCATGAGGAGGATTACCATAGGGAATTTCTAAAAAAAGCCGAGTGAAACTTCATCCATTCAAACCGGCGTAGTAAAAATTATTTCCATCGGGGACTATCTTACAACTTGGTTCGTTTAATTTACATGATGTTTTCTTTTAGATTGGGAAAATTTAATGCTGGAAAAAATGCGACAGTCGGGTTTACCGTGATAAAAATTGTTATATCCATAACATTAGTTCCTGAAATGGCAAAACTAGTTGGTAATTCATTTTTTCTTTTTGTCGGTTGAGAATTATTAAGCAGGTTAAATTAAAATTCGTTAATAGGGCAAACAAGACTGCTTGCAGTTGACGTAATTTACATGCTGCATAGTTCTGCGTGGCTGTGCACCCTTAGCCACACTGTTCAACCTTCCATCAAAAAAAGTTTGCCAGGAGAATTTAGACTTGGGCATAAACAAGTTATAGATCGTAAAAATAATGAAGAATTATCGAAGATTAAATACCATTCTCTACTTTCCATGGCGAGGGAATGAAAGAACTGATGCGTTACATAGTTCCTGATTATGTCATTCATAGTATGGAATATTTTTCAGTAACACTGCTAGATCAAATGTTTAACGAATGCCACGCACATATTATGAAAAGATTTCAAAAAAATTGAAGTCTGTCATTAACTACAGACCACTGGACTTCGAAGTATGGGAAAACACGAACTTTATAAGAGTAAGAACCAATTAAATATAGACTCTGATTTTGAACCCTAACATAATGACATTGAGTAAATCCAGCTCTAAGGAGGACAGAAAGACAGGAGGATAAGTTACCGAAGATCTCATTTGAAAAGCACGAACTAGTGAGCACTTCTTTGAGGTTCGCTTAACAATTTGCATTTTCGATAACTTCTGTAATCTCGAAGTCTTAGAGAAGATATAATATGAAGCTAATTGGCGGTCAGAACTATAATATTTCTACTGACAAATATGTATAGAACTTTTGACATTAGTACCGCGAGGCCACTATTCAACATAGTCAGCTTTAATTAAGACCCTAAATGATAATAGCATTCACTATTTGAATGTGAGAAGGGAGGTGGTAATTGGAATTAATGCAACTTCTGGACGTGCGCATATTTTCACGCGTGGAGTTCTATCATGCGGCGTGATATAACTTCCTTCAACTTGATGACTGGACATTCAACTGTGTAAGTTAAATTGCTGCAACACAAAATGAAGGCGCTTTTAGATCGGACATTTGAATGAGTCTGCCGCCGCGAAAGAGCGCAATTCCCCAAACCGCGATGATATCCACTGAAGACTTTCATGGGTCTTGGAAACAATTTCTTGTTCTAGTAATGTAGGAATACAAAGCAAGTGTTTGTTATCTTTCGGATTTTTGAAAAGAAAATTATGGTCATGGATAAAATAAATTTCAGATAGTTTCGTAAGATTGGTGCTTATAAGTTTCTTAATAATAATACTGAATTTAGGATCTTCTTGATTGGTTTCACATTTGGAAAAAATACAGCATTGACATTAATTTCTAAGTTATTTGGGGGCAATTTATGGTATTCAGGTGGAAAACGTGATAGAGCGTCCATAGCAATGTTTTATACTCCGGGGATATGCTGAACTTCAAGGTTATATTCTTGTAGATAAAGCGACCATCTAGTCAATCGCCCTGATGTAAGTACACAAGTTCTTAAGGCTGTTAGGGCATGATGATCTGTTTGAACAATTATTTTTCTACCAAGAATCATTTCCGGAAACTTTTTACAACATATTACTATTAGCTAAAAGTTCGATTTCAGTTCCGGTCTGTCTGAGAAGTCCCTTTCTGCATAGAAACTTTAACTAGAAAAGCTGACCTGGAGCTTGGGGTATCCTCTAATACCTACATGAGTCCGTGAAGATCACGTATCTAGAATCTAGAAGTTACAGGAAGTTTCTCCCTAGAGCAAGGGAACTGATTTAAAGTTTGACTACGACTCTTCTACAAGGGTAGCCTACACAAGGGGACTGGAACTGTACAAACTCTGATGGCTAGGCAAAGTTTGGGAAAGCACTCTCGGGACCCAGTAACCTCTGTTTTTGAAGGCGGTAACTACCGATTTTGTAGAGTGCCTCATGACCTGTGTGTCTCCATGCAACTGTTCATAAAAGCCATGGACACAGTATTTGGAGTTGAGTTAAATGATTTCCTCAGTCGCTTTGTTGATGACTTTAAAGTAATATCAGAGACTTTTGCAGAGCACCTGCGTCATTTGTTTTGTATTTTCTCTGCATTGCGAGACGCAGGTATGACTCTAAAGTTTAGAGCATTTTTTCCTCTCTTGGAGGAGATAAATCATCTTGGTTTTATTATAACGACTGAAGGAGTGAAAAAAGACCCTGAAAAAGTCAAGTCAATCATGGAGTTCCCCGAACCAAAACATATTAAAATGCTTCAATCATTCATAGGATTGATGAACTTTCACTCTAAATTCCATAAAGAATATTCAGAAATGTTATCACCATTCCTACATCTCCTTAGGAAGGGAGTTTGTTAAAATGTAACCTTTGATTCGTATAATACTATATTTCTTAAAATGTAGTCTTTTCTTCTTGTAATATCATGTTTTGTTACCAAATTTTCTAAATTTTGTACTAATTGAATAAAGGCCATAAAAAACGATGGTCACTCCGCATACTCAAATTAGCAAAACAGCTAAAGTAACGATCCTAAAAGAAGACCCTGCCTCGCTGTGCTCACCTTGGATATCCGCAATGCTTTCAACAGCTTAAGCTGGAGGGACGTCCACGAATCCCTTCTAGAAAAAAATGCTCCTTCTTATCTAATTAGAATAATTCTAGGTTATTTGTCGGAGAGGTTTATCTTGGCAAACAGTCTTTACTTTAAAACAAACTCTGGCGTTCCTCAAGGTTCGATCCTAGGCCCACATCTCTGGAATATCTGTTATGATAAGATCGTTGACCTTGCGACAGAAATCACTGCTAAAAAGTACGCGTACGCTGATGACCTAGCAGTACTAGTCGAGGGGAAAAACAGAAATGACCTATCAAATAAAGTGAACGCAGTCACTATTGAAATAAATGACGAACTGTTAAATCTGATCTATCCATTGAACCTACCAAAACCGAAGCTGAAGTCATTACCAAAAAAAGGAACTCTAGAAAGAGAAATGTTAGAATCAAAGTTGTAGACCATCCTATTGTCCCATCTCCTACTCTGAGATATCTTGGTGTCTGGTTGGACAACAACGGAACTTTCAACACCCACGTAGAAAAAATCTGTGATAAAGTGTCATCGGTTATCAGAACTTTCTCGTGTATTCTGCCAAACACAAAAGGTCCCTCTTTCCTGAAGAGGAAACTTATCACCTCTGCAGTGCTGTCCGTTGTCTTCTACGGGGTAAATATCTGGGCTGCGTCTCTAGTATATCTAAGGCAAACATCAGGAAACTTACAAGAGCAATCCGCCCCATCAAAGCTCGTCTTTGTATGGCATACAGGACTGTTTCCTCAAGCGCCCTAGACATTATCAGTGGTATCCCCCCTATGGAATTTCTTATAGAAGAAAAAGTCAGGCTGATGAGCAAGGAGGAAGATAAAGCAATTATTAAAGCTGAAACTCGACAAAAGTGGATAGAATCCTGGAACGCGACACCTGAGAAAGACAGCTGGCTTAAGCAACTTATAACAGATCCTGAAAGCTGGCTCACTAGAGAACATGGAGAACCAAATTTCTTTATCACACAGGCACTCTCAGGTCACGGAGTCTTCAATGGGTTCCTCCACCGTATTGGTGTTTCTACCACCGACTCTTGCCCCCACTGCCCAGGGATTTCCGACTCCCCTGAACACACTATCTTCAATTGTCCTCAATTTTCAACAGACCGAAAGGCACTGGAGGACAAGTTAGGCGAGCGTTTCACTGTAGTTTCTTTCCAGAAGCAAATCACCAGCTCCAAAGAAAACTGGTCATCTATTGGAACTTTCCTGAAAGCATCCTTGACCGCCAAGAGGAAGACTCTCGACCAACCAACCCCCTCCGATGTATGCCAGACGGCAGTTTCCGGGGCCGCAAACGGATCTTAAACCTTCCTCTTCAAGGAAGTCCTGCCCTTAAAAACTAGCCTCTTATCTCTATTCTCTTGTTCTTTTCTATTTTTTCTTTTGAGGCCTCAGTCCCTATGTCTTTACTTTTTTTTTATTATCAATTATGTTTTCATTCATTGTATGAACAGAATTTTTTGTACTAAAGTTTTATGCGGACAATAAACAAACAAACAAAACAAAAAAAAGAGCTAAAGTACTCAGTAATTTTTTTTTTTTTACGCTCATTTTTATTGGGGACCCATTGTTCCTGTCCCCGAGCTCTTGGCGACAGGAGCGATGGGGGGGGGGGGGGGGTTGGTTGAAGCAGCCAGTCACCCATAGTTTGAAGTTCCCGCCAGAGTGAGAGTAGAACAACAGGAACATCAGCGACCCTAGTGAGTGAGAGTAGAGAGAGCAGAGTCGTTGAGAAGTTTTTGAGAGTAGCGCAAGCGTGTCGCGTCCCGTCCTTTAAAATGTGGGTGTTTCTGTTTCACCCCTTTTAAGGGTGCAAGTCTTCCTTTTTCTTCTGTAATGTAGAGTACGGAGTTCTTTGCGAGGTGGCCACCGGGCCAAATATGTTCCTGAAATCGTTTGTTCTTCCTTGAAGTCGTCCTCCCGGACGAGCCTCGAAGGCTCGTTCCGGATACACTGGAAAAAAAAGTCTGCTACGGTCAAGCCGTCTCGGAATCTTGAGAAAAAATCAGCTTGATTCAAGAATTTTTATCTTGAAACAAGCAATTTATTGCTAAATTCAAGATTCGAGATTCTTAACTGCAGCCACCTGATAGCTTGGATCACCTGCTAGCTTGTTTTAAGCAGCACAAAAATCTTGAGTCAAACCTGCTGAGTCTTACATCAAACCACCATAGCTGCTAATTCTAAGAAGTTGTTTCTTGCTTCAAGATACTGTATACTCGATTCAAGAATCCTGGTTTCAAGCATGACACGAATCTTGGAAATAGCTGAAAAAATTAGACTTAAATTAAGTTTGCAGCCAACTTCTTGAATTAAGAATCCATTGGATTGTAACCACTCCGCCTTCGTTTTCGACACGGGTATTAAGTTATACATTCTTACATGCTCAAGTCATTCCAGGAGATCTCCAAAAGCCGCGCATTTTAACAGTGCTGCAAACCGAGAACAAAACCCGCTGCAACGCACGACGACTTCAACATGATCCACGTCGAAGAATCAGTAACGTTTTATCCCTACGTTACGGAATTTTATGAATAATAAATAAAACTTTCAGTATTTAGTATTGGATCCGAGCATTAAACGAAAAATAATTAAGATTGCGCCGGGTAGCTAATTTCAAGCAGCAGGGCCATGCTTTTTTCAAGCTATATACGTTTCTTGGCGGCAAATTTAAGATTTTTCCCAGCTTGCTTCAAGCTGATTTTGATTTGTTTCAAGCTAATTTTTTGTCCAGTGTATTCAACTATTCCACAAACCGCGATGATATCTACTAGTACAACCCAGCGACATCTTGCCTACCTCTGACATCTACATAAAACCTGTTAAAAAACATTCTGAAAGTGATACGCCGACAGCGCGCAGGGCTCCAGGTTTTCCTGAGCCCGAAGCAGCTCTGTCCCTGCTCCAATCACATACGCGTTAGGGAATATAAGAAACCCACAATATTATTCTTCCTTCTGCAACATTGACGCAACTGGATGTATCCTTCATCGAAGCAGCTTTTCAAATCCGAGTCAATAGTATTCTTACCGTTCTAGAACCGCGTCATAACATCGAATATGCTGTAGCTAATGTCACATCGATCAATAGTTTTCAATCGCTGCAAACGTTTGTAAAGAATGCGGATTCCATCATTCCCGTGACTCATAAAAGGCTTCACGATGCGTTGTCCTCGTCGATAGTACGTTTAGTTATGGCGAAACGTGCAGAGGAATAGAGTCTTGTAAGACTTAAAATACTTTGACGACTTGAAAGATAAAATATGATTAGCAAATCAAGAGTTATAAGCATCTTCTATGGCAAAGGGGAAAAAAAGGAGGTGTTCGCATTTCGGGCATCTTGGAATTTTTTTGATGACGTAGGTCGGAGCGGCGACTTTTATCATCGATTTTCTTGGAAATGGTGTAGTTTATGGAAAAAATGCTTTCTATGTAAGTGATTGAAATTACACCATGAACTGATTTAAGCAAAAAAATTGGTCGTTATGGTCCGTTTTTCATACTTCGAATTTCGGATTTTACTGACCAGGTTGTACCGACCTACGTGACAGGGTACACAATCCTCAAGATGCAAACACCTCCTTTTTTTTCTCTATGCCACTGTGGGGTATACTAATTTGTTCGCTGTAGTGGTGCCGCGCAGAGCGCGGGTTGGCTACTAGTAGATACTATAGTTGGGCACTAACAGCGCACTTTTATATTGGTTTGTAGTATCGCAAAAACGAACGTGCCTACAGTCGCGTATGCTATGTTTTGTAGGAAGAAAAGACTTGGCATTACCTCGCAGATCGTGTACTGCTCGTCGATACCCACAGAGATTCCCGATTTCAGATTTAGTTAGATACAAAATGTTGCATCCTTTGCCTGAAAAAATTACTATGCGGGCATGGGAACTCCCTATACTCCCTAATGAGTTATCTTGGAAATGATGTCCCCAAATCTGGTTACGCACACGGATACTCAATTAGAATGCATTTTGCAATTTGGAACTATGAATTCCGGCCCAGTTGAAAAACAACGTATGTGCCATTAGTTTCCCTATGCACATAAATGTTTTTTCAGATGAGCTAGAATTTATAGGTCCAAATTGCAAAATGCAGTCCAATTCAGCTCGTCATGTGGAACCTCGGTCCTCTCATCGCGGGGGGGGGGGGGGGGGGGGTGGTGGTGGTGGTGGGGGTGTTAGTAGTTGGGAAACGTGGCGTTTGAAAGGGCAACACGGGAAATATCTGATTACTACCTTTGCCTGAATTTGTAACTACTAGAAGAAAGACCGACTCTTCGTTCCGTTTAAGTAGGTAAACACTGGAGGAAAAAAAAAAACATTGGATCGAGAGTCCAGACTCTTGAGAACATTGACAAGAAAAAATACTCTTGATTCAATCAGATTTTTGCTTGAATCAAAACGGAAATCCGCTTACATTAAGAGGCTTGGTTCTTGATATAAGCTGGATTCGGATTGAATCAAGAGTACTTTTTCTTGTCGATGTTTTTGAGAGTCTGAACTCTAGATCCAATGTGATTTTTTTTCCAGTGTAGTTTCATCGGGTTCCTCGTTACATTTTCTATGAAAATCACCCCTTGTGATTGAAACTGTGACGAAATAAACGTAACATTTTACAATTTTTGTCACACATTTCAAGTCCGACTTCTTCCGAAGACTCGTTCCACTGTGCGCCGGGCCGCACGGGCGGTGACTCGATGTCTCTGATTCAACTGAGTGAGATTTTAACGAGATGGATTACGTTTGTCTCCGGATGGTCCAGATGGGTGGCAAAGGAGAGAGGGGGGGGGGGGGGCGCTTGGTATTAATGAACTGGGAAAGAGTTGATTATCGGACATTTGAGTGGCGTGCAAAAGAACAAAAGCGGCGAGAGTCGGCCTGTTATCCGAATCTAAAAGGAGAGGGCACGCGGCCGGAGCTTGAGAGGCCTTTGACGCGGAGCTTTTGTGAGTCTTGCGGTTCGAGTCGACGAATCCGATTAGCGGAGCCGGATCCATCCCCGGCCCGGATGCCATATCAATCCGTTGCAATTTACTAAAATTCCTCTGTCGGAATCTTTCTCTTACGCTGGTTTTGTAGCACTGGAAAAAAAACACATTGGATCTAGAGTCCAGACTCTTAAAGACATCGACAAGAAAAAATACTCTTGATTCAATCAGATTTAAGCTTAAATCAAGAAGCCTAGCCTCATAATTTGAGCGGATTTCCTTTTGATTTAAGCTTAGATCTGATTGAATCGAGAGAGTCCTTTTTCTTGTCGATGTTTTTCAGAATCTAGACTCTAGATCCAATGTGTTTTTTTTCCGGTGAGGGCTCCTTTCTTACCGAAATAGTTTCACGGTGCTGGTTCCAAGGTAGGGGAAAAAATAGTGCAACTAATTCTACGATTAACGTTTCCGATGATTTAGGACCGATTCATTTCTGTGCTGCGAAAAAAAGAGAAGAAAGTATGAGGAAATTTCGTTACTAATACTTTCACAGCATAAAATTTCGAGTCAGTGCGAAACCATACAGTGGAAAAAAAACACATTGGATCTAGAGTCCAGACTCTTAAAAACATCGACAAGAAAAAGTTCTCTTGATTCAATCAGAATCTAGCTAAAATCAAGAACCAAGCCTCTTGATTTGGATTTCGTTTTGATTCAAGCAAAAATCCGATTGAATCAAGAGTATTTTTTATTGACAATGTTTTCAAGGGTCTGGACTCTAGATCCAATGTGTTTTTTTTCCAGTGTACGGACACAAATGTCCGTCGGTTACGTTGAAATGACATGACATGACACTTCCTATCTAGAATTGCCATAGGGTAGGTATCAAAAGTGGTCGAAGGAATTTCACATGTGAACTTAGAAAAGAGCTCCATTGTAGATAAATTCAATTTTGCCGAGAAGTTATACCAAAATCAGGAGATGCTGGAACGAAGAATTAGCCAAAAATTGGCAAACGAGACGTAATATATAAGTGCAAACTATTGTAAACGTTTCTTGGAAAAATTTCAGATTTACTTTTTCGGCTCAGAAGGTTTTGACCATAAATAAGAGGATAGTAATAAGCGGAATGATGTGAAAAAAGTCCATCCATTTTGGATAGAAAAGATGGTGCAGATTGATTTTTAATTAATGTACATATCAATACACACCTCCATACATAAATGGTGTAATTCTCAAATAAACTTAAAAAAGACCTCCAGGTTGTAGATAAATTCAATTTTTCCAACTTGTATACCAAAATCAGGATGTGCTAAGACGTAAAATGAGCCAAAAACGTGTAAACGAGGCGAAAACTGAAAGTCGAAAATGAAGTAAGAGTTTATTGAAGAAATTGCAGCTTCTCTTTTTCTGCGTAGATGGGTTCGACCATACATAAGAGGTTAATTTTCAGCGGATTGTAAGATGAGTCATCAGTTTTGGATAAACAAAGGCGACACAGATAGATTTTTGGTTGAAAACACATTCGACGAATTCTCATCAATTCCTTCAAGCAGTAACTTGATTTTATATATTTATTCGCTTTTCAAGCTGTAAATATTAAAAAATATTAAAATGAAAAAAAGGAAAGAAAATTGACAACATAGACTGCACCTCTTTTGGACATCGAAATACACTCGGTGATAATTCTGATTCATCATCATTGAACCGCGGGGCCAGACGATGTAATACTCAACGCGCGATCCGCAGAAAATTCGAGGTATTTTTGCACGAGCTGGAGAAGGGCCGGAGGCTTTAAAGCTCCGAGCGCTCGGAGCTTCGATCGAGCTTATTAAAATTTGCCTCCCGTTAATTTCTGTTCATTAAACTGAAGACGCCACCGTCACCGTTTAATTTTGCCGCCTTTTAAGTCTGACGTCCACCTGGATGACGTAATGAGCTGTGATCCGATTTTCTAAATTCGAGAGGGACCGACGAGTATTTTCGGTTGGCCAGGATCGGACCATGGATCTGACCGGCACCTGACACTTGTTTCACGCCAAAAATTTAAGGTTGTAACAGCATAATAAGCGGAGTCGTAGATATTTACGTTTATTATTATATATAATTCGCGGACAAGATACGAATCAAATTCTTCTTTATGACGACAACAAAAATCGATGGAAATCTCTATTATGTTAACAGAGGCAACCGCGCTCAATTTCGGCCAGAGAACTTTATAACGCTCTTCTTTGACGCGGAAAAAACACTCACATGTTATCGTCTCGTGAAAATGAAAAGACAGAAGAAGGAGATAACATTTAGAGTCCCTTTATACTGAGAGTCGAGACAACACCCCTCATGGAGTCACAAACGGGAATAAAGATTACAGAAATTGAACGTTTTTCGTAATCTTTGATCGGCCCATTCTCGAATTCCTTTCTTCGTTTCTTCCCTCATTACGTTTGCTCCTTGCCGAACCCGTAATTCCCCGGTCCATTCCAGATTATAATCTTTGCAATCGGTGAAACTGCAATCTTTATTCCCGTTTGTGACACTGTGAAGGCCTGAAATACGGGAACCAATCAGAAATGGATTCACATTGTCTTGACTCTCAGTATAAAGGGACTCTAATAACATTTGTCTTGCCACCATCGACAGAAAGAAAATCGCGTCCTCCGATGGAGAGAGGAAACATTAGTTTCCAAATGATATACGGCGCCCCGGTTACGATCCAAGAAATCCTGCCACTCAATTTACTCTCGAAAAGGTAACGGCAATACGATTGCGAAAGAATCTTTTTTAGGTTTGTTCAGAGAAGGAAATGAAAAAGTGTCAGTAGGTTTCATGTATGCTGCCTGGGCATACAGGGAGGAGTTTTCTGGAAATGTTTAGTATTTTTGGAGAGTAATTTTTTGTGGGTTGAGGGAATAAGGCAGGAAATGAGGAGATGCGATCTGCCGGAGGAGCTCTGGTAGGATCGCTATCAGTGGCGGTTGGGTGTCGCAGAGCGCACAGAAGCGCTATAAGAGCGTCTTATTTGTAGTAGTACTAATTTTTAAAGGAGCTAATTAACTCAAGTTTGATGCGTGAATTAAAACTGTTTTCAAGTCTTACTATTTTAGGTCCTTTATTGATTTTTAGAACGGAGAAACTATGAAATATTTATATTCCTGTGAGTTTCAAAGGCTCTGCAATACCCCGAGGGGTTTGTCCTTGGGATTTTTAGTCATCATGAGGGTGATATGGCTGTTTGTAAAAGTCGAAAATGTTAGCATTGAACCCATTGTTCGTCCAATAGCCAGATAACACCTAGACCAACTGCTGAGTGCACAAACCTTACAAGAATTGCGAGAAGCAGTGCTCGAAGATTCCTCAACACAGGCCGGTTTGACTACCTTCCCTGCCACTCTTTATGCCAAAGGAAATCTCTTTGAGCGTGAGTATATCAAGTGGTTTGCTTGTCTGAAAATTCCTGAAAGCAACTTGAAGAAGTATTACATTTTCAAATCTGCTCCAACATAGCTGAAAATTTAAGATACCTGAATGAGTTTCATTTATACCGGAAGCCAACTTCATCGCCCTGATGAAGTTAGCGTTGGACGGTCACTTCTTCAACCAATGATGATGATCATTATACCGATGCATGACATTTTTCCCAAATGCTGACTAAATTGAAAAATGTATTACTTGCCGTTCCCTCTGTGTGCATTTGTAAAAATGCGATTGTGCAGATAGATATGCCCCCTGCAAGCGTATCCACAAAGTTCATGGAGGATAAATCCAGCAGTGTAAGAGTTTTCGAAACACACGATGCATCCATTTTGGTGGGATCTCTGCCTTTTGCAGAGGTCGTTCAGTTACTGCGATTTTTGGCATCCAATGCCAGTGTAAGAGTTTTCGAAACACACGTTGAATCCATTTTGGTGGGATCTCTGCCTTTTGCAGAGGTCGTTCAGTTACTGCGATTTTTGGCATCCAATGCCACAGACATTATATTCTTACCAGAAAACCTTGAGCAAGTACATTGGCTGCTTATAGTAACAGATGTTACCCAAAAAACAATATACCTCTTCGATCCGGGCCGTCCTAAGGTTGACAAAGGTATTATCGGAAAGGCAAGATCTGATGAGAGACCAGTGCGATATATGGAAGAAAATGGAATTTTAGTCAGGGACCGTTTCGGTCCCCAAGTTGAGAGACTCCCTCCAACTCCCAGCCCCTGGCCAGTCCGACGGAGACCCCAGCCACTGTTATAGTTTTACAGAGCATGGCATCAAACTGTTATTACGACCTTTACCAAAAAAACTCATATTCCCCTGTAAGTGTCTTTTAACCAAATACATGAGCGTCAAAAATGAAGAATAGGTGGACTATAATTTTCATAGCATTACTAGCTGTTCTGGGCGCGCTACGCGCACCTGTCACTGGTGGCCAAGGGGCTGCGCCCCCTGGACGTGTCTGTGAACTGATGGTAAGAAATTAGAAAATTAGAGTCGTTCACGTTTTATTCTCATCTTTGTTTATTTTCATTTATTTCTCTTTTGTAGAATCTGCAGGCCGATTATGAACGATCGAATTCTGACAGAAATTCTGATCGATTTGGGGATGCTATCGATTTAGAAAAGCATTGCGCTTATGGACCGGTCAAATCGATAGGACACAAATCGATGCAAAAATGCAGAAATACGGCCCTAAATCGATCAGAATCCCGAAATCGATGCGTCCGATTTGGATTTCCATCGATTTCGTGAAAAACCAAGTTTTCCATCAATTTGGGTTTAGTTTCAAAGATGGCGAACCTCGTGCTAGTCATTGAGAACTACGAGGATGTTGTAAATGAAGAGATAGAGGAGCGAGCACTAATTAAGGAGAGAAGAATATGGAGGAAAACGTTAAGGGACAATGGCAACCCATTTAACATGCCAAAGAAAGTATTCCAGCAGAATTTCCGATTGCGGAAAGAGGACGCTTGGGCCATCGCCGTTTGCTGCCACGATGCACTAGCAGGAGAGAGGACGTCGGCTATCAGCCCTGCTCTAAAGGTAAGATGAGGAAACTTCCTCCATCAACCTCTCAAGTGTTTTTTTAAAAATTCGCGCCGATTCTGTTGTCTAAAAGCATAACTATGTTGCCATGAAGACACGCTCCTAAACCATGATGGCTGGCTTTGTTTACTAACCTAACACAGTTCATTCATTCATTCATTCATATGTATTTACATATTGACTGTTGCTCGATCTCAATAAAACAATTATTCATGTTCAACTTCAAAGGATGACAATTAAAATTTATTTACATTCACCTTTGAAGCTATTGCACGTACACAGGATGTAAGACACTTTTCCAGATCATAAGAGTGATGGGTCCTAGTTCGCGATCAGTTCATAGTGCGGTGTGTTTAAGTTCTGTGATATTATTCTGAAGCTGTTGAAACATGAAACCAAGACTAGTCTGTGGTGTGAATTGATAAGTGTCCACTTGAAGTCCATACTAATGTCTTAAAACCGTTGATGTCTAAATGTTCCCTCCTGTCACATCGAAACATCATATAATCCATCGTATACTCCCATATAACTCATCGAATCATGCTGTTTCCCCGGGGGAAACAGCATGAGAAACACTTTAGCTTTAGAATCTGATTTCAAACCCCCACCCTCGGAAGTGCTGAAGTTATGTGCTTTCAGTGTGAAGGTTTGTCAGGTGATTCAAACAATTTCAACGGAGTCATCTCAACTATAACTGGATTCCTTATAAGAATCAAGGTTAGTAATCAACCAGTAGCTTTCAGCTTTTTTGTTGCTCATTAAGTACTTGTTATAATCTTTTCTATGAGAAGTTCATGAGTAAAATATTTACTGGTTCGTCTTAGGTGATGAGGCTCTCAAAGATAGGTCTCATGATTCAGACGTGTTAAACCTTTGTTTCAATTAATCTCATCATTTTTTCATGCCATAGGTTTTGATTTCCCTTAAATTCTTGGCATCGGGCAGTTACCAGAGAGGCTGTGTTGCCAAACACAGCCTGCTGAGTGTTTGTCAAGGGACAGTTAGCAGGTGCTTGCATGAGTTTTTGGATGCCATGGCTATGCATGTGAACAGGAATGTCATTCGGTTTCCGCAATCAGAAGAGGAAAGAGCTGCTATAAAGCTAGGGTGAGTCTGTCATAAGCTGTTAAATGATTAAACCTTAGTAAGGGCCAATTATGAATATTTCAATAAATTCAGCTTCAATCTTTCTAAGTTGGACGTATTTATGCTGCAAGGAACTATGTTGCACACAAAACCTAAGCACATGGATAAATCCTCTCAGCATAAATACGTTCAGTTAATTTGGAAACGTAATAAGGAGCTTATAGTTGCAGGATATTTCAAAGAAATGAGGGATTGCTAAGTAACTATGAATCTAGAAAGACTATGAGGACCGTGGTTTGTATGTGTTGCAGAACGCTGTGAAAGTGGCTCATATGTATGTAATTAGTAATTGCCTTTTGAATGAATGTAAAAAACCACTATTGATGCATTAGACTAACATGTTGGCTTTATTTAATCTCACTCCTAAAATTAAAAAAATCAGAAGTAAAATGGGTACTTGCATTTCTCATTGCAAATTACATTAATACTAGTAATACTCACTTTTTCTTTACTATTTTTTCCTATTTCACTATTACTTAATTTTATGATTTTTTGAAACAGTTTCTATCAACAATTTGGGATGCCAGGGGCAATAGGTGCACTGGATTGCACCTGCATACCAATCGAGCCTCTGTGCCCATTTGAAATCATAATTTCAAAATAGCTTTCCCCACAATACACTCGATGCTTCAAACGGTACCAATTTGTTTTAATGACTTTCCCCAGTAAAGCATGGGTTTTCCCAGGGAGGAAGCCTCTCGTTCCTTCCAGACTCTGCTGTTGCCAGATATGGTACTTTTTCAGCACTTTTCCCCTCCCATTCCATGTAAAACATACACATTTATCGCATAAACTGGCAACGCCGGATTGGGCGAGAGAATCCCTCCACCCTCGACACCAGGTCACAACATCCCTGATTTGCTGCGATCAGCCATCAGCCGGGGGAAGGGGGGGGGGGGTAGATTTTCCCAGCCCGCCGTTTACCCTCCGAGCAAGCTACGCAGTAATTGCACAGAACTTAATTGATCTGAAGCCGTCCTGCGCTGTGATCTACTCGTCGCCAGATCATCATTCTCGACAGCAGCACACCTGGTTCTGAGGGATTTACGTCTGATCGTGACTTCTCAGAGTTAAAACTCGTTTTTTTTCAAAGCGTTTATCACTTGGTGCGTGCTTTTGTATTAGTTACTTCTAATTAATTAACTATTTTTCGTAAACAATCACGATCAAGTCTTTTCCAATTCGAGTGTTGGTGCGATTTACAAGCGGAGAATCGGGTGATGTGCCGGTAGAATTTATTAAGGGTTTAAATCACCTGCTCTCATTTAACAAAAGCCAAAAGTACGAATGCTTTTGGAGCCCAGAACATTCAGACACTCCGGAATCTTTGCTCGACAGCAGAACACCTGGTTTAGAAACGTCGACGTCCGATCGCGATTTCTCAGTGTTAAAACTCGTTTTTCTCAAAGCGTTTATCACTTGGTGCGTGCTTTTGTATTAGATACTTATAATTAATTAACTATTTTTCGTAAACAATCACGATCAAGTCTTTTCAGATTTGAGTGTTGGTGCGATTTACACGTGGAGAATCGGGTGATGAGCCTGTAGAATTTATTAAGGGTTTCAATCACCTGCTCTCATTTAACAAAAGTCAAAAGTACGAATGCGTTTGGAGCCCAGAACATTCAGACACTCCGGATTCTTTGCTCGAATCGCAAGGTTTCATATTCGATACTGATATCCTGATGATTCAGTAACCACGAACCAGGAGAGGACAGCATTCAACAATAAACCCGGATACTACAATTTCTTTCATACACGTGATCAAACGTACGTGATTTGGAGCCAGGTACATTCAGGCACTCCGGAATCTTTGCTCCAATCGGAGGTTTCATACAAGATATTAATGTCCTGATGGATTCAGTATCCACGAACCAGGAGAGGGCAGCATTCAACAATAAACCCGGATACTACAATTGCTTCTTCTACGTGATCAATGGTACGTGAAGAAATGAGTATGCATTCATGTGTTTTTTATACGTCCATTTCTTGCAACATCCATATTTTATTATGCATTCATGTATTTTTTATACTTCCATTACTTCCAACATCCATGTTTTCCTAGTCTTTCCGAAATTTTTTTAGGGGCCCAAAATAGGATTTCAAGTTCAAGGAGGGGCAGGCCCGCAGGCTCCCCTGGGCCCTGCCTACGTATCTACGCCCAAGCACTGTCCACTCCTTAGTAAGCTCCGATGATTCAAGAGAGTAAGATTATGTAGTATAGTCACTCATTAATAATTTTTATTTGTATGCGAAAGTTGATGGAATGTGTTATTTGGATTTTTTGGCGTGGCCGGTTAGCTATACTTCGTCCTGGGAAAATGCGTCGGTGCGCCTCCTTCGCAGCCGACGAGATCGCAACATGAAGGAAATTGTCAAAAACTCCCGGTGTAATGTCTGGTGACGACTGATTCCTTTCGTATCCTCATCCAAATCCTCCCATGGGGAGCAGCAATTCCACCGGTTCAGAATCACACAACTAAATAAAACCTCCCAGAGTAAGACCAGAAAACGCCTTCAAACGACTCTGCAGCAACCACACACACGCGGGGCGATAACCCGATAACCGTCGGCAGACGGTATTATGTACATAAAATATTAGGAATTGCCGATTCGCGCTGCTTTTCAACTTTTATCACCCCGTAGCAAAATAACTACTGAAAGGATCATGTTGAAATTTGGCATGATGATTCTTCAAGATTCAAAGGCCACACCTTTTGGTGTCTGATGTTTCAAAACTTATTATTAACGGAGATATGACGTTATAAAGATTATAAAACGCTACCGGACTTCCTTCGTTTCCTAGAACTCCTGGCCTGGATATAGCTGCCGATTCTCATTGTTAGCGCGCTTTTTTTATCAAACCAAAACAAAAACACTTGAATAAACTCTTTCAGTGTCAATAAAAGAACAATTTAGGAATTTATTCGGAATAAATTAAAGTTTAGCGGCTTCTTTCATAAGTTCCCGGGTCGTAAGTTATTTCTGACGCTAGAGTTCGCATGCCATTACGGCACGGCGGCGGCCATTCGAGGTTTTGTTATTGTTATCACAGGTGTTCACTTGTTCAGTGTCAATTATTGTCAAAAATCGTGTGAATTGTAATCGTTTTAAAGTTATTAATTCTTTCTCTAGCAATCAGAGGACAAGGGGCTTAGGGAAACCAACAGTAGTGGAGAGTGACCAAGAAAGCGAAGCCGAGTTTGAGGACCAATAGATGATGCCAGCTTCTGATTACAAGGAGCTGAAGGTTGAGTATAGTAAATTGCAGGGGAAACACAAGAAAGTGAAGAAAGAACTTGATGTTTCTCAGGAGCATTTGAAGAAGATGGAGGCAAACAGAAAGTGAAGAAAGAACTTGAGGTTTCTCAGGAAATATATATATATGAGTCACTTTTATAGCGCTCTTTGGCGCTGTGCGACGCCTAATCGCCACAAAGCTCGGTCTTCCCACAGGTCATCAGGGAGTTGACAATCTCTTATCTCATTTAACACCCCCTGTCGCCAACCTCTCACTGGGCGTCCCCTACGTCTCCTCCCAGGAGGAACCCAATCAAGCATCTTTTTTGGCAGCCTCTCTTCCGTCATCCTATTGACATGACCATACCAAACAAGTTGTTTGGTCATGACGTCGAACACGATGTCATTTTCGACTTCCATTATCTGACGCACTCTATCATTACGGACCCGATCTCTCCTAGAAATTCCTGCTGACCTTCTCCAGAAATCCATCTCCGTTGCTCTTAGCATATCCTGTGTCCGTTTCTTCAGCTGCCAAACTTCACATCCGTATGTTAATATACTTTTGACTACAGCGTTGTATATCCTCCTCTTGTTATCTTTGGAAATCCGCTGATCCCAGAGGATTCCATTTAACATCGCTATAGCCTTCCTTGCTAAGGTGTTCCTTTCCCTGATAGCTTGATCCGTCCTTCCATCCTGGGTCAACCGCACTCCCAAGTACTTAAAGTGCTCGCAGCCTTTGATCTGCTGCCCATCCTCCAACTCAATGCTTTGCTGATCACCGCCAAAAGTCATCTTCTCAGATTTGGATATGCTGACTTCCAGACCCCACTTCCGATACTCTTCTACTAGCTTGCGCATCATGTATTCCGCGTCATCTTGATCTTGAGCAACCACCACCTGGTCATCAGCAAAGCACAGAGTAAACAGAGTTTCGAGATCACCCAAGGGGACACCCATACCAGAGCATTTCTTTTTCCATTCTTTTAGCACGCACTCGAGATAAATTTTAAATAATGTTGGCGACAAACAACATCCCTGTTTTAAACCCTTAGTCACATAAAATCCCGCTGACAACCCCCCATGGCACTTAACTTTGGTAAAACTCCCTTTATAAAATCGCTTAACAGCGTCAATCAACCCCCCGTTAAAATTCGATTTTTCCAAGGCCTCCCAAAGTTTCACCAACGGCACGCTGTCATACGCCTTCTGGAGATCCACAAAAATTAAATGCAGTTCCTGAGCTACGGCCATTTTCTTCTCAATGACCTGGACAATAACAAAGAGGTGATCTATCGTAGACCTGCCAGCTCTAAAACCAGCCTGCTCCTCTGCTTCGTGATCCTGCCATTCGTCCTCGATCTTCGCTTTCAGTATCTTCCCGTACACTTTGCTTATTGTCCCGGTCACTGAGAGCCCCCGGTAGTTGTTACAGTCGTCCTTCCTTCCCTTCTTTTTGTAGATGGCCTTGATCCAAGACTCCTTCCACTCCCTTGGTACCTCGTCACCCCTGATGCATTGTTGCATCAGTTTTCTGAGGCACTCAAAGAGCTTGGCAGTCCCGTACTTGACCAACTCGACAGGAATCCCACCAGGACCCGGTGCTTTGTCATTAATTAGCTCTTTAACCGCTTTAATTATGTCACAAGTGTGGATCTCCAAGTTGTTCATTCTTCCGTTGTCCGTGCTGTTGTCTCGAAACTCTGGGCGCCTTTCCGTCAAAAGATCTTTAAAATGATCCTCCAGTTTTTTAAGTGATATCGGAGAAACGATGTCGCGCTTCATGTCTCTACGTAAACCTTTAATTAACTTCCAGCTCTCAGCACTTTTTCTCCCCCCTAGGTAGGTGTTAATTCTAGAACAGTTGCTTTCCCAAGCTTCATTCTTCTTCCGTGTTATGAGGCTCCTAACTTTAGACTGAGCTTTCCTGTAAGCAACTTTATCTTCAGTCTTTTTAGACGACAGAAATATAAGGTGTTTTTGCCTCTTAAGATTTATCTCGTCTTCAATTTCTTCATCCCACCAGTAAGGATGCTGGTATTTATTACTGGTTTTGTGAACACCTAGGGCTTCTTTCGCTGCAGAGTGGATACAATCTTTGATGAACTGATATTGCTCTTCCGTGGTACCCGAGAGTCCATCCCCCAGCTTCTCATCTAAGCGTTTCCGATACAGAGCCTTGACACTAGGGTGCTCCAAACTTTCGATGTTATACCATACTTCATGATTTTGCGTTCCCTGACTCTGCTGTTGCTCAGGCATTGGCTCTTTATCTTTAATCCCTTTAACGGGAAACGCTATATCTGCTCGGAGGAAATGATGATCACTGCCGCAAGAGAGTCCCCTGCACACTCTAACTTGCTGCAATTTCAACTTAGTAGTGTGCTTTACAATTACATAATCGATGATGGATTTCAATCCTCGCGTTGGCTGGACCCAGGTATACTTATGGATGTCTTTGTGTTGAAAAAAGCCATTCAAAATTTTCATCTCAGTTTGAGAACAAATTGAGATGAGCCGATCACCGTTATCATTAACAGCATCCTCCCCAAACGGTCCAACAACTTTACAGTTTACTCGTCGTCCCGTTCTGCTGTTCAAATCACCCATAAGAATGGCTTCCCTGCCAGCACCAACGTTCAGTATTTCATCATTCAGATCTTCGAAGAATTGGTCCTTACATGCGACAGTGGCATCATCATTTACACCGTATACTCCGAGCAGCGTGATCTTATGTCCGTACAGGTTAAGGTTCATTTTGATAATGCGCTGGTTGACGGCCTCCCAAGTGCCCACGAACTTACGTAGGCTTCTCCGCAAAAGTATTGCTACTCCTTGCTGAGCACGCTGATCTTTGGCTACGCCGCTGTAGAATAGATCATAGTCACCGTAATTCTCTGACCCGTGCCCTTTTTTCTTGGTCTCAGTAAGAACAGCGACATCCACTCCAAGTTTCTGAATCTCCGATATCACTTCCGGTAACTTATTTGAAATGCCTTGGACATTCCACGTCCCAAATACCATTGTCCGTTTTCTCAATTTT
The DNA here is from genome assembly GCF_918797505.1 of Bemisia tabaci. Lineage (NCBI taxonomy): Eukaryota > Metazoa > Arthropoda > Insecta > Hemiptera > Aleyrodidae > Bemisia > Bemisia tabaci. Next base: position 22,729,802 of record NC_092796.1, read on the forward strand.
TGTCGACGTGTCCGTTTAGTTCTAGTGGTACCGAGGCTTGTATTGTTAGGTCGTTTAACAGTAAAACTTTTTACAAGTACCGGGGAGTTAGCCCGATGACTCAACCCCCAACCTGGAGGACCAGGGTTTGATTTCGGAGTTGCCTCTCCTAGACAGGTTGCTTTCACTTCAGCTCAGAGCCCTGTCTGCCCTTCTAGCAGGTGGTTCATACGCCCAGAGGCCGGTGACCATCTCCACTGCCCCCTTTGAGGCAGGGGCTACCAGCTGGGGTCCGCAGGATTGCTAAACCTGTGACAACAGTCCCCCATACGGGTGAACGACTACGATCGCATGAATGCCAAACAAGCCTTCTTGGCTAATACCTATGCAAAGTATATCGGTGTTCCATTGGAGTTCAACGGTCAAGGCAGCGTAGAAGTACTATCGTCAAATGAGCTTGAGAACTTGCGGTGTCCAGACAAGCTCGACGCCAATGAAGGAGAGCAGGCGTATTACTTAAGACGAAAATATATCTCTTTAAAATCCGAATTTGATGCACTGAAAGAGCAAAAATTAATCTCCGATCAAATACTAATCGAGACTCAGGCAGCTTTTCTGGATCAGTGTAATTCAAAATTTAAGATGGATCATTTGATTGCAACTTGCCAATCACCGCCGGAATCAACGTATGACAAGTTTAACTCATTACTATCCACTCCTGCCTTGAGTAGAATATTTACTGCCTCATGGTAAATTGTAGGGGAAAAACAAGAAAGTGAAGAGAGAACTGGAGGTTTCACAGGAGCAGCTGGAGAAAATGGATGCAAACTGGCGACGAAAATTTATCTCTTTAAGATCCAAATTTGATGCATTGAAAGAGCAAAAATTAATCTCCGATCAAATACTAATCGAGACCCAGGCAGCTTTGCTGGATCAGTGTAATTCAAAATTTAAGGTGGATCATTTTAATGCAACTTGCCAATCGCCGTTGGAATCAACGCATGACAAGTTTAACTCATTACTATCCACTCCTACCTCGAGTAGTACATTTAGTGCCTCATGGTAAATTGTAGGGGAAACACAAGAAAGTGAAGAAAGAACTTGAGTTTCATAGCAGCAGCTTGAGATGATGGAGGCAAACTGACGACGAAATTATATCTCTTTAAAATCCGAATTTGAAGAATTGAAAAAGTTCCGCTCAAATGCTAATCGAGACCTAAGCAGCTTTGTTAGATCAGTACAATTCTAAATTTAAAGTAGATAATTACAATGCAATTAACCGATCACCTCCAGAAACGACGTAAGACAAATATAACACATTATTATCTACCACTGTCTCAAGCAGTATATTTAGAGCCTCCAGTAGTATCTCAAGCAGGGGGAGCACGGGCTCTTGTGAGCTCCGCCCCCGCCACAAACCTCGCCGAGAGGATACAAACCTAAACAGCCGAAGGAGTTTGCCTGCTGCGTCAGGAGCCTTCTGGTTCGGGTGGGCATGAGCCCCAACCCGCCCTCGGCATAGCCGAGGGCAAGTTTTATATAAATGTAATGTCCTCATGGCGAAAAGTCCAAGCCAGCCCACGAGCAATGTAAAAGAATAACAAGATAGAAAAGAACAAAGAAAGACTAAGATGGAAGACAGGCACAACAAGACGCATATGAGAGAGCACACAGAAAAGAAGGCACAAAATCTTGCAAATCAGTTTTGCATATCGGATATCCGAAATCAATTTACACTTTCCTGCAGGAAAGTGGTAGGTGCGGCCGAGCTAATCAGGCATCGAAATGTGTAATTTTGGTTGACTCGTCCCATTCCTATAATGAAGCATGTCAGAGGATCGAAAGGGAGGAACGAGAGCAAAATAAAGCAACAGATGATAGAACAAATAGAAGATGCCAGTCACAGGGGGCAGTAGAATGGCCTGCTAGGTTAAGGCCCCCTCAACTACCAAAAAAAAAAAAAAAAAAAAGTATCTCAAGCAAGGTCCCCAGTAGTGTCTCTAGTATGCCTCCCGGTAGCGATGATATACTGCCTGCTTTTTCAGATTTAAGTAACCCTGTAGGTAGCAGCAGTGCAGCATGCGCAAATGATGGAGTGACTCGGTTCTGTAGTGATTTTGCCGTTAGACGTGACTCGTATGTGTTTTAAGAGGACAGTCAGTCAGTTCGGTTACAAAATAGATTCCACCTGGAGAACTGTACTGCTGTAGCCGAGAGTGGTGTTGTCTCAATTTAAATTGACAATCGTCATTTTTGTTTCATATTGGAAAATAAAAATTGTATTAGAAATGAAATTAGAATTGTATTAGAATTTGTATTGTGTTTGTTGTGCTGTATGTTCCGCTCAATTTAACACTTTGAATTGGTCGGATTAACTATCCTCAATATTCCGGGAAAGAAAATCGTCTGAAGTCCCAAAAATGGTGCCGTGGAGTTTGTTCTTAAGGGCGTCGGCCAATTGGAGTCAAACCCAACACGTAGTTGAGTGCGCGCGCTCAAATAATTGTAATTAAATTGTATTATAATTGTGATAAAAATTGTGTTAGAAATGAAATTAGAATTGTATTAGAATTTGTATTGTGTTTGTTGTGTTGTATGTTCCGGTCAATTTAAAACTTTGAATTGGTCAAATTGACTATCCTCAATATTCCGGGAAAGAAAATGGTCTCTTATTGGAGATATTATGTAAATTCTTGACGATAGTAAAAATTTTAAATTGACAATCGTCAATTTTGTTTCATGTTGGAAGCCGAGACAACACCACCGCCGTGTTTCCGTCACAGACACGCACACGCCTTTCATTGAACCTGCTACTTCTCGACGGTTCATTGAATTTTTTGAGCTTCATGATCATGATGGGAGAGAAGAATTAATCCATCTAAATGACTGCGGGCTCTTTGTCCTGAAATGTACTCTTGGATTCCATTAGTTTCTGTCTCCGTCACAGACACGCACACGCCTTTCATTGAACCTGCTACTTCTCGACGGTTCATTGAATTTTTTGAGCTTCATGATCATGATGGTAGAGAAGATTTAACCCATCTAAATGACTGCGGGCTCTTTGTCCCGAAATGTACTCTTGGATTCCATTAGTTTCTGTCGAAGCCCGATTTGCGCCTCTGCTGGAACACGGTTAATCGCATACCACCAATCATGTCCCGTGAGACGCAATTAAATCACCATCAGAGCCGTAGTGATGGTAGGATAAAAGTTGCTGAACTTGAGGATGTTGGTGAGGCAAATGAGGAACTTTCCGTTCCGAAAACACCGCAAGTTTCATCAGTTTTAGGTGTTCCACGTCGGATGGTTGCTAGCGAAGGGAGTGATGGTGAGTGTTAGATATGGACGTATTTCTATCAAACGGAACTATGTGCATTAAGACATGAGCCTTGAGACCCATAGGAATGCACGCATAACAGGGCTCACGTCATAATGCACATAGTTCCGTTGGATAGAAATACGTCCATATACAATTTCATCATGTGGTGATGGAGAACGGGAGTGGAGCATTGCAAGCGTCCCCGGAACTGGTTTCCGAAGTCAAACCAAAGTACAAGGTCAGGGTGAACGTTGAGGTGGCGCCCAGCCACATCAACCCCTCCTCTTCCGACAGGGAGGCATCGGATTGAAGCGAAAAAGAAATTCCCTCGATTTTTGTGCATTCATCGGTAAATGAATTTTTCAAAAGAGACCATCCGTAAAATCCGTAATTTACTGATTGAAATCTTTGACTTCCTTAGTTGTCTTCAAATGTTTGATCCTTTAATTATAGTTTTATGTTTTATCGTGATTCTTGTTTTTTCAAGAATTTCTCTTGTGTTTAGTATTTTCGGAGGAACAGGTTAGAGCAGGTCAGGTTTTAAAGGGCAATGAACAACGAGAAGAAAATGTGATCTTTTCAGGTGAAGGAGGGCTGAGGCATATCGCGGAATTTTTGGAGTGGCGATGGAAGGAAAACAATCCCCATGTTAGCGTGCAGGAAATACAAACGCAATGTAAGTCCATTGGATCATACATTTGGCAGGAACAAGGCACGATCAATCGAAAAGTCAAAGCAAAATCTAACAAATCGATGGAAAATGTTGAAGTAATAACTCAAAATAATGAGACTGAATAGAGGTACAGAAAGGCTTGGACAGCATCCTGCATTTTTCTTGCTAAAAATGTGGTGAAAAGACCAATTTCCGAACACATGTTGGTGGTTCTGCAGAAATCAATGCTGGCATGGCTGTGTCAATGTTGGCTACAGGAAAAGGACATAACCACTTTGAGGAAATCATGACATGCCTTGATGGGCGTCTCAGCAGTACTCACAGATTGTGTAAAGTTATAGAGTGGCGATGCAAAGAAAACAATCCATAGGTTAACGTGCAGGAGATGCAAGCGCAATGTAAGTCCATTGAATCATACATATGGCAGGAACAAGGCACGATCAATCGAAAAGTCAAAGCAAAATCTAACTAATCGACGGAAAATGTTGAAGTAATAACTCATAATAATGAGACTGTGAATACAGACGATGTCTCAACAGTACTCGCAGATTGTGTAAAGTTTTAGAATGGCGATGCAAAGAAAACAATCCATAGGTTAGCGTGCAGGAAATGCAAGCGCAATGTAAGTCCATTGAATCATACATATGGTAGGAACATGGCATACGATCAATCGAAAAGTCAAAGCAAAATCTAACTAATCGACGGAAAATGTTGAAGTAATAACTCATAATAATGAGACTGTGAATACAGACGATGTCTCAACAGTACTCGCAGATTGTGTAAAGTTTTAGAGTGGCGATGCAAAGAAAACAATCCATAGGTTAGCGTGCAGGAAATGCAAGCGCAATGTAAGTCCATTGAATCATACATTTGGCAGGAACAAGGCACGATCAATCGAAAAGTTAAAGCAAAATCTAACAAATCGACGGGAAATATTGAAGTAACTCATAATAATGAGAATGTGAATACAGACTATGTCTCAGCAGTACTCACAGATTGTGTAGATAGTGTGGGTGACAGGGATAGTCTGAAATAATCTTAATGCCTTTGGTGGTTTTTTCTATATTTTAAATGCTTCCGTTCAATTCCGTATTAGGTGATTTTATTACTGTATAACGCTTTTCCTTCCTATTAGGAACTGAGTTTTTCTCTTTCATCAGATGTGCACTGCACCTTAAATGAAGTGTCGGTAATTTTTCAATTTCATTTAATTTTTATCAGGTTCTTCACTTTACTTCCTCTGCCCACCTTTGTATTCAGTGCGTTATCCTCTTCTTAGCCAGTATTTTCAAGGCCTAATGTTTAATGGCGATGCTCAATGGAGAGTCAACATATCACCCTCAACCATGGCCCTCATTGGTACCCCACCACAACGGCCACATAAGGCAACACAGTGTTTCCACAGCTCCTGGCAATTTCTTCGAAAGTCTGGATGAACAATCCACGTCGCTTCTGCTGCCGACGTCTGTTTCCCTCGTTTGATGGCCGGTTCTTCAGCTTCCGGAACCAAGACCTCCGCGAGGACACTTCCTACTCTCCTGAACCCCCCCCCCCCCTCCCCCCAATATCGTTGCGTTGTTGGGGGGTTCAGTGTCTCCTCTAAGGAGCGAGTGAAATCGATAGTTATCAGGTCCACGGAAACACTAAACGCTGCGTCGCTGGAAACGCTAACTATAAACAATAAATTCACATAAATTTTTCAAATTTTAAAAATTAATTTTTGGACGGCGCCCGATTCCCTCCCAAGATTCCCTCCCGCAGCCCAAGTCTGTTTCCGATTCCCTTCCGCTAGTGACCTTTAGTACAATGAAGCGGCAACGCCGCATCAATCTTGTCTCCTCATCTCCTCAAAACGAAACCTTATCTTCAATTCCGGAAAAGTTGTGGCGGACTTTGAAGGTAGCATTCATTAAGCAGTGCGTGCCGTTTTTCCGAATTGAGTCGTAAGTGGGTGTAGGTTCCACCTGGGACGATCGTGGTAGCGTAAAATTAACGCACTAGGCTTATCTACGTATTTTAAAGACACCTCTTCAAATTTTGGTCTATTTCTACGCCATATATTCGGCTTGCCGTTTTAAAAGCCGGAGGAAGTTGGCGATGCGTTTATAAAGTTTTTTTTATTCGTTGATTTCGATTGCTCAGAAGTTAGTGAATTTTGCAATTACTTAATCGTTAATTACCTCGGCGAAGGAGCCACCCCCCGCCCCAAATGTGGGCAGAAAAACCGCCCAGCCGACGAGAACAACTAACGCTTGCGAAAGTATCCACTCGCGGTATAACTCTTTTTTTTAAAAAGCCCACCCCAACCTTTTTCAGTTTTGTTGGTGTACTTAGAAAAATATTCAGGAACAGCCGAATTTTAATTAATTCAGCAAATCACACGGAGGCGAAACTCAGGTCGAATAGCTTTTAAAAAATAAAATTCATCGAAAATGCATCGATGAGCTAGATGCCGACTGCAATGACGAAGCTCTGCTGAAGTTTATTCGCACGGTCTCCCACCGGAATTCGCCCAATATTAGGCACCCAGAATTTGAAGAATCATGTATACTCGAATTTAACGAGGCATTTAGGATAAACCTCTCTTTACCTCATGTCTCGCAAAAATTACGAACAGCCAGAGAGGCTGGATAGGGTGTCTGACAGAGTGCTTAAAAGGAGAAGGTTGCATGATGATTTTGGCAACGTCGATAAGTTGCAAGATTCATGCAATTCAATTGCTATAAGTTGCGACATTTCTTCCGATCAGATCGCCGAAAATCGGCACTTATCGACCAATTGTTGACTGAGAGTTGCAAGTAAGTTGCAACTCAGATGCGACTTTTAACCAATATTGTTTCAGCTTCTTGCAACTTTAACTTTGAAAAATGCTACTTGGGCAGTGAGACGCAGAATGAGGATTGCGTTTATCAGAGATATTCCGTACCACGAGTGCATCAAAAACCCGCCCCTCTGACTTGAATTTGCCTGGACTCTACTAGCATTGAAATACCATCGATATTTGGTTTCCATGCGGTTTGAAAAAAGGGCCCATCTCTCGACTGCAGATCAATGCGCATACACGAGGCACAACGGACCGGGCCGGGCTCAAGAGGAGAGCAGGAAGAAAACAGTTAGTCGTCTCATTTTTTAAAACTAAAATATTCTTTCAAAACTTGATCTCATAATTTGCTCCGTCTACCTGTCAGCGGAGACTGAGAAATGAGAAGGGGTGGCGGGGAGCGGGCACCAGGCGCGCGGGCGGGTGGAAAATTTGATAGTTCAATCGTCCGCGTGGTTTCGAATCAGTCAATTAGCGCGTGAAATCTTTTTTTCTGACACCTAACAAATTAGGACAAGTCACCCGAGGATCTAGCCGGGTGAGTCTCCGACGCGGCTCAGAAAAGCGATGCTAGTCCCCGGCAATGCAGCATTGCCACAATATCCGTCCTATCCAAAATTCTACCTGGTTTCCTAATTTCTTACTGCATTCCTGATTTTCCTAATTTCCACGGAACATATTCTGATGTAAGTCCGTCCGGTGTTTTCTTCAATCTCCCACTAGCTTCTTTTCAAAAAAAAAAAAAAAAAGAAGAAGAAGAAGAAGAAAAAGATTCCTATTTCAAGTTGGGAGAGAATAATAAACCCTTTTCACCTTTTATCCCATTCTCAGAAATCGAGTCAACGCAAAGTTTCAAAAATAAATTGAAGTCGAAATGGAAAGACTGGGGTGTCCCGGGTATTATCACTGGTTCCCCGATTTTCTCGAGGAATTTTGATTCCTTGATGAATCGCGGTGTTTCTCAGAGTGCCCACGTGTATAGACAAGGCACTACGTTGCCCCGCGTGTACAAGAAAGGAGATTATCCCTGTTCGCCTAGCGGCGCAACCCTCGACGGATGCTTCGTGCATGGCCTTAGAGAATCGCTTTGCAGCAATGAAAAAATCTGGATCATAATTCGACAATTTGATTACAGGGAGTGATATAGAAATGATGAGCTGACAACAGTAGAACAATCATGATAACTAGTCTAAGATACACATTGGGATAAAGCTACATGTGCCAGAAAATGACAATTTTGAAGTGAAGAACGGTCATACTTTGCTTTAAATGATGTTTGAATGTTAGAAAGCTACGATAATAATAATTCTGTTATGGAAAGTCACCGTCTTGACAGGACTTAACATTTTCTGTTCTCCATAGAAAAAGAGGTAGGGATATAGTTGAAAACTCGGGATTTCCAAATCGTGGTCGTTCTCCACTTAATAGTGGTAGTATCCCAACAATCAGTTGAGGTAGTACCCAAATGAATGAGGAGTTGCGCAGCAAACTAACCGAAATGTTGCCGTAAGCTGTAGGTACAACCCCAACTTGAGGTGCGGTATACTACAGAATTTTAGGAGATATCTCCCAACACTTTTATTCCGATCGGACTCTTTCAAGGTATATTCCTAAAGGATATTACAAGACCGACTAGGAACGGACAGGCCCCTATACATTTTCCTTGTCTCGCGTTTTCCAATTGTCAACGCAAACTTTGCACTGGTTACTCAACGTCGATTGCAACAAAGCCAACGTGGAAGAAATAGTAGTCTAACGCAGGGCCGGATTTACCTACTTGCCGCCCATGGGCCGCCTGTATTTTGCCGCCCCCTTCTCATTCGTTTTGAAACATCAATGAAAACCATCAAGTGAACGTGCCAGCGGGGATGGGGCGCTTAAGACGCGTTTAATTGTGTTGGAAACATTTTTTGGGAGAGCCCTGTCGACAATACTAGCAAAAAATTCACCGAACTTTGCGCGAACGTTAAGTTTCGTAAACCTATCTCTGCGTGGACAAGGCCTTCCATTCATAAGAAATGAACGAAAAAATTATGAAAGAACAAACATAAGTGTGGTTTAATGATTTTAACTTCTGCCGGCGCGCCGCGCAGACCGCACCGTGTTTGGAGCAATGCGTGAAGTATTCCGACAGTTTTGTAGGCGCTATCCGTTTCACGCCGACGACCGCTGCTGAACGCACTGTTTGACGCAATGCGTGAAGTATTCACGCAGTCTTGTAGGCGCTAGTATGTGTTACATGCCGATTGCCGCGCCGAGGGCTTCTCCTTTTCATCTCAAGAGTCCTCGTCATCATTATTTCCTAAGTCGCGCCGTTCCAGGCCAAATTGTGTGTTTGGTTTCTCTCTGAACTCGACTAATTAAAGGTGCTGTCTCTTATACCACTGAGAAACGACAAAATTAAAAATTACTATACTCTCAGGAAAGGAGAGATTTTATTTGTAATTTTTTTCTAAATCCGATTATTTTTTACACCTACATTTAAAAAAATTGCAAAATTTGCCGCCTCCTAGATTTGCCGCCATGGGCCGCGGCCCATGTGGCCACCCCCTTAATCCGGCCCTGGTCTAACGTGAGGAATGATGTTGAGTATTTTTCTGAGGAACAATTACCTGCGTAGCAACATAGGTGGCTAAGTGTATACCCCTAATTGTATTTTGCTAAATCATAAGCTGTAATTATTCTCCGAAGATCACCAAACTGGTTCATTTGTTGGACGCAGAGTGTTTTGAAATATTCATTTACTTCAGCTTGAATCTGAAAAAAAAAAAAAAACCGCTGTGTTGGAAGGTGCCGTGTTGCGAGCAGTAATGAGGAATTTTACATTCAAGCTACGGAAAAATGATATACAAACATTCAAAAGTTGCAAAATTTTCATCGAAAAAATAGTGGTTTTGGAAAAAGGATATGATAATTTCTTTTTGAAATTTTCAGATACGCAATGTTAGATTGCTGACAAAATTATGTGAAAAATGTAAAGAGGAAAATTTCATAAGTATTCGAAAATGTGGCATTTTACCAGCGGAAATTTGACTACATCTGAATGTTTGAGGGCGTTTTTCCTTAGCACGGCAGTATTAGTAAGGTACAGAAACGTAAGGCGAAAGACAAATCACGTCAAGAAGCAGGGTTGCGCCTTCGAACGGAAATAATACACCGATCCATATTTGAATCTGACTGAAAAAATGTTTGTAGAGCTAAAAAGGCACCCCGGCAAATGAGAGTGATTCTCGAGGGTGTGAAGTGATAAAACGGTCTCCTTTGACCCCGATTGCAAGCTCATGATAATGGAGCGGGCATGCAGCCTGCCATTATTGTAATAGAGTTAAGACAATTTGTTAATAGTTAGCGGACAATGGGCTGCCTGTCACGGAGCAGCAGGAAGCGTTGCGCTACGCCTGCGACGTGGGCCCAACCGTGAAAATATTTATGATTCAATTACGATCTTGATGGCCCGCAGCCGGATCCAGCACGTACAATGAGATAACGTTTTCGGCTGTTTTGTCTCGAATTCGGCCGTAACGCCTCTGCCAAAAATCCAGACAACCGCTTGCACGGATGCCACGTCACTTGGACGTTTTACTTTAAAACTGTTGAAATTTCATAGGCGAGGCGTGAATGATCGATTACCGATATTTTCCCGTTTGAAGCTTTGGTGAAGAATCGATTATAAAGGTGTTCGCTCCGAGCCCCCTGTTTATCGATCCTCATCCACAGGTTTAAATGGTAGATCAATCGATGTATCGAAAAACACGCCACGCCACCGTACAATTTGGAAGATCGATTTGATTCCCAGGAAGAAAAAGAAACCGACATTCGATCTTAAAATGAGAGGTAGAAAATAAAATAACCTAAGCGAGCGATAGATATTTATTGGTTAGTTTTTCTTTCGGTTGGATTGACAAAATCCATGGATTAAATTGACTCCATATTTGGGTTGCAAATTTGCAACCTCGCTAATAATCAGGAACGACAACGAGGCGAGCTCTTCAGAGAAGCTCTTGAGAGTGCATTAGTTCAGCTGAACACTTTCGTGATCCCCAGATGTCTCAGAGTAACCTGCGGTTTCGGTCAATTTAACCAAAGATTTGGACGATCTTTGGTTGCCTTTCGGTTGACGGGTCAAAAATGAGTATCTCAAGATACGTAACCCAATGTAACTAAAATCTCGGACATTATAAACTATGTACCTAAGCACGGAAAATTTCTCAATACTGCAAATTTCGTTGCTGACTCTCCGTTCCGTTAATGGTCATTCACCTGTGCCTGCGTTCGACACTTATTCAAACGCAAAGTTGGTCATGATAGATCTTGGTTTCGCACTTGGAAATGTAGGATATGAGCCGTCACGCTCAAAAGCATTAACTAGAGCTCCTTTGTAAGGAAAGTTGAAAGACAAGTCAGCTCATGGCTGTCACAACTAGAGAAAACATTACGCAATTCGAACGTTTTTCGTCATCTTTGATCAAACTCCGAAGATCACTGTTTGTAGGTGCTTTGTGGCTTCCTGAATGCATTCCCAAAAGTTTCAAGAAACTTCATAAAATTTCACGCGAATAAATTTCATTAAATTTTCTACAGGGTTATTCAAAAGTCACGCACCACTGACCATAACTTTAGTTTTAGTTGGACGTAATTCTATCAAACGGACCTAAGCGCCATAGGGTGAGGATGGTAGAGGGGGGGCTTGGATTGGCGGCGGAATCGGGCGTCCGGATTATTCCGTCCTATACTCGCAATGTTTTTCTATGGCGCTTAGGTCCGTTTGACAGAACGCGCTATCCGGGATTCTAAATTCCTCAAAGAGAACTCAAATTGGCGCTTAGTTCCGTTTGATAAATATACGTCCAATTATGATATCGACTTGCGGTCTTAAACATTTTTCCTCATATCGAGGGGAAACTTTTTTGTGGGTACTTTCCAGATTTTGATCCCCTCGAGGGGAGGAGGACAGGGGGGGGGACTCAAAAATTTCAAATGGCCACCCCCCTTATGTCCGGTGGTGCGTGACGTTTGAATAACCTCGTATCTCTGGACTCCAGGCTCGAAAGGAGCGGAAGAAAAGAAATGGCCCGAAGTTGGAGCCGCGGGAGAGCCGGGCGGGACTTTCGAAGGCGTCCACGTTTCGATGGGAGGAGGGGGGGGGGGATGCGAGAGTCGCGACCCGGTATCATGAGCTTCATTGAGTCGCGGTCCGCGTCTCCGCGGGATGCGGGGAATCTTGAAAGAAATCGAAGGAAGGCGTGCGGCCGCCTCCGAGTCGCCGCCCCCGCCTTGTAAACTCCTCCCAGCCTCCTACGCGACGTGTGCAGCGTGTGCTCCCCGATTCCTTCCGCCGAAACATTGTACCACTTGCCGAGTCTCCTGCCCCCGGTTTCAACCACTTGAATCTACAGAATATGGTGCGAAACGCTGGCTCATTGTTAGTTCGATGTTCCGTGAGTGAAAAAAAATAAATGTATGAGAAAATGGAATTTGTGGCGTCTGAGCGCAAATATCATAGGTTCTCGGACAAAAGAGCGTAACTCCATTTCGAGATTGCCATGATTCAAAACAATTAAACGACTCAAACAATTAAACTTTTGCCATGGGAGTACTATAAAGGTGCGAGAAAATGGAATTTGTGGCGTCCGAGCACAGATATCGTCGATCCCCAGACTAAGAAGCGTCACTACATTCCAAAGTTCTCAAGTCGACCCAAACAATGGAGATGTTGCATGTGTGAGGAATTTGCAATTTGACTATTGATTCTCACGTAAAAGTTCGCGAGAAACACGATGGTGCCACTGGTTTTCTCTGAAATCAACCCCAAGCTCAAAAAAAGCTCTCAAGTTGAAGCCAAAATAGAGGGGAGTTGGAACGCTATCATGAGAGTCCACCTCTATATCAAGATGAACTTTCCATGCAAAGATAGGGAGAAAATATATTAGCAGTGATACCGTGATTCAGTTTTGGAGTCCCCAAATAAAGTGGCAGCCCTAGTCATAGTGCTGCTAGCCTTGCAGGAGATTTCTAATAGGGGCGCAATAGCTTTGAGAATTTTTTGCTTCATTTAGAGTTTGAGACAGTTTCAGAACGAGTCTTGTGTTATGTCTCGATTTTTTAAAATCAACGTCAAACGAAATTCCTCAATAACTGTCTTAAAATCTTTCGATAGAGTCTATTGTGACATTTGTGCCAAAATCCTGTTTGCATGATCAGAGAGGAACCAGCCCACCTTCAGAGATCGTCTACGTTTTAAAGCGCAACTTTCCGAATTTGACACAGGGAATCGTAAATCAGACTCCTGAGGGAACGGGAAGATTGCATTTCCAGACCCAAGACAAGAGCATGCATCCTGAAGTGTGCAACTTTTGACCTGCATATACTTATCGGCCTATGGTTTGTTTCACTCGTATTAATTCAAAGAAATGATGTAATTTTTGCTTCCTATTTTTGTAAGAGAAGTTGAACTTCTGGCAACTTAACAGCGTGGGATATCCCCTCCATTTTTGGCTTTCAAACTTTGAGAGCTTTGAGAGCTTGGGAGTTGATATCAGAGAAAACCAGTGGTACCATTCGTGTTTCTCGCGGAACTTTTACATAAAAAATCAAACAGTTTAAAATCGCAAATTCTTCACACATGCAACATCTCCATTAATAATTCGAATGGTTGAAAATAGACGAATTGCACCACTGACCACAGTAAAGTGTCTGAAAAGGACGAAATAATAAGGGTCTTTTCGATATACACACAACACGCATATTTCATCAAAACTTGACTCAATTGAATCATATAAAATTATGTCTTAGTTGACGTCACTATTATGGCGAGGACTCCTGAACCATTTCATGTCGTCGTTTCTGCTCAAAATTCTTGAAGTGGTTAGTTAAATTCCAGTTCACCATTTTGACATTTAATTTTCAAATGGGTCAGGTGTGCTGGCCACAGAATTGTGTTGATGCTTGATTTTAGAAACTGCACTTGGTAATTTCATCTTGAATGCCACCTATCCACTATCGTAATATGTCTCAAAGCTAAAATGCATCTCGTTTACTGGGTTCTTCAATATCACTACGCTGGAAAAAAAAACTCTGGCGGTGGAAGCCGTACTTCCGGGCTATATAAACATACCATTCGCGTTTCGGACTCAGAGCCCGGAAAGGACGGTGTGATTATAAGCCCGGAACTTTTTTTCAGTGTAAAAAACTATTGGGGCTTATGCAAAATTTAGGTTGTACGTCGCGTTACGATCGGATTTATCTCGGTGACTTGGCCAAAATTACGGTTGCCTTGGACTAAGATAGGGTGAGTGATGAATTTGGTGGAGTCTAAGTTGACTCAGTTTGAGTGAACCACAAAAACTTGTTATTTTGTTAGGTATTTTTCTCTGTGAGGTACTTTTTGTTTTCTGTTGGTCTGGCGGGCGATCTCTTTTCATTGGGTTCAACATGCTTTTTGGTATTGAATGGGACAGGAGTCAATTTTGTGTTTATTTCGCCCAAGCTGGGCATGCAAATTAAGAGATTTTTATTTTCTTTTAAATTTCTAATTTAATTTGTTTCCTGGCATTCGACACGCCAAGGATTTAAAGAATTTTATCATTTCCCTTGATGGTTGCATAATGAGGCCGGGGCATGATAAGCGGTTGTATAACCAGTTGCGTAACTGCCAGGCCAGTTATCACCTATTATGTAACCACCCTTATAAATACCGCGGCAGGAGCCACTTTTAGTTCAGTTGCTATTTCTCTTTCAAGCACTCACAACGAGCACGCCCGTTTAAGGCTGCTTCTCTATGCTTCAAAGGGCACGCCTGTCTAAGGCTGCCTTACTCATGCTCTAAGGGACACGCCCGTTTAAGGCTGTTTCCTTCTACTGGCACGCCCGTCTAAGGCTGCTCCAGCACGCCCGTCTAAGGCTGCTCCAGCACGCCCGTCTAAGGCTGCTCCAGCACGCCCGTCTAAGGCTGCGATTCTACTTACTTCAGAACTCTTTTTATTTCATTATATTATATTTCTCCATTCGTTCTCTATGATGAATTTAGAGTTTCATTTCTATACGGGCTCTGTTACTATCCCGTCCTTATTCTGAGAGAACTTTAACAAACTAGCAAATTGATCCGGCAATTTCATTTTCAAAGGAGCCTTGAAAAAAGGCCCATTCTGATTCAGGTATCTTTGGTATAATAACTAATGGGAAAAAAATGGATTTTGGGGTTTAGTGAAGTTACTGGATTTTGGATTATTGACAAGGTACGCCTTATTAGCACATAAAATGGTTTATTTTATTTACCCAATGCATTTCAACACATAATGTCATCATCAGAGGTATATAATCACTTTAATATTTGAAATCTTAAAATTATTATCAGCAATTGTTAAATTCGCTGTGAAGCTGTGATAACGACAACCGAATGTAACGAGTGCTGTATGATCACTTCAAGATTTCAAATTGTCAAGTAATTGAATATCCTATAATGATGACACCATGTGTTGAAAATGCATAAGGTAAATAAAATAAACAGTTTTATGGGTAATAAGGAGTACCTTATTGATAATCCAAACTCCAACACCTTGGCTAAACCAAATATCTATTATTAATAATGGTGTTGCTGAATAGTCTGCTAGATTTGAAATAAATAATTCAGAATATGTATTATGAATGTATGAACATGTCAATTTACGACATTTCATTCGCACCAGCGTTTCGTGCCAAACGATATTTCTCAGAGTTAGCAAGTCATTAAAATTAAGTGCGATATTAATTTTTTTTTTCTAGTATTAAAGATGCGTTGTCTAGATCTGGTCTTACTTCGATCACGAGATCGACGAATCGTGAACTGCGGCGAGCCGTGTTTTTAATGGCTCATCAACGCCTCGTTGCTCCATTCCCTGCTTCATTTGCTCCGAAAAATCGTCACCTGAACGGTAACGTAACGAGAGAGGAAACGAGAGATTAAAAAAGGGGCAGGGAGGCGGGGGGCGCGGGCGGGGGCGGGGAGGGAAGACGCAGAAAAGTCGAGGTGCATGAGCCCGGGAAGAAAAGGGGAAATAATAGGTGGCCGAGAGCTAATGACAAACGGGGAAGAGGGGATCCTGTGGGCGGAGTATGGCCAGATCTGTTATTGTTAATGAAAGCCTCTGGAGCCGGAGTCAGTTTCCAACCAGCTCCCTGCCCATTGTGTGCGCGACGCCCGTGTTTTTCGAGCTTTCCCCTGTTTTTCCGCCTTCGCGCCCGTTTCCCGCGCGGCGACTTTCCACTTTCTCTCCGTGACTTTCCACACTTGTTGAGTTTCGTGATCTCATACGTGTACACATCGGTGAACAAAATAGTTTACATCGAAATTAAAAATTCTAGTCACGAGGTTTGAATGATCGTTCCTACCTCGTTAAATTTGTGTAAAAAATTTCGCTCACCAACTCAGTTTTTCCTGCTCACAACTTTACCAGCATCTTTGTGCGAGTGATTAATCCTCGAAAAGACGGTCGTGTTAATAAGTGCAGGTAAAGCGAATTTGTCTTCCATGCGGTTCTGTTCTGAGGATTTACCGCTGAACACAACTGTCTGAAACAGATTACAAGGAAAAATCACAGGACGTGCAAAGTACAACATCATCAGTGATGAATATGGCTTCAGAATTTGATTAATTTTTTGCCTAGTTTAAGTTCGGCACTGTGTCACACGATTGTCTCGGATAAATTGTTTTCCCTCGTCTGACATTCGTTAAGAGCAACTGTGAACTTTTATCATCCGGTTTTAATTTCTTTCCGGTCGTCCAAAAATTACGTTATTGTGATAAACCTGCATTTCATGAAAATACTGTGATAAATCACTCAATTCGACTACTCCAATCGCTTCTTTAGAAGAAATGGCCAATATAAGTCGCGTCATTCCAAGAACCAGCAATAATTTGTGCGTCTCGTGTAATTTTCACTAAAATTACTAAAAATGTGGTCTTTCCTCCAAGTAATAATTATATGATGAGTTCGAATTCTGAACCGGATACAGCAACAAGTTTCTTGTACAAATTTTTCTCTTGAGCGTATTACTACAAATTATTTTCATTTCTGCGGTAAAAATAGAATAATATACTCTCCAAGGTCTACGCACTGAAAAATCGTAGAGATACTGAGTGTTTAAGGGCAGTGAATTGTCGATTGCACATTCTTTAAGGTGCAAAAACTTGCATCTTAGGAGAGGTCTAAAAGACCAACAGGCTTCATGGTGACGAAATACCTGTTGAAAATTGTTAAGATACTTCTCGGTTGAAAAACTTCGCAGGCAACGAATGAACATCTCTTCACGAACAGAATGCGGACTTGAAAGTAATTCGAAATTTTTTTCTGTTCTGCGAGATCTGTTCGACACAGCAAAAGCGACGAGGTGTGAATCATAGTGATAAAACGGTGTTAAGGATCTCAAAGCGAGGATTGTGGTGCCTTCACGCGGGACAGCAGTATCGACGCAGTGTTCACACGCGTGTCAAGTATTCAGTGTAAAATATCCTAACAAGGGGCATCAAGAGAGACACTCCGGCAGGAGTTTCGTGTCCGTAACGTAACGTGCGGTGCGTTACGGAGAGTAACCATGCAGTAACGCCGGCGGCATGGCGCGAATTCGGACAGCGGCAGTGCTTTGAAAAGTGATTCGAGGGCTTCGGATGTGCTTGTGATTTTGGCGGGGTGCGTTAGATGCATCTCCCCCTGGGGGTCATGACGACGGATTCGACGGGCTCGAAGAAGCGTCGGCGCGGGGGGGCGTCCGAGGGAGGCGGCGGCGGCGGGGGTGGGGAGGCGGCGACGGCGACGGATGACCTCTGGTGGACCGAGCGGATCATCTGCGACGTCCAAGCGGAGCACGCCGGCGAGCTCATCCGAACGGGGAGTCCGTACTTCCTCTGCTCGGCGCTGCCCACCCACTGGCGCTCCAACAAGACCCTGCCGATGGCCTTCAAGGTGGTCGCCCTCGGCGACGTCGTCGACGGCACCGTCGTCACCATCCGGGCCGGCAACGACGAGAACTTCTGCGCCGAGCTCCGAAACTGCACCGCCGTCATGAAGAACCAAGTGGCCAAGTTCAACGACCTCCGATTCGTCGGCAGGAGCGGCAGAGGTGAGTCTATCATCATTTGATCATTCCCAAATCGTCTACCTCTTCATTTCCGCTTGTAGTAAGTCCGTGGAACAATCTGTCGGACCAAAACCAAAAAGGAACCATCCATTTGAAAAAATGGTGGTGATGCTGCCCCAGCTAGCACAGTTTCGTGTTTCATGAGTGTGCCAACTACCACAACAGCAACGACTGTGGTCGGCGTATGCACCAACTTAGTTGGTGTAACCCCATTTGATTGGTGTGAAGCGCCAACTGGATTGGATTGGTTGGGTTGAAGCAACCACACCGTTTATGCAGAGGGCCATTTTTTCTTCCTCGGTGGTCCGTTAGTTTCTCAGCGGTATAAAAGAAACTGTTAAGAATTCAACGTTTCCGATGAACAGTAAAGCATATTTGGACTGCATTATGCAATTTGGAACTATAAATTCTGGCTCTTCTCGAAAAACACTTATAGCATAGGGAAACTAATGGCACATACGTTGTTATTAAACCGGGCCAGAATTTATAGTTCCAAATTGCAAAATGCACATTTCACGTCCCTGTTGGTGACCGGGCTACATACTGAGCGGCATGCCCGACGCGTATATACCGAAAATCGTCCTTATTCGGCGAATGAACTGCTCAGAATGTAGCACGTTGCCACGCGAACAAGTAGAGCGCATAGGAGGTCAATTAACGAGGGATGAATTAAAGCACAATTTACCATGTTATCTCTTCAAAATTTTACCATGAAGACGAATCACACGGCGAAAAGTCTGAAAATGAACTCCTAAACAAGATATGAGTGTTTAAAAATAAAATCAGTTGAATGGCAAAAACACAAATGACGTCATTAGTATGATCTAACTTTGATTTGATCTGTGTTACAAATGGGTATTTGTCGATATCTCATTTGGAAGTTGATTTCCGAACTTCCTGTTGTATGAATCGCTTTCTGCGTAAGATTTTGAAGAGAAAATATGTATTGTTTCCTCCTGGTCCATTATTTGTCCAGTCGCCATGTTGGGCAAAATTTGGTCCTCTTTCAGACGATTTACGCTTAACCAAGAGGATGTCAACTGTTGATTGATCGCTTTAAGTAACATCGTCATAGCTGAATCAATCATCAGAGGCTAACTAATATTGCACTACTTAGTCGTCTCAGCTGCCGCACACCCCCTGGATGTGAGCGGTCACTAACTAAAAACGTGTCGTCATTACGCTCTTGGAAAAGGCAAAAAAGGATGCGTGTCATAGCGTCATCAATTGTCGGCTGGAAAGCATTCTACCATCCGAGGCCGAATTTTAAAAGTGCTTCTTGTCACTTCATAAGGCTTTGTCTCCACGGGACATTTCATGGGATTGGTCCAAGTTCGAATGGCCGGAATGAGACTGCTCGGCTTTTCTACCGTTAAATATGACAACAAATTTGACTTCTTCCCTCCAAGTCGCTCTTAGGACTCAACAAGGATTCTACTTCGTATTGGGATTAGTATTGACTAACTCAATAAATATTTTTCGCAACTTCGCATGTGAGATTTTGCCCTGCGACAAATCCCACGAAACGTCCCATGAAGACAAAACGTGACGGCTATGATCTACACTGAGAAAAAACTATGGTTTATAAACCTATTAGAGGTAAATATGGAACACCTATAATAGTCGTAAATAAACTAATGATTCTCGGTCTGTGAACCATACTAAGGTCTCTGTACCTAATTAAGGTACAGAGACCATAACTAAGGTATATGTGCTATTATTATATGTAGAGGTACTACTATTAGTGGTGTTCCATATTTACCTCTAATAGGTTTATAAGCCATAGTTTTTTCTCAGTGTAGGGCTGAAACCATAGCTGTTGACGTTTCCGAATTGTTAATTTGAGAGAAGAGAGCTTTTTCAATGAGGGGGAAAAAAATTCTGTTAAGCGAGCGAGAGAACCTGATTTACGAGCGGAAAGTAAGGCGAAGCATGAACACTCGTTCACTTGTTGAGTGCAGAGAACCGGGGGTGGTGGGGGGGGGGGGCGAGAATTTTACTCGTTGCGTTCGCATCGCAATTCACTGTCGCACGCATCAGCCCCGCTTCTGATACACTGAAAAAACGCAAAAAGCCGGTCACAGTCAGGCCCCAACTTTTGTTTGATAATTTACGAGCGAGACCGCATCATAGAGCGTAGTTGTCTTGTCGGGTCCATTTCGCCTCGGCTTCAACCGTTTTCCAATCGTTCAGTTCTACAGAATAATTCCGCGAAAAATCTTAGGTCTTCATTAGAAGTGCGCAAAATTGTTCTTCTGGAGTGGACCGATTTCAAAAGTATGGCCTAACTTTGAAATCAGTCCTTTGGCGACAGTGAATGTTTTAATTGTGAGTCCTCAGGGGCGCAATTTTCAAATTAGCAAGCCCTACTTCATCCATGGCATTTAAAGTAGTGATACTTCACTGACGTTATCTCTCACTTTCAAACCAGATCGCCTTCATATCTCGATAGGCAATGTGAGCGGCTTACGAGCAGTAATAGTTGCTCGCCGCATTTGTGGCGGAAATGGTGCCGGTGAGAATATTATACTACGTGAGTCTGATAAAAAAAAATTGTTTAGAGTACTCATGGTAGCAAATAATTAGAATAGCGTCCGAACATGCAAAAAGCCCCGATATTCAAGACTTGTTGATATTTTCCTGTGAATACTTTCTAAATAGCAAAAACATTTTCTCTTCTTTTACGATCAATTCATATGTACGCCTTTCGAGTTCACTGTTGTTTATTTTAAAACGAGTGTTTCGCTGGGTATCCTTCGGGGAAGATTCAATTGTGTGTTTCAAGAGTCACAAATTCGACCGTGCATGTAGGGCTGCTAGCCATGAAAAACAATAAGCAGCATACAAACGATCTACTACTCTGAGATTTTTGGGATCTTCACAAACATTGTAGATAGTAAAGCTTGCTCTCAAAGAAAAACAAAGAAAAAACTTTGGTTCAAGTACAGTCCTGAAATTTTCAGTCAAGATAACCAACGTTCTCGGTCATAAAAACGGAGCTTCAGTTAACGTTACAATCCCCCCTCGCCTTTTTTAAAGGATTATTGTTTAAGTA
This sequence comes from Bemisia tabaci, assembly GCF_918797505.1. Classification (NCBI taxonomy): domain Eukaryota; kingdom Metazoa; phylum Arthropoda; class Insecta; order Hemiptera; family Aleyrodidae; genus Bemisia; species Bemisia tabaci. The sequence goes on from NC_092796.1 coordinate 22,750,761, forward strand.
TAACGTAACGACTACAAGTGTTTACTTGTAGAGCTATCTACATGATTTAAAACTAAAACTAAACGAACTGCATTGAATTTACTTAGTAACGTTAGATATTTCAATGAGTTATGCCAAATGTATTGTTACGCATACTAAAGCGCATTCCTTAGAAAAGACTTCGGCCATCCAAAAAAATTTTTACTTCTAGGAGCAAAAACTCTCGTCGTTACCTGGAACAAAACCCCTTGTGTCCAGTCTAAACGGAATTTTTTACTCGACACTGGAAAAAAAACACATTGGATCTGGAGTCCAGACTCTTAGAAAACATTGACAAGAAAAAATACTTTTGATTCAATCAGATTTAGCTTAAATCAAAACGAAATCCGCTCAAATTAAGAGGCTTGGTTCTTGATTTAAGCTTAGATCTGATTGAATCAAGAGTACTTTTTCTTGTCAATGTTTTCAAGAGTCTGGACTCTAGATCCAATGTGTTTTTTTTTTTTTCCAGTGCACTCGACGTTTTCAACTAGGACATATTTTTTATATTCTCCCGGAAAATCCGGCGACTCCGCGGAGTGGGCACCGCGCGTCGGGTCCTCTCATTCGGGAGCCCATTAATAATAATCAAATTTCCGAAATAAAAGTGAGGTCCGCGGCGAAAAATGAGGCGGATTCGGGAATAATGAGCGCGTTTCCGCTTTCATTATGACGCGCGCTTACACGCGCGGTCGCGTCGCGGTTCGCAATTCAATTCGAAACTGAGTCTCAATTCTCGATTCATCGTTTGACTGGAAAAAGAGCGTAACTTCGATTTCGTGCGAACCTCCGATACGCAAAAAAGTACACGTAGCAGGACTTATCTCAGAGTAAAGTTACGTTCTTTTGTATCAAATTCGGTTCTCCAAGTCAGAGACAGCCATTTCCGAGCCCGGAGTGCAAAATTCGGGAACCTTTCACGGATGGTTATCACTGGGTCTCTGAATTCGGCAATGACAAAACATTGACAAGAAAAAATACTCTTGATTCAATCGGAATTTTGCTTGAATCAAAACGAAATCCGCTTCAATTAAGAGGCTTGGTTCTTGACTTAAGCTAGATTCTGATTGAATAAAGAGTACTTTTTCTTGTCGATGTTTTTAAGAGTCTGGACTCTAGATCCAATGTGTTTTTCTTTCCAGTGCTGTTTTTAATTCGACTACATTTTGAAATAAGGCAATACGATTGCTGGCTCTTGAAAGCATCTTAACTACATGGGGACTCTAATGAATGAGTTGTTCCTAAGAGAGGTCACAAATGTTATTTCTACATTGCGAGCTCTATCCTATTTAACGCTGCATGAAGTAAACTACTAAAAAGCCCCGGGGCTTTTAACGATTGAATTGCGCTTTTTAAAGAGTATGGAGGCTATCGCATGACTATACTACCCGTGTTAAAGTTGAACACCGTGCGAACATTTGGACAGTTATTTTCGTAAAATTTGAATTTCCTGGATTACTCAGGGGTAATTTTTGTGATATTTTCAGAGAATACGTTTTGAATCGTCGTCCAGTGTAGTGTGCATGTCCGAATGCCCGGTCAAAATGAGTATAATTTTCTGACGATTGAAAATGTTTCATTCGGGAAACGTTGGCGAAATTTAAATGATTAGACGGCGTTTTTACTTAGCACGCCATTTTACTAATTAGTACAAGAATTTCAGTATCGACAAAATCCTCCACATTACTGATTATTATGAATGGTGGCATGTTCGTAGTTATGTGCTACCACGTACTATTAGAAATTCTCAAAGCGCAGGGAAGGGTTTCTTTCCTTGCGGACACAACTGCCCGCCACTACCCCCTATACCAAGAAAATTGACCCTTTTGGCTTATCATTTCGAATAATGATCTAGTCTAAAAAAAATTTGATTAATGAAGAGCTTGCTGTGGACTTTAATGGAGCGAGAATTATTGCGTTGAATTACTTTCGACCCAATTGAGGACACCAAGGTAGAGAGTTAGTGAATTAGAAAAAATGAATTTACCCAGTGAATGAGAGTGTTTTAAAAAGGAACCTGGATGTTTGGGAAATTCTTCAAATTTCAAAACAAAATTCCACCAAATACGTTTTAAATTCATGGTTGATACGTCAATAGGAATTTTATGCTGACAACAGGCCGGACTTGAATTTAGAACTACAACGAATAAAAATAAAAATTTAAAAAAATTTTGGTTTTCCTTGTATTAAAAAAAGTTATGCTGCAGTTGGCTCAAAATATTACACTAATGAAAAATTAAAGTGTGAATAGTCTGACTTTGACGAGCAAATAGACTTCATTAATAAGACTTCAGTCGTATATTCTAAACTTTGAATGCGCTAGAGGTTCATTATATGGAACCCTTTTCAAAAAGCTACGACTCGAGCTCGCTGCCGTTTGTGTGCACTAAATTAAGTATTTGAATAGTGTTTAAATTAGTATTTAAATTTTACCAGTGAAAAACAGCGTACATAAATGTTTAATCATTTCCAGCACAAAAATGAAAGATTAGAGTTCACGTTGCTATCAAATGTCCTAGTTTCAATAATATTTACTGTGTCAAGCAATATTTCGGAAACATCACACATTACGAACTAGGATCATAATGTCAAGGTGCTGCGGATACACTATTCATGGCTCGGTTGATTTTCCCGTAAGTGCTCACGCGTCAATATGACGTTTATAACAAGCTTCGCACCTCTTTGTAAATCCGAATCGTAGTGCGGGTCAGCAGGCACGCGGTAACAATCGGTGACTACGGAAGTTACAGCGGTGATTTCGTAAACAAAACCTCAAATTACGGGAGGAAATCTCTCAGAGTTACCGCGAATGGAGTCAACTATACACAAGGATGTCCATTGAATGGATGTATTAATTAAGGCATATTATCAAGAATTACTCCTTGCCTTGCCGAGTGCAATGGGGTTGTTGAAACTTTAGCTAGAGCAAAAATAATTTCTTAAAGAAATGGCTAGATAATCACGATGAGCACATCGGGAAAGTCTGAAGAACACAACTAATTTCACAACCTGCGCAAGAAATCCAAGTTTTTGAAGCTTCCCACTTAAGAACAATACTAAGGCACAGGTTAACATTTCGTCAGAGGAGTCGTTCCATCCAAACCTTGCGCAGTAGGATGCTACGCAATATTCAACATGGCTGACGTTTCTGCGCGCAAATCGTGAGGAAGCACGGTGGTTGATAAAATGTCGTCTTGTCACTTGTGTGAGGGGTTGGCGACGGCCATGTTGAATATTGCCTGTCATTCTGGTGCATGCAGGTTGGACGGAACGATTCCCCGTATGAAATATTCACCTATACCGTAATATCGTTTTTGAAGCGGGAAGCTTGATGTTCAAGACAATGACACCGTAATGCTATTTTTTATTTTTTTCCCCGACGAAAATAATGCGTCAATGCAGAAAAACCAACCAGCAAACATCTTCATAATTTTGGAAAAATAATGGCATACCACTGAGAACTCAAACTAACAAAATGAAGCATTTTGATGAGGTCCTCTCGTGAAAGAACATTATAGGTGAAGGGCAAATGCAAAATATTGAATTGAATTACTACGTTTCATCTACATACAATGGATCGAAACACTTGACACTTTCTTTCAGACCGTAGCGATCGCTCCTGGCTGAACCAATTAACGGGAAAGTAATGATGAACGCGTTAGATTTCTATTCTTCTGCATTCTTTTCTATTTTTTGCTCTTTGCAAGTTTCTTGAGCAACAAAGTTGAGCAGATTTCACGATACCCTTGATTGGCGATAGAAATCACAAAACCGTGACCTCCGAGCACATTGACTCATTGTTTCCCATCCTCGTTTACCTGCACTTTTTCATCGTTTTCCGCGACCGATGTTTTCTTCATTGCTATGGTCTTCTTTAACTTGTAATTTCTTCAGAGGGCTATTAGATTACATATATTGTCGACTTTCCGATCAAAAGAGATGAGCCGAGACGCTCTAAAATTCACTTAAAAAGAATTGCACCAAATGCCCGACAACATTTATCCATATAACTTGTTAGCCGAATTTAATTTTTCCCTACATTTAACACAGGAGACAGATAACATTGAATTCAAGCTAAAGTTGAGACCCTAATATTATTTAGGAGAATAAAAAACCCACTGATCTTCTTTAAGGAGCGGATCTCCTTTACCCGAGAAAGCTGGACCACTTTCGAAAGCTGTCATAATGTTGCCGCGATGATCTTAGGCATGTAGAAACATCCATGAATTGTAGGCAAGGCACTTTTTTCATGCTTTTCAGTACCCTAACGGATTGAAAGTTTCGGATTATTTTCTCCTTTCACTTACGGTGCCACACACATCCTTCGGAAATAAAAAAAGGAGAGATAAACGTAAGTTTCATCGATGATTTTTCACTTTCCGAGGGTGAGGGAGCGGGTCAAAAGACACGTTACGTATTTTTCCCGGATTGCAATTACAAGTGCATTACGGGGAGGGGTGGGAGGGGAGGAAAGGGGGGATCTACAAAAGTTCCAAGAAAAGCAAACTGTTTATGCTTCCTACTAAATAATTGACAATTTTCAAGGAATGTAATTGTGTAAACTTAATTACTGTACATATATTGAGTATTTTGAAATGAAAAGAAGAAGTTGCACTATTTTGAAAACACTGTGCACCGGGAAAAAAAAACACAGTGGATCTGAGTCCAGACTCTTGAAAACATCGACAAGAAAAAATACTCTTGATTCAATCGGATTTTTTCTTGAATCAAAACGAAATCCACTTAAATTAAGAGGCATGGTTCTTGATTTAAGCTAGATTCTGATTGAATCAAGAGTACTTTATCTTGTCGATGTTTTTAAGAGTCTGGACTCTAGATTTAATGTTTTTTTCCCAGTGTAATTGCGCTGGTTCCTTTGTACTAAATGCGATCCAAATGTCCCTGTAGCTCTGGCTTCTTTCTTGGCGCTCGTGGACCAAGCGCGTGGAGCTGGACGGAGGAGATGGTTGCACTCGGCGGCTGGTCGCTGACGTGAGCGCTCGGGGAGGCTGGGTCTTGGGAGCGGCTCTGGACCAATGGCGCATTGATGCAGCGGATCAGCCGAGCTCAGACGGCACGTTGACTCGTCCCGAGAGCCGTCGTCGCCGCGGCTGTCTCGCGTCTCGCCGTGTGACTTCCTTCGCGATCCGCGGGGCGTGCAACGGGGGCGGGACCCGCCGATGCTCAGATGCAACTCCCTCCCGAATGGAAAGAATGTACCGGACAAATACTCGCCGACAGCTGAGCGAGCTGTTGCGCGTGTCACAGCCGTAGAATACAACGGGAAAAAGGAGATGGCGATTGCAAGCTACAGGGATTTGTACCCATTGATGTCTTAGCATGAATCGGTTGGGGGTGTCACAGCCGCAGAGTACACGGTGAAAAAGGAGATGGCGATTGCAAGCCGCAGGGATTTGTACCCATCGACGTTAATCATCATAAAAGTCCAAGATGCCCGAAATGCAAACATCTCCTTGTTTTTCTCTGGGTATTGGTATACACTTTGACGTCTTAGCACGGATCACACAGCGTATGCGCGTCACAGTCGTAGAACACACTGAGAAAAGGGATAGCTAAAATAGGGCTTTGAACCCAATGACGTCATTGGATAAAGCAACTAAGGTGTTGTACCTTTTCACACTTCTCGCCATATTAGGGAGCGTTCATAAAGAACGTAACGCACTTTTTCGGCAAATTAAGGCCAATATTTTCCCATGTGACGCAACCCTGGACCTCCCTTAGTAGTTACGGAACGCTTGACGGACCTTTCCTCTCCTTAAGATCCCAAAAATTGTGAAAAACTGTTGAAACAATTAAATAGATACAATTTTAGGTATTTATGATCCTATGAAAAATAACGTAGAAGCAACTAGGATGGCAAATTTTGAATGTTGCGTGTTTCCACCCCAATGGATTTACATTTGCAGTTTCCAAGATAAAAACGATCAAAGCTGTCCCCAGTGACGTCAAATGTAAAAAATGACGCGGAAAATTAGCGCGAAAGTTAATTCACATCATATTCTGATTTTTTTTTTTTTTTCTCACGGACTAGTATTTGGATTGTGGAATGTTTCATGGTGTCACAGATCAGCCCAGGCGTAATATCTACGTCCGGCATGCACGGAGTATTCATTTATGGATGAGGATGGTTAACAATACAGTTGCAACTGTTAAGGGAGAGAGGAATATGGATTTCAAACCTCTACATTTGCAGGATAAGTTTGGGGCTGGAAAGAATAGGGCATTAGAAGGATGAATAATTTGTTCCATGGAAAATTAAATATTGCAACTTTCCGCGACTGAGAGAGGATAGAAGTAAACCTTGCGGAGATGAGAAGAGATCCTCATAATTCAACATGTGCCAAGTTCACGAGGAAAGATGTGTGCCCTGCAGATTTCAATTTAAAAATTCAACACAATGTTTAGATGTTTCTACACAAGCAGACCTTCCCATCTATCTTTTATCAGGTTAAAAATTCTTCGACAAGTAAAACATTCCTAAAAATCCCCGATAAACACACGCATTTTTGGGAAAAACATTCAGGTCATAGAGCGGCCCAGGTCCTCCGACTATCGGTATGCCTCACGGAAAAAACCTTACCGAAGAATGCGGAAAGGAGCTGCATTTTCCAGCGTTGAGATGTCAAAACTCACATAGTTCGGTGCCTCTGATTTCGTTGTCCTGGCGGCGCGACGTGAAGAATTTTAAAATAAACCTTGTTCAACTTATAGATCCGTATAATCCACAGGCCAAAACAGGATGGAGATATGCCCTTTCTTTTACCTGAGCGACGATTTAAGTGTTGTTTGGTCGCGGCCGCGATGACCGCGTCTCGCTGCAAAAGGAGGCGTGATCCACCGCCGGTCCCGCAACAACATCCTTCCCAATTTGTTCTAAAAGTGTCCGACAACCTTATGAGCAGGTGAGCATTGAATACTCGATTGGATGAGCAAGAATCCCGACTGAATATGAGACTTGTGCAACGAAACGGAAGAGTAGAAATATCCTCGGCCAAACTTGATGACTGACCGCCCTTTGATGCGCTTCGTTATCTTTCATGTTTCTGAGAACAACACTCTTGGATCCCGAAAAAAAAAGTCTCCTGGATATATGGAATTCAATTTATGGAAAATTTGACGGGAAAAAATACTCTTGATTCGACCTGATTTTTGCTTGAAACGAAACTCTGAATGGAGAAATTGCAGGTGTCGCGGAAATTTGACGAATTCCGGGTCTAATTGTAGGTGAAACTACTGAGTGAAAAATTTGACGTGGAAAAATACTTTTGATTCGATCTGATTTTTTCTTGAATCAAGACTCTGAATGGAGAAGTTGCCGGCGTCCGAAATTTGACGAATTTTATGTTGAAGTAGAAACTACTATTTAAACTGAATAACAAATAGCCTTGCTTTGTAAATTTTGAGCAATTAGTAGGGAGGATATGACAAAATGATAGAATCCACTAAAAGACATGTGTTTAAATGGTTAATTTCGCCTGATGACGTCACAGGGCGGTTCATTTTCTCACACTTGAATCTACTTTTACACCATTTTTCATACAAGAAAAAATTTTAAGGGATACTGTAAAATAAGCTATTGAAGCACACTCAGATAAAGCAATAAAAAGTTAGTGCGTAAAAATCCGATTAAATCAATAATATTTTTTCTTGTCAAATTTTTAAAGTGTCTGGACTCTGCATCCAAGAAACTTTTTTCCAGTGAACGTAAGGCACATCGTTACGCGACGATCATTATTAAATTTTTGGCCGAAATGCAAAACCACTAAACTCTATTACCGTGTTTCAAGATGTTAGCTTATCTCTTCGGATAAGACATTATTTTGGGATAGAGTTAGGTTAGCATCAACTCAGACAAAAGACGCTGATTTCTTTCTCATAAGAAGTCGGAACTCGTTGATATTATTAACTGTTTTCCGAGATACAGTTCTCCGTATAGTAATAACCCGTTACCCCTCACGTGCATGTTCAACAGTTACTAAGGGGCTAAAATAACATTTGATCCCATTACATAACGCTTATTAATTGATGGTGTATATTTTGACCAAATGCCCGAGTGCTGTCGCGTGTCCAGCTCTCTTCATGCAGCTGCTTTTCTCAGCTACACACTTTCCGCTCACTTCTTTTCAAAATGCACAAGAATACAACCGCTCCAGCTGCTCAATCTATTCATTATCATTTGAAGAAAATTGAGACAAAAATGATGGAAGAGCAGTTCAGCAACTTAAGTACAGCGGAAGGAAATAAAACTCGTCACGTGGATGAAGCAACGAAGGAGACGGTAAAATTAAATTAACATGAACATTATTACACAAGGAGGGTTCCACTATTTTATTAAATATAGCAAAAAGAGATGATTATTCTTGCAAACTGAAAGAAAGGAGCCACAGATATGCACAAATTTAAAAAAATTACCTATATGGGAGACGTCACCGATAAGCATGATATGTTTTTTTGTCGTGGCATAATTTTTGTTACGGATACGTTTTATTTCTTTAGCGTTCCTTTTCAACGTCTAATGACACCTCAAACAATTAAATATATACCGAAAACTATGAGACACACTTCAAAAAAATCATGATAGCTAGGGAAAGAAATTTGTAGAGGAACTTCTGTTATTCAAATATGCATTGCCGCTTACAAAGACAGCGAAGGAGTGATTTCATACAGAACGTCTCATCTTATGGTCTATTCTTGACTGAAGTTGCTGATAACTTCTAAAATTTAGAAAGAGAGATAGTTTGCCATAATTTTTAAAGACCTCACAATTAATACGATTACATGTTCCCTGGCCAAATCCTTAAAAACTACCCCTAAAAATAATTTTTTCATATAAAATGTAATATTTTTTATGATATCTAAATACCCGTACTAAATACACAACTTTAACATGGGAGTAAAATACTGTGATTCATAAACACATGACTGTTCTTTCCAAGAATATACTTCTTGTACGCACTCCCGGTACTTCATCCTACTAAGCCATGATAGGCTAAAATTCAACTACAGATGGTCCGTTGAGTTTAAGGTCCCTTGGCACACCGAAATGTGTGAGCTTAAATCTGCATGATCAATACTTAGACTGAGTGCTTATTTTGACGAGAACTGTTTTCGCTTCATGTAATTCCGGCTACCGGAAAAATTAAGGCATGTAATCATTACAATATATACCAGTGAATAACGACGAAAAGAAAGTGCGAAATGGACAAAAAGAGAAGCACGGATGCGCAAACTCGCTTTCGGGAGCGTGCGCAAAATTTCAGATACAAGACCGACAAACAAAAGCAGTAAATTTGCGAAACACAGTATATTATTTACGATGAAACGATAAAAACTAGGGACGAGGAAGTTAATGTTGCAAATTATTTTCGGCCTGTCTGGTCTTGTCCTTTTATCTGGCACCGATTGCTCGGCGCATAGTTGTCCGGACACCAAAAAATAAAACACAACATACGAAGAAGTTCCGTACAATGGGTCAGTTGCGCTGGTCACAGAATCATGTTTTGATGCTTGATTCGTGTCGATTAGCTGATAATATTAAGATCTGTCCAAGCCGCAACTTTCTACGTTCAATAATAACACTGGAAAAAACACATTGGATCTAGAATCCAGACTCTTGAAAACATTGACAAGAAAAAGGACTCTTGATTCAATCAGATTTAAGCTTAAATCAAAAGGAAATCCGCGCAAATTAAGAGGCTTGGCTCTAGATTTAAGCGTAAGTCTGCGATTGAATTAAGAGTATTTTTTCTTGTCGATATTTTTAAGATTCTGGACTCAAGATCCCATGTGTTTTTTTTCCCCCAGCGAACCGAGAAATCGCTCTTTAAAAAGTCAGGTTTTTGACGTCACCCACCGCGATAGTAACACCCTGGGTTTCTTCCACCTTTCTTTCATCAGTCAATGTGACGCACATTTACACTGGTTGTTCAACGTAAAACTCGGATAGAACTATTGAACATAGAAACTTGCGGTTTGGACAGATCTTAATATTATTAGCTAATCGACAAGAATCAAGCATCAGAACACGATTCTGTGACCGGCGCAACTGACCCATTACCGGGTGTTGGTTCGCGAATCTTTCCTTTCCGTCCACTTTGCGACGGTTAGACAAACACGGTTCATCATTTGTTCTTTTCGGCGACCGCCGGAAGATTACATTGTGTGCCTTGATTTCAATAACTGCCAGCGCGGGGCTTTAATGGCAGAATGAAACCGGTCGATGACGAGCTTCTTTCGGAGGCGTCGACGCTTTACGCGATTCTCCCAAAAATAAACTGGTTTCGGGTTTCGCATCTCGAGTTTGATTTATCCCCGAGCCCACCGCCTCCCACCTGAGCGAGCCGGCGACGCACAATGGATCGAGTCAATTCAAAAAGTCGGATAAGACATTTTTGTCTAAAACTGCAAATTTTGACGTTTATTTCGTCGTATTTTAAATTTCAAGGAATGCTTGTACAAGAACATGTCTTGAGGAAACCAATGAAACCTGTTTCAGAACTTCAAAGTTTGTATAAATGGAGATATAGGCGTTTAAAGTTTCCAAATTTTGCCCGACCTCTCCCATTGACTCGATCCACTGTGCGGCGGCCGCGGACTCTTCAGTCTCCAGGTGGATTCAGGGTCTCATTAGACCCTCGCGATTGGGACGAGCGAGAATCGCAGATACACGTATGATTTACGCTGGAGATAGGTGGTTCTTACCTACAGCGGTAGACCGGGTGCCAGACCGCCAGGCGACCCGATAGTTAACAATCATTCCACACGACGTCGCTCCGACGACGCACTATGGTCCGAATAGCCGGTTTAAGCGGCATTAAATCAGATACGTATGTTTAAACCTCGCAACATGAGTTTTCAGGGGTTTTTAGGGTCGCTGAGTGCAAAAATGCTAATATTCTTCAGGAAAAATCCATTTTTAACATTTTTATCTATATAAATAAAATCGTTGGGGGTTTCACTGTAACGCTTATTTCTGGAGTTCTACCGGACCGATTTCGACGATGCTTGACTCTGGTTAAAGCCCTTGACGTCCCGATGTCCGCAAAATTTTCAGACTTCCAAATTTTTCAGCCTCTTTCGCTTAAGACGCTTTTAAAGCCAAATCCACCCCCCTCCGACCTTAAGTTTCCGAGAGTTGCGGTATGTTTCCGTTGTAACGCCTAATTTGAGAGATCTACCGGGGCGATTTTTACGATTTTTGGGTCGACCGCAAGCTCCTAGCTTCTAGATGCTCGCAAAATTGTCAGACTTCCAAATTTTTCAGACTCTTCTTCCTGAGACGCTCTTAAAGCCAAATCCACCCCCCTCCGGCCTTAAGTTCCCGGGAATTGGTTATGTTCCTGTTGTAACGCCTATTTTGAGAGATCTACCGGGGCGATTTTTACGATTTTTGGGTCGATTGAAAGCTTCTAGCTCCTAGATGCTCGCAAAACTATGAGAATTTCCAATTTTTCAGCCATATCTGTGTAAACCGCTGAGAGATGCAAATAGACCCCTCTCCATATTACTACTACACAGCCTTCGCCCAACGCCGAAGGTCAAACTCGGACTCAGTCTCAGCACTGCTCTGTCTGAATAAAAGGAAGCCGCCCCAGATACGTGGTTCCATAAAACTGTCGAAGCGGTGCGATGACATGGGTTTTCCCGTCCTTTTGTCTAACAACCCTCGAGCCCGAGACTGCTCGCTACGGGATCGCAGCCCTATTGTCTCATATGCCAAACAAAATCTGACCCTCAAAATTTAAAGACAGTAAAAATGCAATTTTTTCTATCATTCGGAAATTGTTTTTACAGTGTATATTTTTCGATTCGCGGTAAAATTTTGAGCAGAATGGTGGTCAAACTAATGAAAATACATGATTCTACGGTACACTAAGATCGATACCACAACTGCTGCATTTATAACTTGCTGAACGATATTTCCGTTACTTATCAACATATCACGACGAAATTTAGTTCATTGTAATATACTTTTTTAGCAGAGCGTAAATTTACTGAGAAAGTTGAAATCGAACCCGATGAGAGAAATTTCATCAATTTTTTTGGAGCTCCACTAGGCCGAGCAGGAAGGGAAAAAAGGATGACGAATTGAGATCTATTGCTGCCGCCTGGTCTCCTGACTGTCCAGGCCCAGCTGTTCTTGAACGCTTTGACGAGATTTTGTCGGCAGACGAGTCAAAACATGATTTTCCGACCAGGGAGCGACATCCAAACCTCGCGCTAATCCTCTCATTGTATTTTTATTGGAGTTATGTCCGAATACTTTGAAGAAAACCGAAAATGGTCTCTTTTTTAAAGCGTAGTGTTTGCAATTCTGCCCTGCTAAGGAAGAACGACATATGAACATTCGGGAGTTGCCAAATTTTCTTCGATAAAATGTTTATTTTTGAGGAAAATTATGAATATTTTCCCCATGAAATTTTCAGACGTTTTAGATCAAATTAAAAACAAAAGTATCCAAAATTTTCAAAAATTTTCCTGAAGTTTAGTGGTTTTCCAGGGGAAATTTGGCAACGTCTGAAGACTCATACGGCGTTCTTCCTTACCAATGCAGAATTATGTTTGTCCCTCCCGTTACCCCTACATCAGCTACCTTTATCGAAGAGCAAAGGAAAACCGTGGGAAAAAACAGGAAACAAAATGTTTTCAGGACTGAATTGCTTCCTTTGAATTGCTTCCTCTGAGTTGCTCCGAAAATCAGTCTATTCGTGTACGCTGCCAACTTAGCTGCATCCTGCATCTCGAGAGCAACACTGATTAGATTTCGAAATCTCGCGACTTTTTGAGAGGTTGCCCATCGCTCATCTGCTTTCGTCGGATACGTTCTTTTACGGTTATGTTAGTTGATCAATGGGTACTTAACAATATCTGCTCAATTTTTCTTTCTTTTTTCACGGAACAGTTCCGATTTGTGAGTGTCCGATATTGAGTGATACTATTTTGCCTCTGTATTCGCGAGATACGTTCTTTTGCGGCCGCGCCAGTCGATGAATGGATATTTAGCAATTTCTACTCATACTTTCTTTCCTTTCTTTTTTTACGGAATATCCTCGGTTTTTTAGTGTCCAACCCAGTGCGAGGCTATTGTACACCTGTTTTCGCCAGAAACGTTCTACACAATTTCTACTCATATTTTCTGGGTGCAAATGTGCGAGATTGTTGCGTCCTGTGCATGAAGTTTGTCTCTTTTTAGTGCGTATACTAATTAATGAGTCTAATAATTTACACATTCAAACAATTCACTCGAATTTTTTACGCAGAATGTTCCTTGAGTGAGTAGCTAACGACTAGGAGGAGTAACTCCAAATTTACATGTATTTTGCCGGTCAGTGCCGAGTAACCGAAAATCCTTCTTTTATAAGGTAATACGTTTTGTACCCCGTTCGTTCATACTTTTGCGCGAAATTCATTTGAAAATACATCCATTTATATGATGGCCAAATGCATGAGATGCTTTTTTTCATGTAACATTCGAAATTGTCTCTTTTCTTAAGTCCTAAACTTCTCTACTACTGGCGCCACCCGACGTATGATTGTTTAAGTCTGTAGCTTTGGCGTGGTGTTGGCTGGAGTCCTGGAGGACGCCAGTGAGCTACTCCTCCTGGCCAATACCAAGTGCGCAGGGCTTACATTGTCATATTCCGGAGGGACTTCGCCTTATTTAACTCACAGTTAATGCCCCCCCCCCCCCCCGAAGAAAAATCCCTTACAGGAAAACTATCCATAATGCTTCTTGGCAATTTCGCGTAATTTCGTTTTTCTTTTGAAAATTTACAAGGAAGATCATTACGGAACTGAAAACAGGTAAACTAATTTAGGAAGGAATGCCTCTCGTATTCATGTATTCAGAAGAGTTCTTATTGGATTACATTACTTTATCATCTTTTTGCATTTACGGCACGGAATACGGCTCGCTTGCGAGCCGTAAGTCACTCGCGAAGCGAGTGACCGGGGGTCCAGGGGGCGGAGCCCCCGGCTAGACGCGAGGCGAGCGAAGCGAGCCACAGCGGCTAGTACTTTATATAACTGTGGTAATAATTTGTTGACAAACCTTAAATTGAGATCAATAATCCGGGTTGAAGCGGTGGAGCAATTGACATCGCGTCTTACTTATCTTCTTGATGTCCCGGGGTCGATTCTCGGTAGAATTTTTTTTTTTTTTATAAGTTTAAAAATTAATTTTACATTGGATGGACTATAAGAAGCTAAAAGTAGAGCCTCGTCAAACACTACTATCAAGGGAACTTGAAAAAGACAGCTCAGGATAATACTTCTACGTTTCATGGCTCCAGAGGCCTACTTTCAAGTCCCACCGATCAGCCGTTTGAACTTGTTTTCGTCTGCCAAGCGAAACTTAGGCTTAAATATATCCATTTTGATAGATTATTTGTTTGAAACATGGGTAAACGTAAAAAAAAAAACGTTTACGGGACCTCAAAGTGGCTTCCTAAGACAATTTCATTGCTCGGGAGCCTTACTTTCAAGTCCCACCGATCAACCGTTTAGACTTGTTTTCGTCTGCCAAGCTAAACTCATGCTAACATATATCTACACTGATAGATTATATGTTTGAAACACTTAAAACGTCAAAAAAAAAACTTTTACGGGGCCTCAAAGTAGCCTCTCGAGGCGATTCTTTGCTGTTCTTGAGCACAAAGTTTCAATTGGTCCCGATCAACCCCATCAACTCGTATTATTCTGCCTGGGCAGATTTAGGCTCTAATGCATTCGATTTGCTAGAATATGACAATGGAACATGATAGAAGTCATCGTCAATGGCATATGATAGCTAATTGTAGTAAGTGATAAAAAACGCGAAAACGTCATTTTTCATGAGAAATAACTTGAGGCTATGGTGGACTATGGTTCTGCCACTAGACTAAAAGATAGTCTAGAGTCATGACAATAACTTCCGAGTAAAATTACGAGGTGCTCAGAGGTGCTAAGTATATTTTTTGGGTCCTACTTCTGCGATTTTATTGATAAAACTGACTATGTCTAGGGGTTAATCTAGAGCATTAGATATGATAAAAAAGAATAGTTTCAGCATAAAACATTTTAAACTTATCTTGTATTTTGTGAATCAAGTGCCCAAACATTTTCAGGTACGGTGAAACGACGAATACAAGCCCTTAAACACAGCACTGCCGCTCGGTAACTGGAATCGCACTCATAAAGTGCTCCGCGCGCCGCACTTCCCAGGCTTGTCACATCTTTATTAGTGTTTTAATCGAAGTGAAATTTTACAGGAGTCTTCTCTACAGTATGTACTATCAATCTACCTCTTAAAATCTAACTTTTTCCAAACTTCACTTTTTCGACTTATTGCCGCTTAAACCGGCTATTCGGACCATAGTGCGACGTAAGGGCGTATTTCAATTTCCACGTGAGCCCTGTTTTCCGTATAACTCTATGCTTTCCGGGGCTCAGTTGGAAATAGAGATAAGCCCTTACGTCAAAGGAGCGATGACGAGACCACCGACAATTGGACCGCGTTAAGCGGAAAGGAAACAAGCCACATCAGCTATTGGCACGTTATCGAAGAACACTAATCGATATATCCTGATCTTAGTAACATTATTTATTAATCAAAGCAATCGATAACGATCTGGACGATTCAATAATCCTTACGCTTACGCAGATTACTGCTTTTTCTAACACCGGGAAGTTGGAATTTATGCATAAAAAACGTTGATACTTTGATTAGGGGTTACTTTCACTAATTTCCGTGGTACCCTTTGTATGTTACGCAAAATTTTGATGATAAATGTATCATGATGGATAAATCTGCACCTTGTCTAGTGGTCCATTAATCGTCAATGTACATGAGATCAGACTCAATGGACGTATTATCCCCACAGCATATGTTCTTTTCTACGTTGTTATTGGACTCTTTACGCTTGTCACTCCGGAGAATTAAGGACGTCGGCTACAATTAAAAGCGAAGAATGACTGCCCGGGTGAATGAACAAACGCGCAGGATAAGAAAAAACGACACTTTTTTTTATAAATAAGACAGCGAAAGAGAGAAATCATTTAACGCTAGAATCTGTCTCTCATTGCAGCTTTAGTTAGGAATACCATCTCTTTCGTGACGTCTGACAAAAGAGCGTAACTGAATTTACAGATGAGTCCCGTCGTATTTGTTTCTCTGGGTCGCTCAGGGCTCTTAAAGGATGCAACGTATTTTCATGACATCCAATTGAGAGTATTCTCGGTTTATTTTCTGCTTGTTTTTTTTTCGCGGAAAAAAATACGCACATGGTGAAACTTCCGAACTGGTGTCGCGTCGCCTCGGCTCCTGCTTGTCGAGGGTCGACTAAAATAAGTCAAACTAAATGGTCCGCGAATTAATGAACGGAGTTATGATTCAGTCAATGACGGTACATCCTTTCTCGGGAATCAAAGTAATGATTCACCCACACGTGTTGAGCATTCCCCCAACGAGATGCGCTTAAATCTTCTCAAGCCCCGAGCAAACGACGATGTTTAACTGCCGTAGTTCTAGAATTTAAACTGAACAGAATCAAAAACATGGCATCTCCTGGTCAAAACATCTGAAGAAAATGAACCAGAGCTAAAACGGAATTTAGCTACATATATCTCCTCATTGTTCCTGCTTGAAGAACACTACGTCAAAGCATTGTACATCCGGTAAAATCTTGCACTTTATCCTCAAAAGAGTAGTTTGGAGGGATGAAACATTGATTCAATTTTTCTTCTTCCAAGGCACTTTTCTTCTATGTCGTTTCTCTGGGCGATGATTGCCATTTGTTAATTTTCAAGATTTTTCTGATCGTTGAATCTACTGCACATCCAAAACTTACTTTACAAAGACTAGGCTGACAATATGATGACTAAAGCCCCTTGACGCAACTGTTCGTACTCCACAGATGTGCTTGTCGCACGTTTAATATTGTAGGCACTTACGCTTTTCGCACCTCCCCAGAAACGCACAGGAGTTTTCGTTAGTTATAGCACACTTATAACTCGCCTTCGGGTCATGACCTGTCTATCATGATTCCACTTTGTTCAAACTAAATAAATTACCTTTTTTGTTCCGGAAAAAAAAAAAAAAAAAAAAAAAAAAAACCCTTATAACTCAGTTCATGTGTCGTCGTCGAGCTTTCTGAGCGGCGAAAGTCTAAGGGTTCTGTTAGTACCGAGCGCAAAAACTTAAATCTTTGCACACATTCCAGTGTTTTTCCCTGATCGTGTTTCTTGCGATGATTTTATGCCACGCAAATCTGACTATTTCACCGCATTTTCCTCGCTACGATAACTGCCACCAGAATCCCCTCCTGCATTTTGCATCGGTTACACATAGTCCACTGCGAACTTTTGAACTTGACGTTCCAAAGTCGGAAGATGAGACCGAAAGGCGCGGGCTAAAGGCGACTCAGAGCCTCAGTTTACGGCCGATATTTTAGACTTACGATGACGTAAGGGGCTGTGCTGGGTGCTTCACAAAATTTACGACGCGGCGAGCGTTTGAAACGTTTGAAAGAGAGCGAGTCCCGCTTCATAAGTGCGCGGTCCCGCACCCACTCCGCCCAGGTAACAAAGACATTGCTCCATAAAGTCGGCCTGTGAAGATATCTGTGCGGCATCCCAGTGTCCTCGCCTCGAATGCCGCTGCTTCAGCGAGGGGATCGACAAATCAACCTCACTATTCTGCCGTACTAAGGAAAAACGCCGTATGAACTTTCAGGCGTTGCCAAAATTCCTTTGATAAAACACAAATTTCCTGGCAAACTTATGAATATTTTCCTTGCAATTTTTCAGATAATTTTGTTCACAATTTCAACTAGAATTCCTGAAAATTTCAAGGAAAAAAATTCATAAATTTCCTCAAAAATAAACATTTTATCGAAGGAAAGTTGGCAATTCTCGAATGTTCATACGGCGTTCTTCTTTAGCACGGCAGTATTAAAAAGCGAGACAGAAAAGCTACCCTCGCTCACAAGCGATGCCGATGGCAAAATAAACACACAAATAAAATATTGATGGAATAAAGAAGGATAAGAAGTTACTATCAAAAATAAAGGAGACAAGTAATTCAGTAAAAAACTGAGAACATTTTAAAACTCACTAAAACACAAAGTGGTGTAGATGTAATTAAAAATTATTTTCTCCCTCTTTCTGAACAGTCCCTAACTTGCATGAAAAATGAGTGTTGTAATAGCTTTTCAGCAGTTGGGCGTTTTTTAGGATTTTTGGTCAAAGCTGTCTTCAGAAAATTGTGGAATGTCGGACTCCATTTTTCTTTGTCTTTAAGTGTGGGTGGCTTGAAGCCACTTTTGGCCATCAAAAAAAGAACTCGCATCGGGTGGAGATCGAACATAGGAGGTTGTAGCTCTGCCAGCTCGATTGCAGTGATGCCCACAGCCCAAATATCACAGAGCTGATTGTAGCCTCCTTTGCGTTCTACAGCTGCAACTTCAGGAGCCATCCAGTAAGGTGTGCCGATGAAAGATTTCCGTTTGTTCATGGTTGCGGTGATCTGGCCGGAGACACCGAAATCTGCCAATTTAACATCTCCACCATCTGTTAAGAGGATATTGCCGCCCTTGATGTCGCGATGCATTTTACCCATTGAATGCAAATAATGAAGGCCATTCAATACTTCTCTGCACATGTACGCAATCTGAATTTCAGTTAAAGGCCCGGTTATGTGATAAATATCTTGTAAGGATCCGCCCCCACAGTACTCCATGCAAATCCATAGTTTGTCACCTCTCAAATAACTTCCGAAGTATGCGATGATGTTTGGGTGGACACAGTCTTTCATCATGAGGATTTCTTGCTGGATTATGCTGAAGTCATCATCTGGCTCTAACTTTATGACTTTGATGGCAGCAAAGTCATTTGTTGACAGTCTTTTAGCTTTGTACACATCGCCGTAAGTACCACTCCCAACACGCATGATGAGTTCGTATTCATTTTGGGGATTGCTTCTGCTGATCTCCGACCTCCTTACATCTCGAACCCTTGTTACCTGTGCATTGGCCATGACTGGATGGTGGAGTGCAATTTTTTTCAATTACATATTGAGTAACAACTCATATCGCTTTAGGCAGGTGATTTAAGATATGTAGAGATGACTTTTATCAAGAGTGAACTTCATTTTTCATGACTAGGGGGTGAAAAACACTCGAGTGTTTTTTGAATGTAGAATCTAATCTTATAAATAAGGATAAACCAAAAGACTGTTATATATTTTTTTTTTCAATTAGATTTCGTTGATCAAGGGAATTAAAACAAGGGAACCTTGTTTTGAATCTAGAAGGAAATTCACAATTCGACCACCCAAACAATGCACGTTCTGTCGTCGGCTAGAGGGTTAGTAGAGTTAACTATTTCATAGGCCACGTCGAAAGATAAAATTTTCTTAAATTGAGTCAGAATTTCTCTCCTCATTTGTGTAAGGAAATAAGTTAGGGACTTTTTTTAGGATTTTTGGTCAAAGCTGTCTTCAGAAAATTGTGGAATGTCGGACTCCATTTTTCTTTGTCTTTAAGTGTGGGTGGCTTGAAGCCACTTTTGGCCATCAAAAAAAGAACTCGCATCGGGTGGAGATCGAACATAGGAGGTTGTAGCTCTGCCAGCTCGATTGCAGTGATGCCCACAGCCCAAATATCACAGAGCTGATTGTAGCCTCCTTTGCGTTCTACAGCTGCAACTTCAGGAGCCATCCAGTAAGGTGTGCCGATGAAAGATTTCCGTTTGTTCATGGTTGCGGTGATCTGGCCGGAGACACCGAAATCTGCCAATTTAACATCTCCACCATCTGTTAAGAGGATATTGCCGCCCTTGATGTCGCGATGCATTTTACCCATTGAATGCAAATAATGAAGGCCATTCAATACTTCTCTGCACATGTACGCAATCTGAATTTCAGTTAAAGGCCCGGTTATGTGATAAATATCTTGTAAGGATCCGCCCCCACAGTACTCCATGCAAATCCATAGTTTGTCACCTCTCAAATAACTTCCGAAGTATGCGATGATGTTTGGGTGGACACAGTCTTTCATCATGAGGATTTCTTGCTGGATTATGCTGAAGTCATCATCTGGCTCTAACTTTATGACTTTGATGGCAGCAAAGTCATTTGTTGACAGTCTTTTAGCTTTGTACACATCGCCGTAAGTACCACTCCCAACACGCATGATGAGTTCGTATTCATTTTGGGGATTGCTTCTGCTGATCTCCGACCTCCTTACATCTCGAACCCTTGTTACCTGTGCATTGGCCATGACTGGATGGTGGAGTGCAATTTTTTTCAATTACATATTGAGTAACAACTCATATCGCTTTAGGCAGGTGATTTAAGATATGTAGAGATGACTTTTATCAAGAGTGAACTCCATTTTTCATGACTAGGGGGTGAAAAACACTCGAGTGTTTTTCACCCCCTAGTCATGAAAAATGAAGTTCACTTGATGACTTTGATGGCAGCAAAGTCATAAAGTTAGAGCCAGATGATGACTTCAGCATAATCCAGCAAGAAATCCTCATGATGAAAGACTGTGTCCACCCAAACATCATCGCATACTTCGGAAGTTATTTGAGAGGTGACAAACTATGGATTTGCATGGAGTACTGTGGGGGCGGATCCTTACAAGATATTTATCACATAACCGGGCCTTTAACTGAAATTCAGATTGCGTACATGTGCAGAGAAGTATTGAATGGCCTTCATTATTTGCATTCAATGGGTAAAATGCATCGCGACATCAAGGGCGGCAATATCCTCTTAACAGATGGTGGAGATGTTAAATTGGCAGATTTCGGTGTCTCCGGCCAGATCACCGCAACCATGAACAAACGGAAATCTTTCATCGGCACACCTTACTGGATGGCTCCTGAAGTTGCAGCTGTAGAACGCAAAGGAGGCTACAATCAGCTCTGTGATATTTGGGCTGTGGGCATCACTGCAATCGAGCTGGCAGAGCTACAACCTCCTATGTTCGATCTCCACCCGATGCGAGTTCTTTTTTTGATGGCCAAAAGTGGCTTCAAGCCACCCACACTTAAAGACAAAGAAAAATGGAGTCCGACATTCCACAATTTTCTGAAGACAGCTTTGACCAAAAATCCTAAAAAAAGTCCCTAACTTATTTCCTTACACAAATGAGGAGAGAAATTCTGACTCAATTTAAGAAAATTTTATCTTTCGACGTGGCCTATGAAATAGTTAACTCTACTAACCCTCTAGCCGACGACAGAACGTGCATTGTTTGGGTGGTCGAATTGTGAATTTCCTTCTAGATTCAAAACAAGGTTCCCTTGTTTTAATTCCCTTGATCAACGAAATCTAATTGAAAAAAAAATATATAACAGTCTTTTGGTTTATCCTTATTTATAAGATTAGATTCTACATTCAAAATACGTGGACAACACGCGGAGCTTTCCTTCATCAAAATTCCCCACTCCTTCTTAGTATGAGTAGAAATCATACATTGATACTTATATCACCTTATTTTACGATTCCAAGCCGTAGATATTAGACCGTAAAAAATTGCCGCTTCATTTCGTCTTCCAACACAACTGGGCAACCACGACACCCGTTTAATTTTCATCATCATCATAATCATCACCATGTGCAGACTGCAATATTAAAACAAAGCATAAAGCAAGTCGGACTATAAGTTAGAGAGCTCTCCCCCCCCCTTCAACCCCAGCTTTCGGACTCGCGGGGGGGGGGGGGGTGGCGAAGACAATTGATCCACCGCAGGCGCGGGGCCCACGAAACTGTAACACACCGGCGGGGATTTTTACGGCCCGCACTGCCGTAACTGTCCGTCAACGGACATTATTGCTAATTGATTCCCTGCTAAGTGTCAGCGAGGATGTGGACTGTCATTGCCGCCAATCATACACGGATACGGCCCCCCCTTCCCCTCCCCGCGTCGGGGTCCACTCATTAATCTCTTGCGCACTCGGTCTATCTTTCTTTTATTTCTTTCTTCCTCCTTGTTCCTCCGCTCTTAGGAGCTTCGTTGCAATATGCTGATTGCTCGTGCGTATTGCTATGTCTTGGACAATTTCATCCACGCGGCTTAAGTATTGCAGAGAAATCTAAATACATGTCGGTGCCAAAAGAGATGTATTTTTATCTGTTCCTGGTGGGATTACGTTAGCCTCTGATGAAACTTCCCGGAAAATGGAACTTTTACAGCAATATACAAAAACTCGTTAAAAGCCGTGAAAACTAGAAAGGTCAGCTTGTACTAGCATAAAATCGCGATGAATTTTGCTTGTTTTCAGAAAAATCGCGGAGGACAGTTAACAAGGGACCGAAATAAGGTCGTAACTTTACAAATAATGGGAAAAAAGGATTTTCAATATGGGAAGGCCAACCTGAAAAATTGGTGGGCTAAGAACTTTCTGCACCTCTGTTTAGTCAATAATTACCGACCGTTCATAATCTGCAGGATAACTATACCCATTCAGGCTAGATCTAGGCACGAGGCTTCAATCTAGATCTCAAGGACTGCTTAAAATCAAGACTGGGAACCACGTTCATTACGATTTAGATTTAATTACTACAGGAATTCAATACAAACTGAAAGAATCTGACACTATCGAGAGGTAAAAACTGGTTGATTGGTCAAAATGAAACAATTTTGACCTGTTCTTTGATTCGAAAGTTCAAACATCACATATTGTTATTTAATGCTTTTATAGGACGTTTTGAGAGAGGGCGAAGAATAAGTTTCATTCAGGTTATGTACAGCGTACTTTTCAATTTTTAACTGTAAAATATATTTTTGCTTGTTTCAGGAAAAAGCTTTAGCATTACAATTACGGTTGGCTCATGTCCACCACAAGTAGCTACTTACGTGAAAGCGATCAAGGTCACCGTTGATGGACCCAGAGAGCCACGATCAAAAACGCGTAAGTAAATTATTCTCTCTCAACTCTACCGTGACCTACTCTGTACTACCGTACCGACCTACTGTAACTCTACTGGGCCGCGGTACTTCGACAAAAGTCTACTATCAAAGAGAGCCGTTGATGCAAGTTCAAAGATTCTGGCAACTTAAAATTCTTGAATTTTTTTTTTTATTTTTTGCAAGAAATACACATTTTATGAGCTCGGCGATATGATTTTGATAGAAAAAAATAAGGAAACGTCGAAATATGGAGCTCTCTGGGCCCAAAAGAACAGCCAACCTTTGAAAACGAAAAATGTCACTGCCAATTTTCAGCTTCCAATATCAAACCAATATCCATGAATGAGAGGTTTTTCTGCAAAAATGAGTAAATTTATGCAGAAACAATATCACATACGTGATTTACCAACGACGGATCGTAATAATTGTAATGATAAATCAAATACGTGATTTGCCAACGACGGATCGTAACAATTGTAATGATAAATCAAATACGTGATTTACCAACGACGGATCGTAACAATTGTAATGATAAATCAAATACGTGATTTACCAACGACGGATCGTAACAATTGTAATGATAAATCAAATACGTGATTTACCAACGACGGATCGTAACAATTGTAATGATAAATCACTCTGGATGATTTGAGTTCATAGATTGGCTGCACTTTTGGGCTCTAGGAGCTCCATACATAACTCAAAATTACCGACATGCC
The DNA here is from genome assembly GCF_918797505.1 of Bemisia tabaci. Lineage (NCBI taxonomy): Eukaryota > Metazoa > Arthropoda > Insecta > Hemiptera > Aleyrodidae > Bemisia > Bemisia tabaci. The sequence continues at coordinate 22,774,417 of NC_092796.1, forward strand.
CATCTCTCACTATATCGGTACTCTAGGGCTAATGAGGGAACACCCATGATATGGACACACTCACATTCTCTACCCGCAAAAGTGCCCAATCTATAACGCGATCGAACGAAGTTGTGTCCGGTTTCGTTGCGAGCATTCGAAAAATTTTCACATGCGACAATGTAACATCATCCAAATGACGCGCCTCCGGTTCAATGGACAGAACGGAACTACGTCAAAGGCTCTTTCACGGTCATCGTAAGCTCCAGCTCTTTTGTAAGCGCGTAGACGCGAACGAGTGGTGTGCACATGACGCATAGAAGTATCAACGTTTCAATGCTTGCGGTTTCAACCCCTTTCATCGTAATCACCTTTCCTAACTTTTTATACCTTAATAACGGTAATTATTCCAATTTTTAAATATCATAATTGACTCTCGGCAACCGCAATTATTTTTTGTTACGGCCTGGCGCGGTGCGAGTCGTGCAAGGGGTCAACATGCCATTGGCCTTCCTCAATCTTCTTCCTCTACTTCCGCTTGTGCCAAAGGCTTGCAAATGACGGAAACTTTCCCCTTTTTTCAGCTTGAGCCTCTTTCATGGGTTTTGCACCTCGGCGTCGGTTTTTTAACCCGGGGCGACCCCAGCAGAATCGAATCAGGCCACGTGCAGGGGAACATAATGAGTCGGTATTAGATTTGGGCTTGACTGGACACAAAGTTTCTCCTGTCGAAAGTTTCGCGTCGAGAAAAAAATATTTTAATATTTTAAAAAACGTTAAACGTATGAGTCGGTATTAGATTTGGGCTTGACTGGACACAAAGTTTCTCCTGTCGAAAGTTTCGCGTCGAGAAAAAAATATTTTAATATTTTAAAAGACGTTAAACGTCATCCGCAACATGGAGTCTTTTAAGGAACATAACTTCACATCTGTTTTACAAGGTTCAAACTTTGTACGACTTGGTTACTTTTTACAGCACTTGGTCTAGATCTCTCTAGAGTGCCTATACATATGAGACGGGGTATGGCCATTTCTGTGCCGATTTTTCATAGGTTGCGAAAAAGTAGGAGAACACGATGTTTTTACGACCGTAAATAAACGAACAAGATAAGCAGCATGCAAAGTCTTCGCCAAATTGCAACCACTGCCTCTGTATCTGGGGTTCGTGACTTTAAAATTTGTTAATGTCGTCAAAGATGCACTATCCGGATACGCGCGTGCCGCGCTGTCAATGTCCTTCGTAACTCAAGATGCCATGACACCACTTCATGCACCAATAATCAAAATAGGAATTTTCAAAAACACTGTTTGGGTTGCGATTAGACATTGGCCGACATGCCCTAGCCATCGCTCTCATTGGCTAGCTAAAGTCAGTTTTTCGATCTTTGGCCGGTCTTTTTTCATGCAATTTGGCCAATGTTGACTTTGCCTGGTCATTTAAGCGAATGTCGACTTTACCTGGTCACTGGTCATTGTCAACAATAGCTGATTTCGGTCATTCGCTATGACATATACATCTAAAATCTTCGTATGATGGAGGCAATTTAAATTTTCACAGTGTTTCTTAGGTGTTTTTCATTGGAATTCTGTTTTTTCGAATACAAGCAAAACAAACGTGTTCTCCTACAAATCAAGTTCAAATGAATTTCCTTAGTAATCGATGAGAAGGCATGAGCTCGGCCACTGATACAAAGAGTTGCAACATTCAAATTTAAAGACACATGTCACACATTGCTATTGGAATAAAGTAAACTGCAAAAAAAAAAAAAAAAAAAGAAAGAAAAAAAAAAAATACATGCTGGCACTTAGAATCCAGCGAAAAAAATGAAAAAATAAATTATTATTATCATTTGGTTAAAATTTTCTTCTGATTTGAACTTCCCTAATTAACGATACTGTGAATCGGTGTCTTGTTTATTATTAAACCACAAAAAACCCTCAAAAAGGGTAAAAATTCCGCCAAGCCTATGAGATCTTATCACAAAATTAGTAGGTATTTATCTTAACAAATTTTAAAAAAGGAGAGGGGGGGGGGGATAGTAATCTCTTGAAAATTACAGAAGGCGAAAAGAAAAGCAACTCAAATTCTGTTTTCCATTTCAAACCTCAAAATGTCTGATATCATTTGAGGTCAAGATTTTTTAAGTATAGGTACGCTCCAGAACTAGAACGAGCAAACGGGAAATTAATTCTGCTTAGAATCCCCTTCAGTTAGTCTCGGACGCAACCAGCTTACCTTTGAAGCTAGTTTGGTTGCCTGGGTCACTAATACAAGGAAAGATAATTGGATTTGCTTCCTTCGAGAAGATGGCGAGGGATGAAATAAGCAGTTCTTTTTTCAGTCTCAAACCTCAAAATATTTGATATCTTTTGAAGTCAAGATTTTTTACCATCTCCTCATCTCACATTCATTTTCGTTTTGCATTTTAGGAAACAAATTCCACTCTTATACATCATTGAACTTTCTTTAATTTTTCGCTAATTATTCCCCTTCATTTCAGGTAGCCGCAACTTTTCTTACCTACAATAGCTATGTAAGGAACCATTGTATAATACTTACGAGACCTTCCTCGTTTAGATCAAGAATAGAATAAATGTTTTCAATTCAGATTCTGGCACACTCTTTGAAAATTAAAAAAAGAAGTCAGGTAGATGAAGGTAGAATTTTTAAAAAGAGCCAAAAAAAATTAGCTAAAAAATAAAAAATTCTGGCGAGACGGTCCCGATACTCTTGTGGGTGTGGTATGACTGAAAGGGTAGTGCCAATAATAAGGGTAGTAGAGCGAGGTTCAAAATTGCCGAAAAATGAAAATGCATCTTTTTACCAGTTCGAGTAGATTTTTCTTTCTTCCTTTTCACCACTCGCCCACCTAGGTCCTTCAAAATTCAGGACAGCTAATTATTACTGTGAGTGCTAGCTGGAATTTAAGAGGAGTTTTTTCGAGCATTCGAGTAATCCTTCCATTGTTGTTCTACTTGCAATGCTTGAGGCTATACCTTGATGTCTAAAAGAAGATGGGCTGCAGCTGACACTCAAATGATACGTATCGGGACCGTCTCGCCAGAATTTTTTATTTTTTAGCTAATTTTTTTTGGCTCTTTTTAAAAATTCTACCTTCATCTACCTGACTTCTTTTTTTAATTTTCAAAGAGTGTGCCAGAATCTGAATTGAAAACATTTATTCTATTCTTGATCTAAACGAGGAAGGTCTCGTAAGTATTATACAATGGTTCCTTACATAGCTATTGTAGGTAAGAAAAGTTGCGGCTACCTGAAATGAAGGGGAATAATTAGCGAAAAATTAAAGAAAGTTCAATGATGTATAAGAGTGGAATTTGTTTCCTAAAATGCAAAACGAAAATGAATGTGAGATGAGGAGATGGTAAAAAATCTTGACTTCAAAAGATATCAAATATTTTGAGGTTTGAGACTGAAAAAAGAACTGCTTATTTCATCCCTCGCCATCTTCTCGAAGGAAGCAAATCCAATTATCTTTCCTTGTATTAGTGACCCAGGCAACCAAACTAGCTTCAAAGGTAAGCTGGTTGCGTCCGAGACTAACTGAAGGGGATTCTAAGCAGAATTAATTTCCCGTTTGCTCGTTCTAGTTCTGGAGCGTACCTATACTTAAAAAATCTTGACCTCAAATGATATCAGACATTTTGAGGTTTGAAATGGAAAACAGAATTTGAGTTGCTTTTCTTTTCGCCTTCTGTAATTTTCAAGAGATTACTATCCCCCCCCCCTCTCCTTTTTTAAAATTTGTTAAGATAAATACCTACTAATTTTGTGATAAGATCTCATAGGCTTGGCGGAATTTTTACCCTTTTTGAGGGTTTTTTGTGGTTATATCAGTTATTTTTGGTTTTTCTGCACATGCTGAGACCATTAGACGCTTAATAAAAGGGAGGAAAATGTTAAGCTATGAATATTGGTGGATAAGGATTCATTACAAACAAAGTTCATTCTTGATGTTATGCTTCCCCTGGAGATGAAAAATATTTCTATCCAAATTTTAAAGACAGGGAGAACAAAATTGAATACAGGCACTCACAATAAAATACTGCTAGCATTTATGATGCCTGCATTAATCCTCTTTAAATGGAGTTATGAGGTGAAGCTCAAACTAAGGAAAAAAGTCAACTTTGGTTTGAATGACATTTACCTAATCAGAGTATCCAAAATTTTACAGTTGGTTACCTTTGAATAACCTCTGCTTGATTCCGCACAGAATAATTCCAACAGGGATCAGTTAATATATTTTGAAAGATATGCTCCAATTTATTTTCAAATTAAAAAAATTCCTTTTGAGATCAAACTGATTTTCTCAAAAAATTTAGAGGAGGTAAATCTCTCAAACAAAATAAAATAAAATAGCCTTAGCAAATAATTTGCAAGAAATTTGTTCTCCTGCACATTATATGTGTTGGAGCAGTTACCTAATTTTAATCGTAGGTTGTTATGAATGTCAAAGGCTAGCAGTCATGTGAATTCTTGGATGTACATATTGACAAATGAAGTCATTGAAAGTCAATGATATCAGTAAGCTTTGAAAGGCTAAAAAATACTTCAAAGATGAGCATAAGAAAATTCTATTGTCAGAGTCCTTATTTATTCAAAGTGAAATAGTTTACTTAAACAATGTACTTAAAATTTCTGAAAAGACACACTTCTCTAATGAACTACTTCCACTGACTTATCTACTTCTCTAATGAGGAACAGAAAGCCCTTAGGTATTTTGAAATTTGAAACATTCCTGAAGAATCTAGCCACAAAAATTTTATTGTTAAACATTTGGAGAGCAGGTAATGTGTAATGAGTAAGTTAATACATTTTTATTACGAACATCAGATTACCCAGAGTATTGTGAGCACAAAAATCTTTGATCGTAAAGTTAGGCAAGTGAAGTAAAAACTACCAAAATACTCTTATGAGCAACTAAGCTGAAAGGCCCATAGGTAAATTCCCCCTCCAATCCATAAAGATACCTATAGAAAAAGAAGCGAGCAATTTCATTCGCTGAACTCTTAAATCTGAAGTGCATCCTTAAGTAATACCGCCTTGGGCAGTTAAAAATAAACTTTATGCTAATAAACCTCCTTGGTCCTACCTACAGAATGTAGCTACCAAGAGAAAATCTGGAGATAGGTATGCGTTTCCATAGTATATGTAGGTATGGGCACCATCGAGGATGTCTGGGCACCGTTGACGATGCTTGACATCCCTACGTTGCCCGTAACATATGTACCATTCGCGCGCTGAGCTCTGATGTGTTTACGTTTCAATTACTCACTCAGCAGCATATTAAATCAAAGTGAGTAAGAATAGAGATCTTAGCAGTGTATAGTATAGAGTATCACTTAAATTCCTTCCATTCAGTGCAAATACATTGCCCCATCCGCTATTTGCTTCGAGACTCAATAGCTATAGTAGCAATGTCCGCGGAGATCGTCTTTGCTTATAATATTCTACGGGAGCAAGGAAAGACAAGGAAACTTAAAAATTGCAATGCAAATTTCTTGAATGAAGCTTTATAACTAGCATGTATTTATCAACATACACATTCTCTGAAACTATACTATGGTTTGAGCACTATAGTGATAATTTGCGTTACAATCACAACACACAATTAGAGTGTTCTAAAGGGTTTGAAGATAGAGTAGCCAGCAGCCTGATTGTTGAAATTTTTTATTTGTCGGGACAACATAGATGACATAGGTTAAAAGGCAGAGCGGAATTGGTTGGCTATGTCTTATCGCTGCTTTGTCGTGCCTATGTCGGGTTGAACAAACGACAAGCTCCCGGCACCTCTCAAGTTTCCGACAGTATGCCATCCATTCCACCTGACAAAGGCACAACAAGGCAACGATAAGACATAGCCGACTAATCTTGCTCCGCTTTTTAACCTATGTCATCTATGTCGTCCCGACAAACAAAAAAATTCAACATTCAGGCTGCTGATAGATTTTGCATGGTCACTGTGGTTTGGCATGGTTCAGCAAATATTGCTTCTGATATTAGGTAACACACATTGAAATAGTTCAGCACATACCTTAAGTAGAATTTTGGCATCCGACTCGGCATAGATTTGTTGCTAAAACTACTGACGCTGCCTTTAAATCCTTGATATGGGTCTCACTCAAAACCAGATTACTAGGATTTTTTGACATCGAACAGATTTCCGCAGGGATAAGGGTACTAAAATTCACTTGTCATAGGTACTTACAGTTTTGCTTGCGAACAAATGAACCACGGATGGAGGAAGGTACACAGAACTTGTAGCACGGTAATAAAGGTAGAGACAAAGTTTAGAGATAGCAGTGAACAATAAAGGGAAGTTTAATTTGTATGATTTAGTTTGCATTTCGAAATAACAACATTAAATTATTCAGTAGTTTAGTTCGTGTAGGTATGTTTACATCTCGCGATAACCTAAAAGCGAAAAGACAAACATTGATTGAATTGACTTGACTGTGACGTCAACTAGCTATCCGGCACGAAGTCACGACGGCAGGGAATTCAACATTCTTAGAAACCAGTTGTTAATAGATAAAAAAACAAATCGGAAAATCGGAAAATGAGTGATTAACGCAAATCTATGTTTTAATCTCAGTTTCTCTCCAAGCGTGGAAAAGAGGGTCGTGATTCAGAATTCACCGGCCGGGATTCACTTGATTCACTCTGTTCACTGATGACATAGAATAATAGCTACTTATTTATTATTCTCAAGACGATGATGAGATTCTTTCCATGGGTTCACACAATTTTTCAAGGCAAATTTACGTGGAACGGCGACAGAGCAGCTAACTGACGCCATGACACTGGCAGCACCGCAGCAGTGGCAGCACTGGCGGTGCGTCGTGAATGGTCAGAATGGTCGTGAATTGAATGAAACAACGACTTTGATCAGTTGAACTTTCTTAAAAATTAATAATGCAAAAACACGTTCTAAATTCAAGGAATGATGCCTATGCGTAAGTTTAAACTTTTTGAAATGATTTGCAATGATTTTCATAACTGTTAGTGCATATTTATATTTAATGCGGACGGGCAATGAAGTCAAAATTTCGAGGCACGAATGTGATACGGCGCGGGTAATTTGAAAGAGTGGCCAAAAAACGGCAGAAAATTAGGGATTATTAATTAACTGCGTAATGAATCAGCTCCAAATTTCGCCTGTAGGCGAGGAATACAATATGCTTGCCAGAGTGCAAAGGGTTTTGAGTTTCGTTAAGTTTTTGCGAAGATATCTCAAAATAACGCAAAAGTTGAACGGGTTCGTGTAAGATACAGTAGCGGCTCCCATTCTCGTTGTTGGAGATCTCTATAGGCTTGACGGGGTCGCTACCGCTCCTAGTAATTTATTTACGGCCGTGAGAGCAGCATGTAGCCTGAAACTCGTAGATCAATCAAGAAGCGGCACAGTTTTCCTGGACTAAAACGATACGAATACCCATACTCTGTCTTGCATCGGTACTTTAGTAGTTTCTAGTTTTCCGTTAGAAAAATAAAACGTAACACAAAAACTGCAACGTCCTGAATGTGAATACGTGTTTCTCCGATTTCACAATCGTGATGCAGCATATACACGAGGGACAAGTGCACTGAGCGAACGTACCTTCCGATTAGATTCGACTTTTCCGACAAGATCATTGAAACGTGTAATACATGCACATTGCACAAAGCAAGCTGCGTCAGGTGCTTCATATCATCAATCATCCCTTAAAATATGTGTATCGGTGTTTTGTAGTTCCTGACTTTTAAGCACAATAAAAGGGAGCCTGAAAAATTGCAATGCAGCTAGGATGTTGCCAATTAATTTTCATAATATTAATCTTTGAAGGGCACCAATAATAACACTAATATCGATAACAAATGGCTCATTGCTATAATATCCATTAAAACAAAACAAGAATTAGCATGGGCTCAAATTTAATACCGTCAGCACAGTATAGTGAATTTAAAATTTCGAAAAAAGGAAGAAAATTTCTCACGTGATTGTGAGTACTGTGCACGAACATGTTGAACGTCATTTTTATGTAAATTCCGAAAAAAATGGGTTTCACCGGATTTCGTCGCCTAAACGTAGTTTTTTTTTTTAATTGGAGTGTTCGGTTGAGACTCGAGTCATAACTTTAAATTTTTTTCATGTCTTTCAAAGTACCTCTGTTTTAAGGAATAAAGACGTCAAATTTTCAAAAATTTAATGCACAGAATCAAGGCCCGGACACTTCAATTTCCTTTTCACTACATCTCTCTACTTCAATACTCACAAATTGAATTTATCAATTTCATACCGCTTCAAAGACGAGGGGAAAAATGGATTAGAACGTATTGTTAAAATGTGATGATACTTCGAGGCGTTGATCAGTATTTGATTCCGCGTAAACTTCCCGCTCTGTACCATATAACTTGCGGTGTTCGGGTAACACGAAAAAAATTCGAGGCAATTAATTATTCATACCCACTCATTAAAAACTGACATACAGCAGTAAGAGACTAGGAGGTGAAACAAGGATTACTAAGAGAAAATTAACACTTTACATCTAGACTTTTCCCCCCAAATTGCCTGATTATTATACATAAATTAGATATTTAGAATACGATATTGCGAATTCTATATAACATTGCCTTCTCTCACTCATGAATGACGGCTCACGTATTATTAGAGGCAAATGGATAAATGTAACATTCACGAGGGTGTTGATCACATGTAATCGACGGTAAAATCAACACGTAAATTTTTACCTGCTCTCAATGAAAATAATACAAACCGTCACTTATGATTGTAGCATTGTGTTGGATTAGGTTGAGACTTGTAAAAGACTAGGTCCAATTTCTTAATTTTAACTATTTAGCCTCCAATTAAAAATAGTCAATTTAAACATAATGGTTGTAAGGACAGGTATCCAAAATTTAGAGAATCAAAATATAACATGAAATTGTCGGTAAAATCAACATGTAGATTACCTCTCAATGAAGATAATGCAAACGTCACTTATGATTGTAGCATTTTAATGGATTAGGTTGAGACTAGTCAAATATTGGGTCCAATTACTTAATTTAAAAAAAGAACTGCGTAGCATAAATTAAAATAAACACATACTAAAGGCATAAGGGCTACAGTACTATATTTTGCTTCAATTCATGATAGTTAGATTATTTTCTTAGTTAGAAATAGCTATAATTAGGCCGTGAATAAGCTCGACACTTGAGTTTTTTATTTGTTTGAAAAACAATGCTCTCATTAACGACGACCATGGCAGCATTTAGAATAACCCCCCCCCCCCCAATTTAATATTGAAATGCCTCCTAAAATTTTGTGGAACAGTTAACTCAGGTTCAGTAGGTAAGTTTTGGGTGATACAAAAAAGTAGCTACGGTATAACTGTGTCATGTCATAATTCATTAACGATTTGTTCCTGATTATGGACCCATGGATTTCGGTTAACTTTCCCCGCAAAGTGCCCGTTTCGACAACTCTGTATAAAATCAAAGTGGCATCGAAACAAAGGCCTCTCGACGAGCCCTTGACAGGGCCCCTGCCGAAGTGCCGGTTGCCTACCCAGACAGGCGCGATCCGAAAGCCGGGCCGTGAAACGATTTAAATCAAAACAAAACAAAGGCAACAAAACAAACGAAAGGAAACAAAATAAAACATGAGCTTTAATTGGAGTATTGAATTAATAACGCTCAAATGAGTTCCCTGGCAGAACTACAATTAAAACGGGCGCCGAGTCGGATGAGGCAGCGAAACCGCACATCAATTAATTGAACAGGGACAGGATAGATAAAAGAAATTATTAGGTCCAGTTATAATTTTAATAGAAACTAAATAATTGTGACGTCATACCCTTTCCTCGGCCCCCGTGCGTTTGCGTCCCCCTTTTCACTGTGTCCACTGTGTCCCTTAGGGCACAAATATGATTGGCGTTCAAAGTACTGTTACGATGGGTTATACATCATTTGTGTCACTTCGATGTTATTAGAGAGCCCTCCTGTTCGATGGACGTGTCACATCGTCTTAAACATCCTCGATTGTTTAATAGTCCAGAATATCGACATTGACCTTTAAAAAAAATTCCCAATTTTAAAAAAAAATCGCTTTGGCAATTAAATGAAAAAAAAATTGACCAATTTTGAGAATACATGTTAGACCATAAAATATAATTAGGTATTTGTAAATACTACATTCCAGCCTATTATTTGCTCTTCTCTTTCACAGTTCTTAATGATGGTATTATCTTGAAATCTAACTTTGGAGTGCTTCTTAGATTAAAATAGAAAACATTGTTTTCTCCAGGAATGGGTATAAACCTATTTGTATATTAAAGCACACTGAGAAAAAAAAAACACATTGGATCTAGAGTCCAGACTCTTGAAAACATTGACAAGAAAAAGGACTCTTGATTCAATCAGATTTAAGCTTAAATAAAAAGGAAATCCGCTCAAATTGAGAGGCTTGATTTTTTATTTAAGCTTAAAGCTTAAAGCTGATTGAATCAAGAGTAGTTTTTCTTGTCGATTTTTGTCTGGACTCTAGATCCAATGTGTTTTGTTTTTCCAGTGCATCTGGAGTGCACGAGGAAAAAATAGATGCAAGCGGCTACTCAAACCAAGCATACATGAATGGTCGCATTTTAATATTTTCGCAAATTAATTTCTCCAAAAGTTTAACAAATTTTGAAAATTTCAGTAATTTTTCTTCAGGAGGCAAGACAAGATCTTCGGATTAGATTTACAAAAATTTGAAACAATAATAACGTATTTTCCCTGTCATTCAGCCACGACATAGCTTTTAGTGCGGCGTTGCATCGTGATGCATCAACACGCGCAAATATCAAACAGCAGCCGGAAATCGCAGCGATCGGTTCCCAAGTAGTGTGGAAGAATCGCGAATTGCGAGCAGCGCGAAGGAAAAACTTCCGCAGTTGGATCCGATCGAGCGGCGACGCGAGTTTTGCGGTAAAATTCTACGAAAAAACGATAAATTTTATTCTCACGCAAATTGATAAACCGGCCGCGATACTTGATAAAGGAGCCCGAGCTTGATTTTCTCACCGCCAGGCGCCCCCTCCCTCCCCTCCCCCCACCAGCTACCCCGCCACCGCACATGCGTCCACGAGGCCGCGGTCGCGACCAGAAAATTAAGAAATCTAATCCAGCTTCCGTTCACACGAGCCATGAACGCTGCCACCAGACTAGGCCCACGCTTAAACTGCTCTGCAAAGAAAGAAACAGAGATGTTTCTTGCAAGTTGGCAACACTCTTTTCATCCATTTAAATCCATCGGAAATATCGTTTCAAGAGGAGCGAGCTTCCTCACCAAGAATCGATTGTTTTCCATAAATTTAAATGGAGGAAATACAAAGTTGCCAACTTTCAAGAATTTTTTTTTTTAAGCTGATGGAAACGACTTATTGCGCAAAGTATTTTTTATGGTAATTGCGACGGCTGAAGTTTCCTTATGCTCCGTTCCATAGCCCTATCTTAATCATGTGATACATATGTCGCAGGATAGGACCGAACTTTGTTCGTCAGTTCCTTTTGCTGCGAGAGTTCGCTTACACGAACCGAAAGTTTGGTTTGACAAACTGAATTAGTTGAGATGATAAGGATCATCGAACTTCGGCTCATTCGACCGAACTTTTTTTTCAGGGGAGAGTTCAGGACACTTTCCACATGTCTCAGATCAATCGGTCGATTTCACCAAAAATTTGATTTCGCCGAAAAAAGTACTTAAAAGAAACCCGAAGTAAAGATGAACGCGGAAATATTAAGCTGTGGAGTGGTGGGATAAGCATATCAGGAAAAATAAGTTTATAATCTTTGTAAGGACAGCAGAGAAACCCCTCGCAGCGAGAACGGTAGGTTTCGAAGCTTCCGACGGGCGAATGACCGGACTGTCTATTATGTCAATACGAAGAACTGCAAATTCTGCCGGAAGGTAATGGATCGCCACTTGGCCAACAACGCGACGTTTGTTGTGAACCTCCGAACGAAAAAGATACGTCAAATTCAGTAAAAATGAGTTCATAATTAATAAGAATCACAGAATATTGTAAATGAGCCAGTTGCGCTAGTCACGGAATCGTGTTTTGGTGCTTGATTCTTAAAGATTCGCTAAAAGTAAGAAGAACTGTCCGAACAGAAAATGTGTACGTTAAATATTAACTGAGAAACAATTTAAAACGGGACTGCGGCCGCAAATAATAAAAAGAAACACATAAAATAAGAAACCCGGGACGTTTCGCAGGGATCACACCCGCATTTTCAACCGGCAAAACAAGAAAAATTAAAAAAAAAAGACACTATGAGCCTCACCGTTGTTATTGTGAGACTGATAGTGCAACCAAAATAAACGAACGAGTGCAAGTTGTTAAATATTGACTGAGATATCGTCCTTTAAAAATTCGTGTTTTTGACGTCATCCACCGCTGTAGTGCATTACATAGTAAGTATTACCGCGGTGGATGACGTCATAAATCGAGTTTTCAAGGTGCGATATCTGGGTTAATATTCAACGCAGAAACATGTTTCGACAGATCATATTATTTTTGGCTAATCTACAGGAATCAAGCATCAAAACACGATTCTGTGACCAGCGCAACTGACCCATGGTGAGTGTGGGTATAGCTTCCGGTGAACGGGTGGGACGCACAGTCGTGGTGGCACGATAAGAAAAATTCCGAGGAGTTCTAAGTAAGAGGGAATCCTTTCCGAACGCGGAAGCAGACGAATCAATGCAAGTTTAATGATAACGGCTGCCCGATTGCTCGGGGGCAAACCGAAATAATTAAGACCTTGTTTTAAGTCGGAGCCGTCGTCCGCAGGGGCGCGGGCGGGGCGGGGGGCGGATCGCGGGGGCGAGTGGAGCCCGGGAGGGGGAGGCTGAATGGACGACATGTGTTAATGACTGGTCAGTAATTAATCGTCGTTCGCGCGACAGGGACATTATTGGCTCCGTTGTCATCTCCCCGAGGGAGCTCCGACTCCGGGCTCCAACTTAGTTGCCGGGCACACTTAGTACTTTCCGTCCGTGTCCCTTTTGTCTCGGGCCGGACAACCCCCCCCCCCCCCTCCAGCCCCGCGGCTTCCCAACTCCGAACGCAGCGCCCTAAATTGACACTTCGACAAAACTTCATAATTATACTTACAATTTGGCCCGCCGACTCGACGCGCCTCACTCCTCGGTCTCCAGTGACCCCCCTCCAACACCATTCACCCCGTAAACCCCCGCAGATTTTTGCTCGGCCCCCGGTCAGAACTTTCCTCTTGCTTTTAAACTTTCTTTGGATAAGCGTCATTTTTTTATTCTTCTCTCTCTAAAAAAATATGCATTTATGATAGCAAAAATACACAGAAATTGACGGTCGAAAAACAACATTCACTGGAAAAAAACACGTTGGATCTGGAGTCCAGACTCTTAAAAACGATCGACAAGAAAAGGTACTCTTGATTCAATCAGAATCTAGCTTAAATCAAGAACCACGCCTATTAATTTTAGCGGATTTTGTTTTGATTCAAGCAGAAATCCGATTGAATCAAGAGTATTTTTTCTTGTCAATGTTTTCAAGAGTCTGGACTCTAGATACAATGGGTTTTTTTTCCAGTGTTCTTCACTCGTTTAAAGTCTTCCTCGGATTTATCTACAGCTTGCCACTGTGACCAGAAATTCCGTCCTGTTAATAAAAATGCACCTCTTTGGTAGAAGGAAATAAGCGACACGATAGGAACAACTGCATCACAGAAAATTTGACAGAAAATTTGAGGGCGGAAGAAAAAAAATGTCGATTAGTTACAAGGTCAGGTTAGGCAAGCTGAGGTTTGCTCCCTTGACCGGAAGTTTTCCCTTCATAACCGGAAGTAGTTCCCAATTTACATACGAAAATTTCGAGCTGGACACAGCTGCATTAGCCTTATCTAGTAAAGCTAAAGACAAAATTTTACAATGTAAATTTACAGTTGAGCTCCAACTTTCAAGCCCTCTTCAAAATATTGCCGTATATTCATAATATAGCCGTCGCGAAGCAAATGAAAATTCAGGAAACAAAGCATGCAAAAAATCTTTGAAGACAGTTGCTAACGCAAATTTTGTTTTATTCGAGAACGAAACGCAAGGCTATGAAAGAGTTAACTACTGTGAAGTTATTTGGATGTGTGCAACGGACAGCAATTGGCTGGTATTGTTTTTCAGCGCAGAATGGGCTTTCAAAAAAGGCCAATGGTAATATACATATCTTTGATTTGAGCACTACCCATTCCTACATCTAGAACCCCATAAACTAAAACACATAGACTATAGTAGCACTTGGATTCAAGGTTTAGAGTTACCAAGCAATTCCGCTTCTTTCGTATTTCTTCCTGAGGGTATGAGAGCTGGTGGTTCGAAGATTCTACTTCTTGAAACGCTTGAGATTTCGTCAGACGAGTACAAAATTTATAGAATTAGTAGTGTTGGCTCAGGTTTTGGTCCAAGTGGCCTTCTAGCGAGAAAAAAGGCGATCAAGAGAATTTTGCCACTCCTCCACGGGCAAATTATGATGAAAACGTAGGGATTGATCGAGCAGAAACTTTCTAAAGGAATGTAACTTCTTTTGTGGAATATATTAGTCCTCTCGGTTTCCAATCCTAGATATGATCCTTTTAAGTATAAACGGTGGGAGTTCCTTGAGTTGAAGTAGAGTCAATGCACGGCTGTTGCGTCCCATAAGAATGGGTAGCAGCGTTGGGTAATAATGTTCCATGCGAATTGACTTATGATGTTACGACGCGACAGTTCAATAATTTCGCCTTCATCTCATCGTGTAGGCAAAAATACACCAACAGAGTTAAAATAGTTGCATTCAAGAGTTTTGTTTCAAAATGTAATTTTAGCGCGGGTCACCTATTTAGAACTGATTCATTCTTGTTTCAGGCCAAGTTCACCAATTTCGGGCGATGGCGTTAGGGCAAAGACCGTTCCTGGATTCACCCTTCACGAATCATTTGCGGGAGTTAGAAAGTTATAGGCGGACTAAAAACGAGAACCAAACGCAAGTTGCAGCGACCAACAATTCGTACAAAGCATTAAACCAAACCAGCCAATCCCAAGGTACGTGCTAGGTTATGCTTCAAATTATCTTTCACATACCCTCGCAATAGTACATTCGCTTATTGTCTTTAAACGACTTTCGCAAGTTGATAAAGTTAGGAAACAAAACGCTTTCATTTTCGCTGTTGTTTTCAACGAGCTTGATATGATTGCTTTCAATTTGATGACAAATAATTGTTGATCGGCAGGAATCTATCTTGAAAAAATTAGAACTTCTCTTGAATTCTTGCTTAAAAGTATTATCTTCCCTCTCTCTCACCGCGCTCCCATAACATTTTCTATAAAACATTACGTAATTCTATGTTTAAGCCACCTTCTGTCACCCTAGAAGTGGCGTTTTGTGATGAATTTTGAATGACAAATTGTCATCTCAGGTCGATATTTATATATTCAATTCCCTACAAAAACATCGGCGCGTAACACCAATTTCAGCATTATGTTTGGCACTACCCTCTCCTTCCCCTAACAGAATCTTTCTCCTGTACCGCAGGCTCTTTATCCCTTCATGAAGCCCCGTAAAAGTTATTTTTCGACTTTTAACAATGTGTCACACACACAGTTTATCGGTATGGATAATTTCATCTCAAGTTACACAGAACCAATTCAGTCCGACTTTGGTCACTGAATACGGTAAATTATGCAATGCTTCGACTTTACAAAGTAATTTTTTTGGAAAACATTGGCATATTTGAACTCAGCAACCCAAACAATCCCTAGTTACTCATGTTGAAAGGTTTAAACATACAAATGTGATTTAATGCCGCTTTAATCGGGCTATGGGACCATAGTGCACTGCGCCCACTCCTGAATAAAAACAGACATAATCATCCGACTCTCCGCTTTTATCATCAAAGTCTTGTAAACTAGGGGGTAAGGGGGGCGGGGCGGAGTATTTCCGGCATATTTGACGAACTTTAATTTCAATCTGGACAAATGCAGCGGAATTAGGTAGGTTCGGTGAAGATTAACTCGTGTTGGGTAAGAGAATCATGGATTAAAGCTGCTGACTGGCTTGCCAAATCGTTCACGTTATCCGGATGTTGTATGGAAGGTTTGTATACGACAGGTATGAGTTAATGGTTAGGGTAAAAATATGAAACATATCTCCCTGTAATGTTCATTGATTTCTGATGAGATTTTATTTTTTCAAGGAAAAACTATTTAAAGTATCTTCTTGGAATTATCTGTGAATTAAACACGAGTGGAGACTTGCGATATAGTAATCGGAGAGAACATTTTATAATTTTAGCCATCTGTCGGCATTTTCTAGATCTTATGGCACACATCTTGTAAAAAATGTGATCACAAAGTTCAATGTCTCCATTGCAAAGCAGTAAGAAATCTAAAAAGCTAAATTTTGAAATACGCACGTGTGAAACACGGATTTTGATGGACAGACGGTGGAAGCAAAATATTTTTAAAATTTCACCAGTAGAAGTTCCTTCCGAAATAAGAAAATGATAACTTTGCCGGTTAGGTTCACGTGGGCTAATCGGTATAACCCAAGGTAGGTAGGTCCTGGATTTGGATCTAGGTTGTGGCGACAAAGTAACGAGTGAGTCTATCTAGAAACTCGCCATTTGACCTTATTATCAGAACATTTGAGATCCTTGGGCTCATCATGCTTACGGAGACAGGTTAAATGGCAACACTCCATCGGCACTGCCGTCGCTATACTATACTCGTATGTGCTCTGGTATCAATGATCATAAGTTGGGCTACATCTCGCGACAAGGAACTAATATTTCTGACTCATTTTAGGCGCAACATATGCAGTTACTTCCCCTATATAATTAGGTGCATTAATGGATGAGCTAGAAATTGTAGTTCCTTGTTAAAAAATACAGTCCACTTTATGTTATGTAGACTAAGATCTCTTTTCAAGTACAGTCAAGGATCAAAATTTTAAAAAAAAAACACATCTCTCAAATATATAACTGCGTGCATTTTATCGAACCGTGCATACTTTAACTTATCTTAAAATTCGATGAATTCATCAAATCCGGCAAACCTGCCGTAAATAATCCTTCGGGACGGTGCAGCAGTGGTGGCCCTGGTGGGCGGCGGCGGGGATCTGGTAAGGGAAGGCGAAGCGGGGGGGGGGGGGGGTTGAGGGGAGGTAATTTTAACGGCGTGGCGTCCGCGAGTATAAATTAACGTCTGAAATCGGCTTCACTCTATAAAACTGAAGTCGGGGGGCTATGATTATTTGTGCATGTAGCTACCCGTGTTCAGCGTGCCGCATTCTGACTGCGAGTCTGCATTGCCGGCTTTGGGATTCGCACCAGAAGATTTGGGACGTTTTGTTTCGTTCCTTGCGGACGCAAGGCCCTGAAAAAACTCCGGTCACAACCAAAGATGGACAATTTCATGACACCATACAACATTTTAACAACGGAGCATGAAATATTCTGGAGCTTTTCTGGGCAGCCACAAAACACCTCCGATGAGTATTCAAATCAGTGGCAGCTCCCGAGGGAAAGATTTCCTGGATGCACAACAAAGTTGTATTGCTCATAGAAGAAACATTGTCACTTGAAAAACAGTTCAATCATAGCATCGTTGGCCGAAACGGGAAAATTTGGAACCGAATTGCTGAAAATATGAGTGGCAAACTATCGGAAACAGTTACAGGTTCACAGTGTGATTCTCAATGCAAGAGGTGTCCCAAAAAAACTGAGACCAAGTCAGTAATTCGGAAACTATGATAGGTATCGAAATGCAATTTACAAGAGGTTGCAGTTTGTACTACTGGCATATCTAACCTCAAAATTTGAGTTTATTTGGTTGAAAACTCACCGAGTTATGGCAATTTTTCGGGGACGAGTTGCGAGTAACTCTACAGGATTTTCGAGTTTTCATTCCGCGAACTGTTCCTGAACCGCGCTCCAGATCGCGACGCTGTGGATCTTGCGAAGGGATCATGCGGGCACTGTTCTGGATGTAGGGTTCCACCTGTTAACATATGTTTTCAACGCAATCAAGACATTTCTTCCACATGAAAGCTCGTTGCAGCCGAAAATGTCTAGCGTAACGAATGTTTTCTCGCGAAGCGCGA
Organism: Bemisia tabaci; assembly: GCF_918797505.1. Classification (NCBI taxonomy): domain Eukaryota; kingdom Metazoa; phylum Arthropoda; class Insecta; order Hemiptera; family Aleyrodidae; genus Bemisia; species Bemisia tabaci. Next base: position 22,792,549 of record NC_092796.1, read on the forward strand.
TGAGCTCGCCCACCGAGTTGAACGAGAAAAACGCTATGACATTCGTTATTGCGTTCGCCGAGGCCTTTCTGCCACTGAAACTTTGAATGAAATGACAGTTGCTTAAGGACTAAATCGACTTGGCAAAAATATCATTCTTCGCTAGCATAAATGCTTTTCCGAGGGTCGAGAGTCAGCAGCTTTGATTCCGCATGGCGCCCGGCTGTCAATTTCCGCGACAGCGGCAAATATCGGCACCGTGGCCGCGGACGAAATGTGTCGATTTCATATCATCCTACAAATTGGGGTAGTACGCACCGCAATTTTAGAGGCTAACTCCAAACGATTTTTTTCCGTAAGTATCATCCAACAACCCTGCTCTTATTTCCGTGATTACTTGGTCGATAAAACCTGTAGAATCATAAACTTTTTGCGGCCTTAAAATGTCATAATCTTGGATGTCGTTCTGATGTTAGATATACGTCATTGTATTGGCATTAACAATCCATTGAAACTTCATGTCAGAAGATTTGGCGCTTGCGCCATAAAATGATCGGTTCAATGGGGAATTTGAAGGGGTCTGAAATTTTGTAAATATCAACTGTAAAATGAAACTAATTGGAGAACTGAGTATGAGGATATCCCTTGTCTCTAAATTGAACAATTATTGGAGGAAACATGACAAAATAACCTGATCTGCTAAATAGCATGTGTCATGGCCACATGGGAAATGCCGCCAGATGACATCAAGAGGCGGCAAATTTTCTCTTTTATAAATTTATTTTTCTACAATTTCCCAATTCAGAAAAAAATAATGAAAAATACCGCGAATTCAGCTCATTAATCACACTCAGATGATGCAATAAAAAAAGATCGCGTAAATTCTCTATTATGCCCTCAACAAATATCACAACAACAACAAATATACACAAAATGCTTAGCGTCCTAGAAAAATATGAAATAACTAAGGCAGTAAAAAGAGGGGAAGAATTATTAAATGTACAAAAAGAGGTAGATCTGGCAACTAACCCCCTGTACATGAAAAGTGCTGCCATCTCTGATGAGAAACAGGTACTAAACATACATTGACTTGTTTTGATTATTAAGAGTGATCTGATCTAATAGCTTGTTATCAATTGTTACCATCAATGAAATATGTTACCTTCTTTGAAATTTAAATTATGGCCTTTGTGATATTGATTTTGTGACCCTGACGATGAAGCGTTCGCTTCGAAAAGCTTCGGTATAAAATTGTTAATAAAATGTAAGTGTTTTTTTAAAACATTTTTGCATTATTTCTAGCACTCGGCTACAATCCAAACTCCAAACATCACACGTTCTCGCTGCGTGCTTCATATAGCTGCGCTGTTCCACTCCGCCACCGTGGCGCACTGGCTGACGGCCTGGGGAGCTCTCGACGCTGAAGGCTCCCCAGTGACAAGAGCGAGGAGCCACCAGCGTGGCGCGTTAATTTGAATCTTAATTTGATTGACCCATCAGCCCATCACTCCGGCGGAGAGCGAAAGAGCCGAAATCCCGGATTTGTGAGCCGTGAATGGGCCCGGGCCCACTCATTGTGGGTCCCCGGGATCATTGCTCGTAATTTGCCGTGAAATTCCGAATTACCCGCTCCGCGACACGACTTGACTTTGAAATCCTCGCTTTCCGCTTCCCGGCTAACGGTAGCCTCCGCTTATCAGTGTTGCCATTCTTTACGATAGTCCTTAAATCCATCAATCATGCTCATGGACATGGAAATTTCGTGTATTTTTGCAGGGGGATGGACGAGGTCTTGAACGAAAAGGATAGCTGTAGTTAGCTTTCTCGTGGCTATTATCGGATTGCATTTTGCAAAAAGAAACCAAGCGCATTCCAATGTCGCTATGATTGTATACAACGCATTTTACCCTGTATATACAAACTGATCATCTATACAAGATTTATCTTCAATTCCAATAGACAATTTAATTGAAGACGAAAGACCTTCGTGAATTTAAGTTGCTGCTTGTCATAGTAATTTTGTTGCAAAGAATGGAAATTGCAAAATCCTTGCAATGATGGTATGCTCTTAATTCCTTTAGACAAAATGTAATCCATTTCATCTCTCGAAAATCTTGTTGGATTTTAGGGATTGAAGTGAGCGACAGAGCACAGGGGAGAATTTCATGAGCCGCCCTGCGCCGCGCTGTCCGCAGCGCGCATGGCGTACGACCTGACCTTATTCATCTAGCGTTGAGAGTACACGTATTACTTCACACGACCGGTGTGTGATTTTAAAAGTTGAAAATTTAAAAAAAAAAGCTTTTTTTAAAAAAAAAAAATTACACGACTTACGATTTTCTCGGCCAGGGCAAAAAAATCTGCTATCCATAAAAGTGAAAATGGCCAACTCCTTCTCCGATTGAAACAATGAAAGATGAATGCTTACGAATTGTAGTTATTTCACCCTAATTATCATTGAATATTCTCTTTTTAGTCAGACGCGAAGTAAGAACATTCCAGGCTGAAGTCTATTTTCCCGCAAATTATAGCAGAAATACACAGTAGTCACTCACACTTGAAAGAGGCAACAGGAGCGTTCCCGAGAAGTCTCTCTATAACTCCCATGAACTTCCTCATTCCTGTTCCAGCCTTTGACTTTCCCGGAAACCTTCGGCCTCCTTTGTTTGCATTGAATGCAGCAGGAATAAGACGTTCGGGCGAATTTCATTGATTTATACTAATTGATTAGAATTACCCCGGTACCGACCCAACACTAATGTTGATACAGTTATCTTACAAAATCTCAGGATGATGGTATCCCACTGTCCACGAGCGGGGCTCGAAATTTTGGCGACATTGAAGAGGGTTCGTCATGAGGAGAGGGTAGAAGCGCAAGTGCTTGCTATCTCTTTAGGGCTATATGTATAGTCGCTTTTGGTCATTTTTAAGATTCGTTGAATTTCCACCCCCTCTCAGCAAGCAAAGTGAGCTTATCCCGACAACAACTTGTGCCCTCCATTTCAAGACCTACCTGAAATGAAGCTCCTGCTTGACAGGAAAATTAAAACTTTTGAGCACACAACTAAATCGATCTTCATCGCGGCTACGGCGCGGACCTCATTCCTCCTTTCATGTTTCAGGGTGATCTAACTTCAGGGCTATTTGGTCGTCTGTGCTCGATTCTTGGGCGTTTTTGGCACATTTTGGTTGCCTAATTTAGCTTCACATCTCGGGTTGATTACCCACCTCCGGACTTAGGTCCCTTCATTATTAGTATGTAAATAAGATGCTACTCTGTTGTATTTTGGGTATTTAATTTAATAGTCTTAGAGGAATTGAATACAATGCTGTTTCAGTAGTTTACATTGAATAAATATTTAAAAAAAAAAGAAAAAAAAAAAAAAAAAAGCATCGTATCGTAGCCTTTGATTGATAGTGTTTTCCGCTATATAGCCTTGAAAATGATCGTAACGATCGAAAAGCTTAAGCATGCTCCATAAAATTATTTGTTATTATAACATCTTCGGTGTCATGAATTTCATAAACAGTTGAGGCTACACGGAATTTTGCTCGATTCTGAGGATTCTGCTCAAAAAATCTTGAAAAATGTTTCAAGATTCGTTAAAGTTCTAACCCCTCTGAACAAGCAAATTGAGCCTCCCCGCAACAACTTGTGCCCCCCATCTCGCGACCTGCACGAAATGAAGCCCGTGCTTGACAGAGAAATCAAAAAACTTGAGCACTCATCTAAGTCGATTTTCATCGTAGCTAGGGCGCGTCGCTCGGATCTATGATTTTTTACATCTCGGGCCCCAGCCCCCCCTCACTCGGGGGGGGGGGGGGGGGGGCTGGGGGCCGTGGGTGTCGTGAGGGGGCCGCTCGGAGGAGTCGGCCGCCTCGCGTCGGGTGCAGCGAGACCCCGAGACTGGGGCCGGAGCCGTCTGCTCGAATAAAGGATGCAATCAAGAGAAAGATGTAAGAGATACCGGAATATGCGGTTTCCAGTGTCGAATTTCACAGATTCACTCCGCGCTCCCCGGCCGACTTGATTAAACTTCGACACCCCCACCGCCCCACCCCCTCACCCCCGTGGCTCCCACCTCTTCCGTAAATAAATTCGACGAGTTTTTTCCCTTTTTCTCGTTTTTTCTCCTTTTTTTTGTGTGCGTTTCTCCTTTTCCCCTGAAATCAAGGTATTGGGTTGCTTGTTGTGCCTAGACTTCCTCCCGAGACGCACGGCTGCCGATTTTGCCTATTCTGGGTTTTGGGATCAACTTGTGAGGAAGGTTAGGGATGCGCAAGAGTTTCTTAACGCATTGAAGGACGATATTCGAAGTTTCGAAGTTAGCGTTATAGTACACTAAAAAGGGATGTGCAAGAGTTGCGCTTAGCGTATTAGGGAAGGATGATCGAGGTCTGTCTTAAAGTACACTTAATCACACGGTTAACATCATCGACTCTCCTGGAAGTCATCAATCAATGAAGTATTTTGGAAGGTTTATTTGGTTTTTGGATAGTTTCACATTGTTGACGAGAGGAAATTTCAATTACTGAGAAATTTTAGTATGGCTCGATGACAATGTTCTGCTGTATGTATGTGGAATAATAACTAGATGGATTCGGAAAATTTAAAGATATGAAGTTGACTTATTTCCCATTATTTAAAAAGTGCGGATTCTATACGTTTGTGCGATATGAAAAATGTGCGGAAATTCTATCGTTTTGGCGACAGTTAAAATGGCGGAATTTATACGTTAGAGTGACGATACGTTCTTAAAGGAGTTCAATTATAAACCTGAATATGCTTCGAATTATTTGAAGCAATTCAGGTCTGAAATGAACATAAGGTTAAGGCTCTTCAACCTCCTACTATCCGAGGAAAACTTATTTTTATTTGATATTTATTAGCGAGGCATCCTCGAGAAGACCATGAGGAATTCCTAAAACTGAACATAGTCATTTTAGGAGGTACAGTTAAGGGCTCTTTCCGGCTCCGGGCGCTTTTCATCACGCAAGGTGGATGGCGAAGGCCATTTACACCTTGAAAATGTACTTGTTTCATGAACAATTCACTATGACGACTGGTGAACTTGCAAATGTGAAAGCTTTGAGCTTATTCATCGTTCTAGTTTATGTAAAATACTGGTTCAAAGCTCCGCTTTCTAACCCTATTTAACTCTTGTTAAATTACAAAGGAAAACGATTGCCGATGAATATGGTATACTTTTTAAGTAATTGAAAACAATCAGAGAAAAACATGAAAAAATAAAGCATATAACTGTGAAACCAATCACTGAACTACTCAATCGATTGTAAGTTAAATCAGCTGATAAAAAAAAAAAATATTTCTTTAACAACTCTCATTTTCCAGCAACCGTCTTGAACTATACACATAGTTCTTGCGGACTGAAATTTCAGCGAATGAAATTTGCATCATTATTTGTCTTTACGGGATTGTTGCTGGGACGGGCGTAATAACAGTAAAACAATGGAGAGCGTCATCTAATAGCATCCCGTACCGAACCGGTGGATATTAAAACCCAACATTAGTCCAGGCAATAAAGGATTTTACCTTGCAAAATTTAGGTGAAATCAGGTTATGATTGATTCCTATGTAATTTTTCACGCTGAATCCGAATTTTTGGTTTCCCAACAAATTTTCCTTGTGCTAACTCCGGAAAATCGGAAAAACCGCGAAAAATCACGTTTTTCCGCGGTTTTCCCGTGATATCTCTTTTCCAGTGCGATATATCGAGAAAATAGTTATTTCCAAAAATAAAGCTGATAAAATTTCCTATAAAAATGATCCGAACGTTTTTTTCATACGTCCATTAGGGAGAGTGCTGGAGCCGTGGAAAGCTCTAAAAACTCGTAAAATCGCGATTTTCCACGGTTTTTCGCCACTTGTGTGAAATAAATTCGTTCTTTCGCAAAATTTCAAGATAGTCTTACCTTAAAAATTAATGCTGCTTACTTTGAAGACAAAAATGATGACAATTTTTTCTTTTTAGGTCTAGTGGGAGCGGTTTTAAAGCCGCGAAAAGCTCGAAAATCGCGATTTTCCGGCATATTTTCGTAACAAATCCGTTCTTGTACAAAAAACTCATTTAAAGTGACTTCAAAATTCAATCTTATAAAATTGTCAACATACATACGTAGAATTTGCTCCCTTGGCGCACCCTGGTGCTCTGCGACATCCAAACGCCAGGTGTGCTTATCTACGTAAGGGTAAGTAGACAACGAACGACGTAATAAAATAGTGCAATTTTCAACATACTTAAATGATGTTGAAAGTTCCTTATATATCTAAAGAAACAACGGATAAGGATTTGTCGAAAGCGTAAATAATGCAAAAAGTTGACATTTAAAGAATGTACTACTACAATTTCTGGAATGATTTTCCTAGATTTCCGGCATATTTTCGTTATACATCTGTTCTTGTGCCAAAAACTCAGCTAATGGAGACTTCAAGATTTAATCTTATAAAATTGTCAACACATAATATAACTGAATAGCTTTTAGCATGGGTCAAAAAGTGCCGCATAGAGAATTATGGGTAGCTCAAAAAATGCGAAAAATTGTGATTTTCCACTCTTAAGCCGCAAATTAATCATTTTGAGTAAAAATATGGGGCTAAAAATATACCTCAAAATTTAAAATTCAATGTGATGATGTTTTCGGTGGATTAAATTGCACAATTATGTGTCGAAATTTTAATGGTATATGTGAGAATACACCCAATGAGGACTTATCCGTGGAACTTATCGTAGATGATCCTGATGATTTATGGAATATGCTCCCGAATCGTTCACAGAAAGAGCAGCGGACGACCGAAGAGATGAAAGAAGTTCGGAGACGTTTGTAGGTATTAATTTCACTCAATTTTTTATTTTTATTTGAATTGATAGAAATGGCCAGTGATGCTGAAAAAATTGTACTCATTGACTTCATATACCGCGGAAATTCAAATCACGGTTTCTTCCACTTCGGTTTTATCAGTGATGTAAATGAGGCGACTCTAGGTAATTGAGAAAACGAAAATGAGAGTAATCATGGCACGCGCCCGTGAACTACTCATAATTTTGGGAGGCTTGTACTATAGATGTAGAATTTTAGCCTTACGGCAGATCACATTAATATACTTGATTTCAGAAATCACGACACTACTCTATTAATTGCGCAAGTGTCACATTATTTCCAAATAATTGTAGCGTCATTATGAACCAACAATCAATGGATAAATACTCATTGACAACAAAAATAAGATCCTGAAATGCCAAAGAAGCGAAAAATTGCCATTGAATCTGCGAACCGTATTGAATGCAGGTTGCATTTATCATTGTTCTCCTCTCAGATTAATACCAAAAGATTTTCCTAGGCATACGTCTCTCTTATTCTAGTATACGATGTTGCAAAAGCTCAAACGAGCAATTCAAATTCAGATAAATCCATCAAACCAGAAGTTCCTATTCTCCGATTTAGACGATTTCATGCAGAAGTCGTAAAATACTGCAAAGATGGCAGTGATGACAACGCAGGTGTGAATTTTCCCATCAATTTTACAATAGTTTTTCGATGAGTTGATTAAGAAGAGAAAATTTACATTAAAGTAGGCACAAATTAACATTCTCAGATAGCAGAAAAGAAAGAAAAAAACACCGATAACACCTATAACAATTCAACAATTACGTTCCTCTTGCCATTTTAAACTATGACCCAACTTTATAACTTAGTAGCTCTTTCACCAATAGAAAATATGTTAGGGTATGCCATTATACCCGTGCTTTTCATTATGCTTTCAGATCCTCAGGACATTCACTCAGCAGAGTACCTGATCATGCATCTGAATTATACTGCTTGACATTGAACATATTTACTGTCATAGTTATTATAAAATTTTCACGATACTATTATAGTTGTTTTCGCATAATTGAAAAATTGTATCAATACATTCTTTAAATGTCAACTTTTTGCATTATTTACGCTTTCGACAAATCCTTATCCGTTGTTTCTTTAGATATATAAGGAACTTTCAACATCATTTAAGTATGTTGAAAATTGCACTATTTTATTACGTCGTTCGTTGTCTACTTACCCTTACGTAGATAAGCACACCTGGCGTTTGGATGTCGCAGAGCACCAGGGTGCGCCAAGGGAGCAAATTCTACGTATGTATGTTGACAATTTTATAAGATTGAATTTTGAAGTCACTTTAAATGAGTTTTTTGTACAAGAACGGATTTGTTACGAAAATATGCCGGAAAATCGCGATTTTCGAGCTTTTCGCGGCTTTAAAACCGCTCCCACTAGACCTAAAAAGAAAAAATTGTCATCATTTTTGTCTTCAAAGTAAGCAGCATTAATTTTTAAGGTAAGACTATCTTGAAATTTGCGAAAGAACGAATTTATTTCACACAAGTGGCGAAAAACCGTGGAAAATCGCGATTTTACGAGTTTTTAAAGCTTTCCACGGCTCCAGCACTCTCCCTAATGGACGTATGAAAAAAACGTTCGGATCATTTTTATAGGAAATTTTATCAGCTTTATTTTTGGAAATAACTATTTTCTCGATATATCGCACTGGAAAAGAGATATCACGGGAAAACCGCGGAAAAACGTGATTTTTCGCGGTTTTTCCGATTTTCCGGAGTTAGCACAAGGAAAATTTGTTGGGAAACCAAAAATTCGGATTCAGCGTGAAAAATTACATAGGAATCAATCATAACCTGATTTCACCTAAATTTTGCAAGGTAAACCCCTATTCTATCCTCTATTGCCTGGGCTACATATGAATCACCTGATGAGCCACGATATGTGAGCTTTCTTTCGAGCCTCAGGACTCGCAAGAAGGTAAAGATGTGAAGTCTCAACAGCGACTGATTCTATTACTCGATCCCTGGCGGAGAAATCAGATACCTGGAAGCCATGTAATTATGTTTCGACGGGCGACTCGATCGAATCAGATGCAGGCGAGGATGGATGGCGAAAAAAGGTATCGGTGTGATGATTGGAACCTATTTATGGTTGATTTCGTACCGGGCTCGCATCCGCGTTAATCGTAAACGGAAGGGGGCCGCATCGCGCTGGAAAAAGGGAAGAGATGGGAAAACAGCGTATATTTATGGGTTGTGGTCAGCGTTTTCGACCTGGTTATCGGGGTTGAAACCACAGACCAATTTTTGGCTTCCCTCATTCATAGGTTCATTCATGCTTGCTACTACGTGCGCCGAGCCGCAGCGTCCGTGGCCGGGGCGATGCGCGCTCTTTAGGCGAGCCACGTTATTGAGTTGACCGACGCTTCCCAAATATGCTACCGATCATATCAAAACACAAGGTTCGAAGACGTACTGTTGTGTTGAGGTGCGGATAAACACAGTAAAAGCATTCCAGTGTTGCAGTTTTGCCTTCGATGAAAAAGTTGAATTCGGGCGAAAGTAAATAGTATTTCGCCTTGAAATTGAAATTTTCGAAATTGAATTGAGTTGCGAGTGAAATTCCTTGAAAAATCAATGAAAAAGAGGTCAGAGGTTCTCTGAAAAACATCCATGTCAAAGAAGGGAATGGTTGAACGATCGAATATCAAACGGAGTCCGGCTTCATTTCCAATTTTTGTTCCTCCATCTGCAGAATATCTGAACCCGAAAGACAAGTATCTCATACCTGCAACTTTATTTTGGGACCCCAAAACTGAAAAAAAGGCAACCCAGCTAATGCATTTGCTCCACATCTTTCCATAGAGATGGTCTTGATATAGAGGTGAACGCTCAGGGTAGCGTGAGATACCCCCTCCATTCAGACCTTAACTTTGAGAGCTTTTTGTGAGCTTTTAAGTTGATTTCATAGAAAACCAGTACCGGCATCGAGTTTCTCGCGAAATTTTACAAAGGATTCCGGAATTGAATCGCAAATCTCTCACAAATGCATGCGCTATATTTTTCTCAATGTGGTGTCACTAATAGGTCCCTCCCATAATGTTGACGCGATATAATTCGGGGTTATATGAGTGTCCACCGCTACAATCAATCGAATTTCTACCTATAGACAGGTACTTATTTATTCTAAGACTATCTATGACGTGCTCAGGTGTGAAACAGACTGTTGCAACTTAGAAAGTAGAGGCACGGAAGCGTTAAGTGAGCTTCGAGCCGGTAGTTAAGGAGGCTGCGAGGAGGGGGGCGGAGGGGGGAGAAATAAAAAACTGAGCGGATTTCATTGGTCCGTTCGAGTGTGGAGGAATTTGAGCGGAACATACGTTGGCGCAATCACGGTGTACGTGCCTCTATGCAAATGGCTCTGGGTTCGCGTCGAGCCGAGTCGAGCGCGCTTTCGGGCGAATCGCCATGGCGCGAGCTCGAGCTCGCTTCCAGCCGAGCGCGACATCCTTCGCCTCTCGATTACATAAATCTATCCGTGTAAAGCGGATCGAATCACCGTTTTGCTGCCTATTGCCAATCCTCGTCCACGTCTCCCGACCTCCACGCCACGATAAAAAATCAATCGAGGAAAAAATTGACTGCATTCTCCATGAAAGGCGCCAAGTGTTTTATCACGATGGGAACAGGTATAGCGTTTTTTATGATAGGAGAAACACATTGCAATACCCCGATTCAACAATAAAATACAAGAAAAATACGTTGAAAACTGGGCATGACGAGGCTAAATGGAATATGATAACACAGATAGAACGTTTCGGAATCAATCGAGGAAAAAATTGACTGCATCCTCTATTAAAGGTGCAAAGTTTTTTATCACGATGGAAATAGGTATAGCGTTTTTTACGATAGGAGGAACACATTGCAATACCCCGTTTTTACAATAAAATACAAGAAAAATACGTTATGACTGGGAATGACGAGGTTAAATGGAGTATGAACACAAGTAGGACGTTTTGGACTAAAAGAATGTGCCCAGTCTCAAAAGACTTGAAGTTTTCTCGTGATGGAAACAGGTATAGTACGTTTTGTTATGAGAGGAGAAACACATCACAAAGTACGTACAGACTCTCGAAAAATTACTCTTGATTTGATCGGATTTTGGCTGGAATCGAGAGCCGTACCTTATAATTTACGCGGATTTCCTTTCGATTCAAGCAACCAGCGATTGAATCAAGAATATTCTTTCTTTCTAATTTTTTCAGAGCCTAGTCTCTGGATTCAATAGACTTTTTCCAGTGCAGGTTGGTGCACAGCGGTCCTCCAAACGTGCTGTTCCGACTTATCTTCTCACTTTCTGGTAGATCCCAAGTTTGACCCACCAAAACACGATTCTGTGACTAGCACGACCAAGCACACTGGAAAAAAAAAACACATTGGATCTAGAGTCCAGACTCTTGAAAACATTGACAAGAAAAAATACTCTTGATTCAATCGGATTTTGGCTTGAATCAAAACGAAATCCGCTGAAATTAAGAGGTTGGTTCTTGATTTAAGCTAGATTCTGATTGAATCAAGAGACTTTTTTCTTGTCGATGTTTTTAAGAGTCTGGACTCTAGATCCAATGTGTTTTTTCTCCAGTGCATTGGCCTCTCGTATTGGCCGAAATTTTTCCGAGTCGTCGGCTCGGGCACCCCCGCGGCGCTTGTGTTCAAATCGAAACTTATTTAGAGCGAAGACAACGCTCATGAGACCTCAGCCGGGCATAACTCGACCGCACTCTGAATTATCTCTTCGGCGATGGAGACAAATCACGTTTGTCTGGCCGTTGAAAGGAGGTGCGCTTAAAAAATGATTTTGACCCGAGGTGGCGTGGCTTGCGTCTCACCACCTGGGCCGGACGCCCGCCGCCCGTCGCTCCACGCACGCCAGACTCCTATACTAAAAACGCCGTATGAACCTTTGAACGTTGCCAAATTTCCTACGTAAAAAACCAGAATTTGTAACGAAACTTGTGAGCATTTTCCGTTCAATTTCAAGGAGAATTTTATCCGCATTTTATTCTAAGATATCTGAAAATTTCAACGAGAAACATTCTTTACTTCTCTCGGAAATAATAATTCTATTGGGGGAAATTTGGCAACATTTGAATGTTCATACGATGTTTTTCCTTCGCACGGCAGTGTATGAATGGTGCGAAGGGTGTTGTAAAGCGGCAGGTACACCATCCATCAAGCCTCCGACCAGGCGGCCCACACCTTCCTTAAGTGGGGCCATTTTTTTTTTTTTTTTTTAAACTTTGGAACTCATGACGTTCATGCATGCAGGGGTACAGATTTTTGAAAGAGCAACATTGAAAATCAATTTAAACGTGCAGAAAAACTTCTTAGAAGTATAGATACCTCTGCATTTGAGAATAGGAGGTTTCCTCTCTTGGAGAAAAAAATTGGTCGCAAATATTCAGCGAGGAATGAATCAAGTTTAAAAGAAGAACCAGCATTATGGAGAACACGGGGTCTGAACGGGTTTCATTTTATTTCTCATGAAGAGAATAAGCGTTGGAAAATTTGAATTTTCGTGAACTGCATGCGAGAGCCTCAATTTTCGTTATTTTTGCAAAGAAAGTCAAAGTCACATCATTTAATATTTTTGATAACTGAGTCTCCTTCCCTGATAGCAAAAGGAGCCGGTTCAATTCAATTCAGAGTTCCTGTTGCTGAAATCAATTCTGAAAAAGGAGCCAACAACATGGTGATGCAAATGGCGATGTTACGAGCAATTAAACAAAGACACACCTTGTTTGCCTATAAAAAATATATTCCTTTACGTTAAAATTCCATCAATGAAGGACGAAAAAAGAAAGAAAAATGCGAGGGAATTCAATTTGACTGAACCTAAATAACGGATCGTAAGTTTTTAGTTCTGCATCAGTTATTATGAATATCTATGGACAAATTATAATTTCAGACTTCCAAAGCTAAAAATCCAGAAATTGAGATTAATCGTTCAAATATCGAAGCGTTCTTGCAAGCGCTGTGGAACCACCTTGAATTTTTGAGCATGTGTAATTTCTACGAATTCTAAGTATAACCACTAGGAATTTGGAAAATTGGAACTCGACAGGCAATGACTAAAATCAGCGGCAAATGTTGCTCGGTTGCATTACATGTAGGTTCTGATATTAATCGTAAGGATGCACAATAAACAGCAAATATAGGAATGTATACGTCAGTTCACCCGAACTCGCTTGAACGGAAGAGTCAAAATATTTCGACTCATTAAAGACCTCGTAAATGGAACGTGAACACGGGCTCAGCGAATTTAATTGATGCTATACGGAAACCCTCGAAAAGCACAAGAAGGCTAATTGGAATTAATAAAAGGTTTAACAAGTTTTCCGGCAGGGTTGCTTTTTCCGAAACACTTTGAAAATATTTGGCCGTAATACCTATGAAAGTTCTTCAATACTTGAGCGTTTCTCGTCGAATGATAAATAAAGACGTTAGGACGTACTTTTTGATTTAACACGGGAAATGTACTGCGGAGGAGGGATGCATTTTGTCCATCCCTTAATAAAAGTTAAAAATCCGTGATAATAATACCCAAAACTATCAAACAGTGCATATTTGAATACCGACTGAATTGCCTTTTCCAGCATTTTAGGGCTCTCATTTCACCAACTTTATGAAGTGGGATAAATAAGTCCTTTTTTATTATAGCACTTCTTCTGTTCCCATTCATTTTCTGCAGGACGGATTTCCGCGCACTACGAAGATGATCAGCATTCACATGGCTGGTTCTCGTGATAGGTAATACACTGCATGCTCACGGTATCACTGGGATAAATAAAACACAATTTGGATCTAAGAAGGTTCCAGACTTCTTAAAACAAGCAATGAGCGGGAAAACACGCAAAAATCATTTCAATCTCCATATGATGGCGTCAATGTACTTTCCGAGAAACCCCATTCCTTCGTAAGACTGTTAAATCATAGATTTTATTCTCTAAGACTATTTAACTAATCATCAGAAAACGACCGAAATGATACTTATCGAACACAGTAAAAATATGATTTAAGCTACCACATGAAATTGACTAAATTACGCGCTCTTACCTCAGCCCTCCTGAAAAAAGGCTTCCTCGCTCGTTTAAATTGTTTTCAATAGCTCGAGTGTCCTGAAATGCATATCGCAGGACATCGCGACGATGTGCTTATAAATTCTTGATTCCTACAGTGAGGTAGTGAAAAAAGAACTTTCTACGGTTGACTAAAGGGGTATTGAATTTAATTCTGAAATAAACAACTTTTTTGCAAATTGAATTCAAGCTCACGTTCAATTCTACCGCCTAAAATTGCTGTTGAAACATGAAACATCAGAAAATGAGTCTACGGTGAAGCTAACGGCAACACAGCCCACTTGTGCAACACGTGCGGGAAGTTGGGAACCGATAAATTTCCGCGAAAATTCTTACAAGTGAGTGGCAGATCAACTTCTGCTTTTGTTCATCGCCGAATTACGCTCCCCTAATGAACACATATCAAACGAGGTCTTATATGCCGAGCTTTTCATTAGTCCGCGATGGCAGCGCCGGGCCTCCCGCCCAGTGGCGTGGTGGCTTTGCGATATATCGATTGTTAAGCCATTTAAACCTATGGAAAAGGATCGATAAACAGGGTGTTCGCAGCGAACACCTTAATAATCGATTCTTTACTATAGGTTTAAATGGCGTAACAATCGATATATCGCAAAGCACGCCACGCCACTGAACCCGCCCCCGTGAATTTAATTTGCGGCGAAACACGGAGCAGAGTTGCGACGCGAAACTTTTGCAATATTTTATAATTTGATGCTCACTTAAAAATGGATCGCTCGTCTTCCCCGAGCGAAGCGCCCGGGACATCCCTTTGAACTCGTCGGATGAGCCCGGCGTGATTTCAGCCGAGCGCTTTTTCGGGTCCCCTCGCCTATGATCATTCCCGAAACGTTTTCGGGTGAGCTAATTAATTGGAGGAAGCTTCCCTCCGACCGCATCGGAACGCTCTTCCGAATGAAATTGCGAGTTTTCTCAGGGGCCAAAAAGCTCCGTGTCGTGTCGTCTTAGTCTATAATGGAGATCTTCTGCATCCGAACATAATGAAAAGAGCTTTGGGAGAGGATAACCTTGCACGGTGCTTCGATTTTAACCCCATTAGTAAATATTACATGAGATACACTAAAAAAAAAAACACAATTGGATCTAGAGTCCAGACTCTTTAAAAACATCGACAAGAAAAAATACTCTTGATTCA
Source organism: Bemisia tabaci (assembly GCF_918797505.1). Lineage (NCBI taxonomy): Eukaryota > Metazoa > Arthropoda > Insecta > Hemiptera > Aleyrodidae > Bemisia > Bemisia tabaci. Next base: position 22,807,674 of record NC_092796.1, read on the forward strand.
ATCGGATTTTTGCTTACATCAAGAACCAAGCCTCTTAATTTGAGCGGATTTCCTTTTGATTTAAGCAAAAATCTGATTGAATCAAGAGTATTTTTTCTTGTCGATGTTTTCAAGAGTCTCGACTCTAGATCCGATGTGTCTTTTTTCCAGTGTAGACTTAATCAGACAAATGTAAATTTAATATTCTAAGAAAATGCAAAAAAGGCAGAATAATAAATATCCCAAAAAAGCTGGAAATCAAAATAAGAAAAGAAATTGGGGAATTATTAAACACCCAGGTAGAAAGTCAAGTGGCACACCTGCTTTTCCCACCTTCCTTGCTGGAACTCACGAATTTGCAATCACGAGTGCGCGCGGATAAACAGATACCCGCTGATAACGTGGTGTAGAGCAGTAACGTATTTATTTTTATTTTCATTTCCTCGACAAGTTTGCGTCTCGCGATCACTATTCGACCTGAAGATGGGTCCGAAATGATCGTCGTCGTTTTTCAACTAAGAAAATCATGACCGAACGATTAAAAAATGAGTGCATACATAAACGAAGATTAAAATATTTGCCTATATTTTGTGGACGGATTTCGTCCGATACTTCTCTTTCCTAGAGATGTCTAATTTCATGAAGCTCGAAATTATTAATTTCGAGGTTTCTCCTTCAAATTAGTACGCAAAGCCCTTCTCGTTACAGTTGAGATTAGTGTCACTAACAATCAGCGAAAGTTTGAATACATTTGGAGAAAAAATGTAACTTTGATCAAAGTAGTTTCCCCAAATTTTTCGTGTCAGTGCACACTAGCTCAAGACATAATATTCAACAATACTGGTTCCATTTATTTCTGTTAAACCTCAATACCTTATCCTATTACATCAAAATAACGAACTTTCTCATTCCAACGCTGGTACTCCTCTGCTAAATCTGCTTTAATACAAATTCCGCGAAATAAATATCGAATCTATCCATGCAGGATGTCAATACACTGGGCAAATAGAACGCACCTTGGCATAGTCTGCAATATCGATACGCAATAGGTTGCGGCCCGACGAATTATTCGGGGCAAGCACTCGTGAATTCGGGGTTGAAATAAATCGTGAAGAGGAGCGAGGCGCGACGCACTGCCGGCTTGGGCAAATATCAGTCGCTTCTGGAGCTATTCAACGCAATTATTGATGAAAATGAATGATCAGCGATTTAAAACGATAGAAACTGCTATAAATTTTGTTAAATAAGTACTTTACATCAAATTACGGGAAACGAGAGAGTAGAGATGGAATTAGCAAGGCAAAATCCGTTTTGCAAACGATTACACTCGACAAATTTATGGTACTTAGAAAAATCCAGGAGCCGTGACACAAGTTTTTTGTAGACTTTTCCACATTTTGGATGGAGCCAATTTTTATTAATTTTGCTCGTTGAAAATGCGTGTTGAAAATGTCAATATTGAACTTGAACATATTGCGATTTACATTTTGAACTGATCGAGAGATGCTCTGCATTCCACGGTTATTCAAGGAGGGATTCCTAACTGAAACATTTTTGTAGACTGTAAAATAACTTTCTCTTTTTTGAACGAATTTTATTTAAATACACGGAAAAAAAAAGGTTGTTAGGGGGACAGTTCACGGTTGTAGTTGGCGAAATGGTAATTGGAACCGACGTGCTGGGTGCTACTACCAGAGTGCCAGTGCAGGTGACGAACCCGCTCAGGTAAACATAACTACCGTGCGGTGGCTAATACGTTTTCCTGGCTTGTCTCCTGTCGGCTGGTTGTAACAACTACCTCGCGTGTGCTGCCCTCCTTCAAAATTTCCGTTACAATTTAGTTCAGATTAAAATGGCGTCGGGTACGGCAGCTTTCCACGCGTGAGAATGGCGTGGGCTTTGAATCCAGATCGTGGAAATGGAGTGAATAATTTCAATCACAATAGTACGGTGGGTAGTTGCAACTTAGTGGCAAATCGTGATACAGTTTAGCGGTTTTCAGGGGTCAAAGTAGATGACATTTGAAGAGTTTTGAGTCGAAGAGGCATTTCGAATTTGGTGGCAGATCCAAGATGGCGGCCATTCAAAATGGCGCCCGGGCGCGTACTTTGAGCCGCTATAGATCGAGATCCACTGAACCGATTTAATTTTTCTTTTTTTTGTTTAAAAGATAATTTAAAGGTAAATATAAAAAAATTACAAAATTTTTGATTTTGACTATATACAGGGTGTTTTTTCCACAAAAACCGGTTTTTCAGAAACCCAAAAATCGTTTACATTTAAATAACTTTTCAGGATGGGCGTACCAGCAATTTAAGATGTGTTTATTCTGAAAGTGCTTGTTTTTAGCTTTCCAACGGTATATTACACTATGGGTCTGTAATTAACAGTTTGCGTTATATCTTAATCCGCGCGGCGGCGGCGCGCGATGGACCTCCGAAATAGCAGTCTAGCGCATACGCCATATCGCTCTAGTTCCGCTTCTACTGAACTGATTTCAGATTTTTTTGTTTTGTTCGGAAGGAGTAATAACGGAGAAATTTGAAGATAGCTAAGGAGGGTCTGAGCCCCCGACTCCTTTTTTATTCAATATAGAAAATGTCTATTTTTGTGCTATTCAGTGTTTTTTCCTTCTAGTACGTTGGCTTAGTGCCAAAAAAAGGGCAAAATGCTGCAAATCGTGTTATACCACTTTAGGAGGTCCAACAAGATGACATTTGAAGAGTTTTGAGTCGAAGAGGCATTTTCAAAATGGTGGCAGATCCAAGATGGCGGCCATTCAAAATGGCGGCCGGCGCGTACTTTAAGCCGCTATAGATCGAGATCCACTGAACCGATTTTAATTCTCTTTTTTTTGTTTGATAGATAATTGAAAGGTAAATAGAACAAAATCACAAACTTTTTGATTTTGACAATATACAGGGTGTTTTTTCCACAAAACCCGGTTTTTGTGCATTGATAAAAAAGCTTTTAACCCATATATCTTTTAAAATCGCATTATTAAGGCCCCTTTAAATATTCGCCATGTAAAAGAGCGTCTTTTGAGCTTTCCAACGATATATTACATGATGGGTCTATAATTTAAGGTTTTCGCACCACTGCGATCCGCGCGACGGCGGCACAGCGCGGGCCTGCATAAATTAATCCAGGGGCATATGTTGAAAAGGAGCCTCCCGTGGAATAGTGAATGGAGCAAGTGTGAAAAGTGGCCTAATCTCTTCTTTCCGATGTGCAGAAAAATAATTTAGATGTTGTCTAGCTCAATTTTGCGTCCAACCCCTCCAATTCAAGATGGCGGCCAAAATGGGGGCTCGGGGGTTGAAGATGTTGGAATTTGTTTTTGATGCCGTGTAAGGGGTCTATCACTATGTAACTTTTGTCGCAGAGTCCGAATTTGAGGTCCAAAATTGTCTCCGGCTCAAAGGGATGCCCAAAATCCAATATGGCCGCCAAAATTTCCACGATAGGGTCAAATCTCCGAAAGTTGCGTAAAACTGCCAAGTAGTATATCTTTCATTGGGTTTTCTGGGTCGTAAATTTCACCGATGAGGTCAGAATTTCACTACAGGTTTATTGAAGCCCAGAAATTTCAAAATGGCGGCCAACATGGCTGCCGCTCAGATAGTGAGAACGGTAGAGAAGTTACCATGCATACAATGATGAATTTTTCGTGCATGTTATGTACCCCGCTGATTCTGTATGTAGTCATTAAGTACATCGGAGTGGTAGTGATAGTTGTCTGTAGTACATCTAGGACATGTTCAAGAACGTATTTTCTGATTTTTCCTAAGAAGATACTTTTCTCGTTTGAAGGACAAAATACACAATTCTGAATAAAAAGGTCACCCTTGGGAGTTCAGCGGACAAAGGGGGATTCCAACTTTGGAGAGCGGGATTCTCACCACGATTTTAATTTTTTTTTTTTTTTTTTTTTTTTTTTTTTTTTTTTTTTTTTTTTTTTAAATAAAATCAGATAGTAAGCTGAGATTTAAGATAAATCGATACCAAAAATTCCACCATCAGCCAATCCCGCAATGACAGAAAGGTAACTTCTCTACCGTTCTCATTATCTGAGCGGCAGCCATGTTGGCCACCATCTTGGTTCTTAGAGAACTTTTATCGGCCTGTTTCGGTATTTGGACCTCATTTGTGGAATTTGCGACCCAAAAATCCAATGCAGGGGCACCTCACTCGAGGATACGAGCCTCAACAAAATATTTCACTCCGCAACGGCAGCCATATTGGCCGCCATTTTGAAATTTCTGGGCTTCAATAAACCTGTAGTGAAATTCTGACCTAATCGGTGAAATTTACGACCCAGAAAACCCAATGAAAGATATACTACTTGGCAGTTTTACGCAACTTTCGGAGATTTGACCCTATCGTGGAGATTTTGGCGGCCATATTGGATTTTGGGCATCCCTTTGAGCCGGAGACAATTTTGGACCTCAAATTCATACATGTATGCATGGTAACTTCTCTACCGTTCTCACTATCTGAGCGGCAGCCATGTTGGCCGCCATTTTGAAATTTCTGGGCTTCAATAAACCTGTAGTGAAATTCTGACCTCATCGGTGAAATTTACGACCCAGAAAACCCAATGAAAGATATACTACTTGGCAGTTTTACGCAACTTTCGGAGATTTGACCCTATCGTGGAGATTTTGGCGGCCATATTGGATTTTGGGCATCCCTTTGAGCCGGAGACAATTTTGGACCTCAAATTCGGACTCTACGATAAAAGTTACATAGTGATAGACCCCTTACACGGCATCAAAAACAAATTCCAACATCTTCAACCCCCGAGCCCCCATTTTGGCCGCCATCTTGAATTGGAGGGGTTGGACGCAAAATTGAGCTAGACAACATCTAAATTATTTTTCTGCACATCGGAAAGAAGAGATTAGGCCACTTTTCACACTTGCTCCATTCACTATTCCACGGGAGGCTCCTTTTCAACATATGCCCCTGGATTAATTTATGCAGGCCCGCGCTGTGCCGCCGTCGCGCGGATCGCAGTGGTGCGAAAACCTTAAATTATAGACCCATCATGTAATATATCGTTGGAAAGCTCAAAAGACGCTCTTTTACATGGCGAATATTTAAAGGGGCCTTAATAATGCGATTTTAAAAGATATATGGGTTAAAAGCTTTTTTATCAATGCACAAAAACCGGGTTTTGTGGAAAAAACACCCTGTATATTGTCAAAATCAAAAAGTTTGTGATTTTGTTCTATTTACCTTTCAATTATCTATCAAACAAAAAAAAGAGAATTAAAATCGGTTCAGTGGATCTCGATCTATAGCGGCTTAAAGTACGCGCCGGCCGCCATTTTGAATGGCCGCCATCTTGGATCTGCCACCATTTTGAAAATGCCTCTTCGACTCAAAACTCTTCAAATGTCATCTAGTTTGATCCCTGAAAGCCGCTAAACTGTATCACGATTTGCCACTATTTGCCCTTTTTTGGTAATTACCCACCGTACTACAAGTGCTAGAGTCCCTTTATACCCAGAGTTAAGACAACTCGATTATCAGCTGACTGGCAGCCGGCCTTGGCTGGCCATGGAGGCCGAAACGAGTGCACCCAAACGAACGATATTGAGGGATAAGGATCAGGAATCCTGCGATGTCTGTCACACAAAAACAACAACATCAACAAATTGATCAATTAAAAAGAAAATGAGATTGGTTTGTGAATAATTTCTTAATCTATTTTCATTTTGGACCGATGGAAATAACAATTTACTCTTGATAAACCACAATTAGGTAATATTTTCATTATTCTTGTTCATATTCGAGGTACCGCCATCTTGGTGCACTCGTTTCGGCCTCCATGCGCGAGAACCAATCAGAATTGGATTTTTTTCTAGGCCACTTTCAGCCCAACCAAAAGTGAGTTGTCTTAACTCTGGGTATAAAGGGACTCTAACAAGTGCATATAAGTATAATGATATTTGAATTTGCCGCGTGTGGTCCGAGCCGGCAACATTTGGACAGCTGGAGCTGGGTGAGTGAGAAATGTGCACCGTCTATCAATTCTGTTCTCTGTGATCATCCTCCTTTGTTATCAGCCACGCTTGTGCAGTGTCGAATGCTTCATTTTATCTCAAATCAACTCTCATATCCCTGAATAATTAAAAAACAGTGCTGAGTTTTTGTATTTGAAACTCTGAATTGTGTGTCTCATAGCTTATCAGTTACTTAAAGTACTCAGGAACGTCCATTTAGGCACCTTTTTGTTTCATCAACCTTGTGCCTCGAGGATCAAGTTCGGCACTCGCTGTAATTTGTGATTTCTATTTCTTCCAAAGCCATGGTAACGAAGTGAGAATGTTAACGTATCTATACAAAAAGGAGACTATATCTTCTTCCGAATCAGTTCTACAGAGTGTGCTTTTCTCACGTAACCGAACGTCACAGATCCAGCTTGTCTCGTTCCAATGATTTTGTCTAACAATTGAAGTACATAATGTTTCTCAGGTACCCACCTACAATTTTCAGTAATCCCCTTTGTTCTTTTCAGTTAGTTTTCTTGTTTGATGAACCTGCTCTCCTGAATTTAATAGGAGTCTGATTCAGAGAGATACATGAGCCCATCGGTATAACCTCAAAACATCTTCCTCCTTAAAGAGTAATTGATAGCTGTATGACTTTTTAAACAAATTACTCAGCTGATTGCATCTTGCAGTCTCAGTATTTGTTTGAAAATTTAGCAGTGTTGATTCATCTATTTCACCCAATAGTTGCAGCCTCACTGCTTAAGCTTACGCTCTTACCTTAAAGATTGTGCAATTATTGTCAGGTGCGCGCACAGTGAGTTGTTGCTTAAATGCATGTTACCTCTACATATGGACTTTCATCTTATAATTTTTGAAATGAAAATCAGTGGTGCATCTATTATTTAATGAAAGGCGAATGAAAAAAAAAAAAAACCAGAAAGTGTAGTGTACTCAAGAGATTCACATCCAACTCTGCAGAAAATTCATACCCTCTGATTCAATCGCAAAAATTGTCTGGTGAGTCAGTGTTTTATTTTATTCTCCGCTTCAACACCATCCATGTTCTCTGCAATTGTGACCGATCAGGATATTCTCACATTTTATTTTATTAACGACTCTAGTGCTCTTCGCAGGGAGAATTAGTTTTAGCATACCTACATTGAATGTCTTATGCCCATCCAACTTCATATTCTAACAAGAACTAGATATTATAATAAGTTGTGCAGTTCTGTAAACCTTTCTTGATACTTAAGTTTTAAAATGGTGTATGCAGAATTTGTATTTGTATTTCATGAGAGTGATCTTTAATCAGTTCTCTTCAAGCAAGTTTTCTCACTGACTTGAATAGAGATACTGTTCCTTGCATGAACCAATCATTGCTCCTAGACCTAATGAGGTATTTTTTTTATTTTTCAATCGTGCTTAATTCTTGTTTAGAGAGATGTGTATGTGTCAAAGGCAAATAGTCAAATTAGGCATTTTATCAATACCTAGGCAGATAGTCAAATTTTCAGATGTTGCGAGGTTTCTTATGTTTTCACAGAGACCTCTCGAATTTCCAATATTTAAAGTGTGAAAATCCATTAAAGTACAGACTGTTATTGCCTTTCCTATTCAAAAATGCTCCTCACATTTCTTCAGCTGTCCAAATTGTGAAATAAGTTTATTTTATTAAATGCTGTGTATTTTGAGATAAATGTGCAATCTAGGACTAGAAATAACTCAGGTATTTATCATTGTATGAAGCAAATTTCTACAGAGAATTCCTTCCCACATGATCAGAGCATTATTTTGTCTACAGTTAGTAAAATAATCAGAATTTCAGTCTAAGTGAAAATATTTGACCATTTGCCTAGGCATTCAACCAAATGCCTGATTTGACTATTTGCCTTCAACATATGCACCTACAACGACCGATCAGCGATTCAAAATTGGGAGGAACTGAAGTTACTTGGGAATTTAAAAAAAAAATGAATTCAAGGAAAATTAGGAAAAATTAATAACCAGATTTTTCTCTCCCTGCACTGTTTTTCATGCCTAACACCAGATCATTTTCCAAATTAAATTTTAGGCTTCATGGCATCGATTTTGATTAAAATTTGCTGTGCTGTCTGACTAAATATTTTCAAAATTATGACACAAGAGCCCCGCTTTTGAAGGTCCGAATGTCTTTTTTAGCCTCAAATAGTGACCGAGGGAGGTCTCTTCATTTTTCATTTAAACTCTCAGATATTAAAATAAACAATGTGACTTTATTATTGCAAATTAATACATGAAGTCGAGAGATTTAATGAAAGGGGGGGGGGAGAGATGATTCCAAATACCCCTCAATAGAAGACAATATCCCATGTATCCTCTGGGAGGGATGCAAAAATCCCTGTTGGTCTTAGCAGGACCAACGGGGATTTTTGCATCTCTTCCAGAGGGTACATAGGATCTTTTCCTCTATTGAGGGAAATTTGGAATCATCTCTCCCCCTCCCCTTTCATTAAATATCTCGACATTATGTATTAATGGGCACCCTAGCCCCCCCCCCCCCCCTCCCCACGAGAAAAAACACGGCAGTCAGGAGTACCAAAAATGGGCACTCCCTACTAGCGTGCGGTAGCGAAAAACGCGCCAGCTACCCTGCTGGTTTTCTAAACTGCCGTGCGCTTGTAGACCCAAGGTAGTCGTCTCAACCACCGGAAAGTAGTTGAGACAACTACCGTGGCAGTCACGGTGGCCACCACGGTAGTTGTCTCAACTATTTTCCGGTAGTTGAAGCTACTGCCACGGTGGTTGAGATGACTACCTTGAGTCTACCGGCGCACGGCAGTTTAGACAACCAGCAGGGTAGCTGGCGCGTTTTTCGCTACCGCACGCTAGTAGGGAGTGCCCATTTCTGGTACTCCTGACTACCTTGTTTTTTTTCCGTGTATAACGTACCTGCTACAAGTATTTCATTGTATTTATCTACATGATTTCGAGCTAAAATTAAACGAATTGCATTAAATTTACAGGGTAACGTTAGATAATACAATGAATTAGTAAAATACTTAGGTCTTTGAAAAAAATCAATGGATACAAATAGAGCACACATACATATTGTTGTCGTAGCAGTGATGAATTTTTAAGAATAAATAAGTATTAAATGGAGATGAATAATTAGCTCAAATAAAAGAATTACGCTAGCTCATAAACAAAGCACTGCATCTTTTCACTCGTATAGGATCTTTCATTTGCTAATCGAACATTCATAAAGTGTCATCTCGCATGTTCGAAAAAACCTTCATGAGAACCGGCAAAATTCGCGAATGTTTCGTATCTTGTCAAATCTTGACTTGAGGACTTAGGGAAATGACGGGGATATGCGGGTTGATTTTATCCGTTGAATTTACACGCGTTTTACATTGTGAACTACGACGAACTATTGTCACCAGTCAAAACGCCTTCAGTTTCGTGCGATACTTTGGCGCCCACGCCGGAGTTAATATATTTGTATCAAAAATCGTTGCGCATTTTGATACCAACTCGAGGGATCCTTCAATCACTTGTCAAACATTTGTGGTGCAGGGCCAGATTAGCTGGGTGCTGTAGCATCCCAACCTCACGGTTAGGGTTGTAAGTTTCTATAGGTCACTAAGTACAAATGCCGACATTTTCGTACAAAAGTTAAACGAACTGCTTCATAGCATATACCCATGTGAAAAACTAATCCTTGCCGGCGCATTGACCATTAATTTAGACTTAGGTTGTGACAATGCGCATGTTAAAAACTTCCTAAATTCAATGAAAGAGGCTAAATGTAGGCCTCAGAGCCGAGGCTACAAAGACGTCGAAATTCAAATTTCGTGTCGCGGCTCTAGCGGCGGGAACAAATCTGCGTTTCGGCCAAATAGGTCGGTAACCCACCTACGTTCCATACACCTTGCCCATCACCGACCTTGGATGACCAGATGACCTCTGAAACGCATTTGTTCGGGGCAATGGCGTGGCGTGCTTTGCGATATATCGATTGTTATGGCATTTAAACCCATGGAAAAAGATCGATAAATAGAGTGTTCGCAGCGAACACCTAAATAATCGATCTTTTTCCATAGGTTTAAATGCCATAACAATCGATGTATCGCAAAGCACGCCACGCCACGCCACGCCACTGCGGGCCGATTATTGAAATTGTTAGACAAAGCTATAGACAAAGACGACAAAAAGGATTTGGAGGGATCCTACTGGTGGAAGCAGGTGGTGGCAATGGACTAACTAACGGCAACCCACCAAAGACCCGACGACTAGTCCATGATTTTCTTCCTTAGTCTATAGGAACTAACCATGTCAACCAATAGGATCGCTCCATATTCCCTATGTCCTCTTTGTCTATCGCTTTGTCTATCAGTTTCAATAATCGCCCCGCTGTTTGGGGGTTCGATCTGGCGACGCTCGCTGGGACACCGTTGAAGATCGGCGTTGACGGAGCAGGAGCAGGGGCAGCGGGCAGCGAGCGCATAGCGGCGGTGAATCCGTTTTCGGGGCGCGACGAAGCGAGGAGAACAGGTACCCGCTGCCCCGTTAAACATTGCCTATTAATAACGATTGAACGTATGGCTTTGGTCGTACAAGTTGGTCATTTGCGGGAGTTAGCATTAAGTTGCGCCTGACACCCCCTCCCCTCGGCCCCTCCCGGGCCTCCCGCTATTAAAACACTTGACGCAATGTTAATTATCAGAGGTGTCACCAGCACCGCGGCGCCCTGTCAAGAGGTCCCACTCGCTCTCGCGTCCTTCTATAAAACACTCCGGCCCGCCAGCCCGCGCCCCTCCCCCAACCCCTTGTCCACCCTCCCCCCCCCGGCTCGTAGCCCCAACTCCCTCGTCGGTGACCCCTATCGCGCGAATCCCATTCGGCGCCCTCTCGTCTCTACACGCCTGATTGGGCCCTGTGTGACTGTGTTTCGTCCACAGAGAAAAAAACCCACCCTTGCTCTGATTTTTAGTTCTTCCGGGAAGTCGGTCAAATCCTTTGCCGCAGTTTAATTGAAACAAAAAAAACGGGTTTGATTTAACTGCGGAGAAATTAGTGTTGGATTTCACGTTGGAAAGTTTGATGGTCTTTAATTTTTAAAATAATTTTTCCGATGACCCGTTGAGCGGTGTTTTGAATGGATTTGGCAATGATTTTTTCAAAATCAACTGATAAGGGTAATCGGTCAAAAACAGTCATTTTTTGATAGGGCCTTACTTGTAGACAAGGAAAATGATGATGCCACGCGCAAAAAACTGGAAAATAATAATTGAGTACATATACATGGTGGGCCTAGAGTAACTTGAACAAATAGAGATGAAAGGTTCCAGTTTGAACCATTGCTGATTGTGGCAAGGGGCTGATTTTTGTGGGGCAACGGGTCGGAGAGAAACTAAATATTTTTAAATGGTAACCCCTCTTCGTGATACATCGTTAGAAAAATGATAAAAAAACAAGAATGCTCGCACAAACCGGAGCTAAATCCGTATTTTCGCTCTCGAGATATTCACGACTAAAATGCAGTTCGGACTAATATTCAAAAATTGATAAGCCCTGCTTAAAAAGTCGCAAAGAGGCCATCAACGGGTTAAAATTAGTAGCACTGCTGTTTCCTTCATAGTTAAATTACCGCATGGTGTTCTCCTCGTTAGTTTTCACACTGGAAAAAAACACATTGGATCTTGAGTTCAGACTCTTAAAAACATCGACAAGAAAAAATACTCAACATTCAATCGGATTTTTGCTCAAATCAAGAACCAAGCTTCTAAATTTGAGCGGATTTCCTTTTGATTTAAGCAAAAATCTGATTGAATCAAGAGTATTTTTGCTCTTGTCAACGTTTTCAAGAGCCTGAACTCTAGATCCAATGTGTTTTTTTTCCAGTGCAGAGCGGGGGTGCTTGCCGCCTGAAAGTCCTTACGCGAACTGACGAAAAGCACATCCTCCGGTAATTTAGGTACCTCTCCCTTGGTTACCAACCCTGTCGATCTGTTTAAAACAATTCGACCAATTTCCTCGCGGAAATTCGCCTGAGGATATTTCTGCGATCGAATCGTAGTCAGGTTTCCTAGACGTCATGACGATGACGGGACGTCTCGAGAGCGGGGGGTAGCGGTGACGATTCCACAGGTGTGATGACTCGTGACTCGAGTCAAGTCGGAGTTGTCTTAGGCGGAGTCGGAGTCGGGATCGCAGGGCGCGACAGGTGCCGCGGCCGACGCAAGCTCGCCAGAGCGAGACACACTCCATTCGTCTCAATTATTCCTTTTTCTCTTTTAAACGCTCCTTGTTGTCAAGTAACCTCGAGGGTATCGTTCGAAGTACGACTGTTAACTTAATTGTCACCCAAGGCGAATTTTTCGGGAGTCATTTCAGTCGGGTCAGATGGAATTGGAACATCAGAACAGAATTTGAGTTGACCGGCGAAGTTCAGGTGAATCGTAACTGCAGTGGCGAGGCGTTAATGATCGAGTATTGATACTTCCCCATTTGAAGCTATGGTAAAGGATCGATTATTATGGCGTTGTCAAGTAACCTCGAGGGTATCGTTCGAAGTACGACTGTTAACTTAATTGTCACCCAAGGCGAATTTTTCGGGAGTCATTTCAGTCGGGTTAAAAGGAATTGGAACACCAGAATATGAGTTGACCAGCGAGGTTCAGGTGAACCGTAACTGCAGTGGCAAAGCGTGAATGATCGAGTATCGATATTTTCTCATTTGAAGCTATGGTAAAGGATAGATTATTAAGGTGTTCGTTGCGAACACCCTGTTTATCGATCATTACATAGGTTTTAACGGCAGATCAATCGATAAATCGTAAAGCACGCCACGCCACCTGATCTTAAACGGGTGATGGCGGCGGTTCCGTATTGGTCCACCAATGATTCTTCTGCAACGGGAGATATGAGAATAATGACTAATGTTAAATCTCACCAAAATATCCAGGTTCGGATTTACCTACTTGCTGCCCATAGGCCTGTATTTTGCCGCTCTCTTCTCATTCGTTTTGAAACATCAATAAAAACCACACTGTTAGCAAAAGTTCACGGAACTTTGCGTGAAAGTTAAGTTCCGTAAACCCATCAAGGCCTAAACCTATCAAACCTATGTGAACAAGGCCTTCGATTTGTAAGAAATGAACTTAAAAATAATGCAAGAACAAACATAAATGGGGTTTAATAATTTTAACCTCCGCCGCCGCGCCGCGCTGACTACACCGTTTTTGACGTAATGCGTGAAGTCTTTATGAAGTCTAGTAGGCGCTATGCGTTTCACGCTGAACGCGCTGTTTTTGACGCAATGCGTGAAGTATTCATACAGTCTTGCAGGTGGTAATATGTGTTACATGCCGACCGCCGCGCTGAGGGCTTCTCCTTTTCGTCTCAAGTCCTATTCATCATCATCAGTCCTATTGCTCTCTGCTCCGCGTCGCTCCATACCAAATTGTGTGTTTGGTTTCTCTCTTCACTCGACTAATTATTATTAAAGGTCGACTTTTGGGTCACCGAAAGAAGCTTTTCTCGTTTTTCTGCCTATAATTTTTTCATACCTATATTTAAAAAAAATGCAAAATTTGCCGCCATGAGCCGCGACCCATGTGGCCACCCCCTAATCCGGCCCTGAAATTATCATTGTACACGTGAAATAAAAACAAGCTGCTGGTTCCAACACTACTGTGTTGGAGAGCTCGCCTTTGGGAAACTATTAACAACTATTAATGCTTTTTTCTAAAATTGTATACGTATTAAATGAATCTTTACCCAATTATCAGAGGTTACATGCCGATGCAAAATGTTATGACGTAATTTCATAAGTCAAATTTTTCACATTTCAATAAATAAAGAGAAATAAAGAGAGAGAAATGGAATTATCTTTTATGAATGTGATTTTGCGGCAAATGTTGCAATGGCTATTTTTGCCATCGCATTTTTGTTTCTGGCTTTCATCGTTGATAAGCTTTTTCTTAACTTGTCAACAATGTAATGAAACCATATGATTTAATTTTAATTTTTTTTTTTTTTAAATCAAGTCGCCAACTTGAATTAAGGTTATACTTTGTTAAGCTGGCAGTCTGAAATTCTGAATTTTTATCGGCACAGAGTTCAAAGAAACTATAATTGAGCACGGTTCGGAGGAACGTTTCTGCCATAATTCTTACACAATACTTATGGTATACACTAAGAGCGGAAAAGGAACTCACTTGAATTTTAGCGTGGAGCTCGAAAGACCACTTCAAGTCTTTGTATGCGAGTGGCTCAATGGAGCACATCACGCCTTTGTATGTATGCGGTGGCTCAATGGAGCACCTCGCGCACTATAAATAGCACGGAGCTCGAAAGAGCACTTCATGCATCTGTATTTTAAGGTTAAAACGAACTCTAAAGAAACTCAATGCGAGGCTCAAACGAACTCTCAAGCATTCTTAATGCGAGGCTCAAACGAACTCCCAAGCATTCTTAATGCGAGGGGCTCAAACGAATCCTAAAGCATTCTTAATATGAGGTTTAAACAAACTCTGAAAGGATCCCAATGCGAGTCTCAACCGAGCTCTCAAGCATGCAATTATTTTGAGGTTAATTAACCTTCTATGGTACCAATAACGGCAATCTTAAGGATTATCCATTAATTATGCGCAAATCTCAATCTTAGTCTTAGTAACTTAAAATTAATTGAACAAATTATTAAATCACGTCGAGGTCACCATGTTTTTTATTTTAAGAAATAATAACAATTGCAAGTACAACTGCACACAAAAACTGCATTGAAAAGATAAGAGGATGATAACATACAATTAGGTAATTTGCTATAAAACCATAGCAACATGCTATGATATACTCGGCCACTGGAAAGTGCTGCTCTCTAGTGTAGCAAACGAGGAACAATTAATCCTCAGTTGAATGAGGGAACGGAAATGTTCGACGGAGGAAAACTGTAACCCGCGAAAATTCAACTTTTAGACCTTGAAATCAATGGGATTTTGGCCGTTCCTCCGACGGCAACGAGAACCATCCATTTGTCGCCACGGACACTACCAATGCTAAAAGAAATCGATCGCAAAGAGCTCTCCCGAGTGGGCGAGCTCAAAAAGAAAAAAAAGGAAAGAAAAAAAAGAAAAAGAAAAAAAGGGAAAGAAAAAAAAGAAAAAGAAACAAAAAATTTGATACAGCATAAACTTGCCCAAAAGTCATCTTAATGAGTAACACATTAGTCATTTTCGTCCAATATTTCAGATGAGAACCGGATAACCAAAATTGAAAAATAGTGAATAAAGAAAAACGTGATAATTTAAAAAAAAGTGTTATTATAAATAGAAAATTCATGGCTTTTCATATGAACACATATTCTAACGGGGGAGTATACGAGTGCTCATACGGCGTTTTACCGTAGAAGAAGGGCATTTCACAGCAATTCCTGACGCAATTTAGCGAGACCATTCGCGTTTTGATCGGGAAATTAACGACATGAAACTGACTGCGATTTACATGGATTTCGAATTATCATGGAACGTATAAAATACATACCTAAAGTTCGGGGTTGACTAAAATTATAGGGCATGCTAGGGCGGGAAGTAGAATACGGATGTAGGTAGATAGGGTGCGCAGGTGTGAGATCATTCCTGAAATCCTGATGACAGCACCGATATGGCGGAGCCTCACCGAACATCGGACATATGTGTTTGTCACCGAGGTGTGATGATCGATGTCATTTCCATGTTTTCCATGCCGATTGCAATGCCCCGGCGAGCGACCGTGACTTCGTCGAGCAACGTTGTCGCGTTTGGGATATTTCGTCGTCTCCTCACGAAGGTACGCGAGTAAATTTTAAAGTTCCTAAATTCCCCCTCGCAAATCACATTTTTACCACGAGAATTTGGGGCATTTCTCCCTGAAAATTTCACTGATTTCGCTTCTGATGAAAAAAATCAGAAAAATTTTCAGGGGAAATTGCGTAGGTACATTTAAAGAATTGAATTGCTAGGGTCAATTTGACTGCATTTTGCAATTTGGAACTATAAATTCTAGCCCGGTTTAAAAACAACGTATGTGCCATTAGTTTCCCTATGCACATAAGTGTTTTTTCAGATGAGCCAGAATTTATAGTTTCAAATTGCGAATTGCAAAATGCAGTCCAATTTCGTTGCGATGGAGTTACGTTCCTTCATGGGGGGAACGAAGCGTTGGCAGGAGATTTGGGATTTAGCCAGCAAATGCAAAAACATGCAAGAAGCATAATCATGCCATTGAATTTGTTCTAGTTTATTGCCAATCTCTACGGATGTTTCCACTAGCGATCATTTTTATTAAAAACGGATCTACCTCTGTACTTGGAATATTTTTAACACGGCGGATTTTACTTATAGCAAAGGTAGACCCCTGCACCAGTGGCTAGAACACTCCAAAATTGCTAGCATTGAGTCCATCAAATTAAAAAATATCTTTCCTGGGGCAGATGAAGGTTAAAAAAAGAAGAAGAAAAAGATGTAGACCGATGATGACCAATGCGATGATAAGGAGGGGTGGAAGAGAGGTTAAGGGGCGGGTATTACATAGCTTTGAAAAAATAAAAAAATCATCTAACCCTTTGAATTGAGGTATAGGAAAGTACCACTGGAAAAAAACACATTGGATCTAGAGTCCAGACTCTTACAAACATCGACAAGAAAAAGTACTCTTGATTCAATCAGAATCTAGCTCATATCAAGAACAAAGCCTCTTAATTTAAGCGGATTTCATTGTGATTCAAGGAAAAATCCGATTGAATCAAGAGTATTTTATCTTGTCAATGTTTTCAAGAGTCCGGACTCTAGATCCAATGTGTGTTTTATTTTTCCCCAGTGATTGATATGGAGATAAAAAGTATTGAAATATAAAGCCATGAGCATGTGGGACAAGGCCGAGTAGCATATATTTCGCAGACTCCCTCACCGGTTCCGTGAAAATTTTGCCGCCACCACAGGGATTCAAAGCCGGGACCTGTTGACCTAGAATCGGACGGGCTGATAACCACTTAAGATTTTTCCACCAAAATTCATTTCGGTTTGTCGAGTATCCCCAGCTTTGAAACAATATCGACACGATACGAAATGAAAATGAAACACCAACACTGACTAAAACGATAGATGAAGATAAAACCACCGAAGTGACCCGGACAGGTCACTTCAACCGGACGTAACAAATCAGTTGTAATGTCGATGTGTCATTATTATACCTGAATAAATACACGGCCGAGCCGGAGCCTGGGCAGCAACTAGTAATTGGAAACCGAAGAGGGGCTAAACGGAGCAAGATACAAGGCGAAGGGGTGAAAAATAAATATAATATTGTACGTGCACGTCATCGCATGGAAATGATGTGGAGGTTGCCAGACCTCACGATTACGTTATTCTGACTGTACATACAATGACTTCAGTGTAATGAGGGTTCTTAGCAACTAATGAATTATCCTTTTTTTTTCTTCCCTTTCTTCGAACATATGACCTGATAATTCTCCGCAACTCCTAAGTACTTGCCTGGTAGTTAACTTCCCAGCTTTTAATGGACGTTTTCTTTTGTCTCATTATTCTCGATCGGTAGAGATTTATTTAATGCTTTCCTCTGCACTGGAAAAAAAACACATTGGATCTAGAGTTCAGACTATTGAAAACATCGACAAGAAAAAATACTCTTGATTCCATCAGATTTAAGCTTAAATCAAGAACCAAGCCGTTTAATTGGAGCGGATTTCCTTTTGATTTAAGCTTCAATCTGATTAAATCAAGAGTCCTTCTCTTGTCACTGTTTTCAAGAGTCTGGACTCTAGAACCGATGTGTTTTTTTCCCAGTGTGGTAATATAACGGAGAAAAAACAAACAAACCGTCTTTTTGCGAATAACAGCCATCACAGGAAAAAGCTCGAGACTTTCGCCAGAATCAAAATCATTTGATTTATGACAAATTATTCAGAGTGGTATTTCGTGAAAAATGGCTTCCTGCTATGATAGCATTAAGGAAATATCTACGATAGATTCCATCTTTAAACGAACAATATATGATAGGATTAGGAATATAGCTAAATCATATCATGGTGCATCGGTAAAAACATCACCAAACTACTGATACGGTCCACTACTGCTTTTGACAGTTTGCTGCACGAAAATTCAATGCGATTTTAAAAATCTGACTTAAATATCATCAATTTGAGCCAAATTTTCTCCACTAAAAATTAAGTCACTTCAGCGCGGGCAAAGTAATCTTACTTTGAACTGGCGCCATGATTTCCATCTCGAATTGACAACGTAAAGAAGAACCCGTTTAGTACTTTTGTACTCTTTCATTTTCCCCAGATTCATTTCGTGCAAGTCGCTGTTGCAAGACCACCAGAGAGAATCTCAGGTTCTCCTTGGTATTAATTTCCATTCACGTGCCCGAAAATGTCTTATTTTGGGAGACGATTTGGCAGATGGAGAGGCGTTGAAGTTGAAGTAGTCAACTTAGCCTGCCCGCTCTGAACTTGTAATTGAGAATCTTATATTGGGCGTGTTCTTACCTCTGATTCGATCCTCACCGACTGCTTTTTAGGATAAGAGAGGAACTCGGGAGGATTTGGATCGCTCTGAAGGTGCGCACGAAGAAACTCGTGAGTCGGATCTTGAGATATATGAGTCGATGAAACCTTTGTTGCCAGACTGTCAAATTTACCCTTTTTTTCAATTTTTTACATCCGGCAAAAATCGTTAATTACAGAACACGTAAATTTAAATGTAAATATATGTCATAAATGTATGATATACTTATACGCTTTATAATTTTCTTGAATAGAAATGAAAGGTTTAAGGAATTTGTTGTGAGGAAAAGTAAAGACATTTAAAGAAATAATTAAAGATTAAATGTAAAGCTGAAAGACTGTAGAAGACGAAAAACTGCTCAAGATTAGGCCATGCTGCTCAATAGACTTTCTTTTTTGGGAATCAAGAAAGCCTCTTAATTTTAGCGGATTTCGTTTTGATTAAAGCAAAAATCCGATTGAATCAAGAGTATTTTTTCTTGTCAATGTTTTCAAGAGTCTGACTCTAGATCCAATGTGTTTTATTTTCGCGGTAGCTATTATTCTATGGTGTCTGGTGTGAACGTTAATATATGAAACATTGCGTCCTTCAATGTTTGCTTCCACTCACGGATGGACTCCATCTACCAGTGAAGTTCCATCACTGGTAGACGGAGTGACAACACAGCGAATCTTTCCACGACAGGAAGTCGTAGAATTACCCCATTCGCCGTGCGTCCTGCTAATCATCGATGCTACTGTGAAATAGATTCGACCAATAACTATGATTACGATAAATCTATCTGGAAAACCTGATTAAAGTCTTCGACACGAACCTTTTCGCACTCCCTCCTCCGTTACGGAGTCTTCCGCAGACAATTGATTTACAATCGAGAGGTGGTTATACTCGAGTTACGCGGAGTCAAGTAATGATGCGCTGTCTCGTCAAATGGTAGCAGTAGCGACTAAGTCCATCCCTTGGCAAGATGGAAATAAGTGTCCAGTAATCCTGCTTTCAGATAGCAGAGGGTCCAAGTGATTGTTGCAATTTATCAATGTTACGTGCAAGTTCCTGACGCTTGCGCCTCGTCAATCCAATACCTATAAGTTATTAAGCGCTCAGCCGATAGGAAGCGCTTCTTGATTTCAATCTGCCTACAGAATTATACTATATTGGTAAAAATGCATTCAACTGGTGCACCGGCTCAACGGCAAGATGGCGAATAGGGGACTCAAAAATTTAGAATAGATTTATCTGTTATACCTCCATATTCTGCTTCTGGTATCAAAGACAGGGCCGGATTAAGGGGTGGCCAAATGGGCCGCGGCCCATGGCGTGGCAAAATAATTTTTTTAAATGTAGGCATAAAAAAATGTCGGATTTAGAAGAAAAAATTAAAACGAGAAAAGGAGACAAAATCTCTCATTTCCTGAGATTGTAGTAATTTTTAATTTTGTCGTCTTTCAGTGATACAAGAGACAGCACCTTTAATTAGTCGAGTTAATAGAGAAACCAAACACGCAATTTGGCCTGGAACGGCGCGGCGCAGAGAAAAATGATGACGAGGACTTGAGATGAAAAGCAGAAGCCATCGGCGCGGCGATCGGCATGTAACACATATCAGCGCCTACAAGACTGCACGAACACTTCACGCATTGCATAAAACACAGTGCGGTCATTGCATTGCGGCCAGCGTGAAATGGATAGCGCCTATAAGAATGCATGAAAACTTCACGCATTGCCCCAAACACAGTGCGGTCAGCGTGAAACGCATGGCGCCTACAAGACTGCGTGAATACTTCACGCATTGCGCCAAAGACGTTGCGGTCTGCGCGGCACGGCGGCGGAAGTTAAAATTATTAAACCACATTCATGTTAGTTCTTTCATAGTTTTTTCGTTCATTTCTTATGAAGGAAGGCATTGGTCCGCACAGAGATAGGTTTACAAAACTTAACTTTTGCTAGTAGTGTTGACAGGGCATCCCCAAAAAATGTGTTCAACGTGAGTAAACGCGTCTTGTGCACCCCTCCCCCAATGGCACGTTCACTTGATGGTTTTCATTGATGTTTCAATACGAATGAGAAGGCGGCAGCAAAATACAGGCGACCCATGGGCGGCAAGAAGGTAAATCCGGCCCTGATCAAAAAGCGGAGGACAAAAAACGTTTTTCTACAATTTATTTTGATAACGGTAGTGTGCTCTTCTCAAAATTATAGTTGAAATTTTGGTGAGGCGAGTTTTTTTTTCTTTCAACGTCGCTCATCTACTTCGGAGAACTTAAAACGCGCCCACATGGAAAACAGCTGAGCGCCTCCCTAACACGAACGTGAATAGGGCTTTCCCGCTTGTTTCTATTATGAGATGCAGCAATATGTGAAATGCAGGTCAAGTTTCATATTCCATGGCATATTGCTTATCTTCTTACTTCATATATGACTTCCGAATACGCATTGAAGTTGACGCATTTTCTCAAAACTTATGACTTAATCCTGCAGCATAAAACTTTGTTACGGAAAATTTTTAAACATAAAACGAAACAAACATTTTCAACGGTGCCAACCGGGATAAGTGCTTTTCTGGTTCCACCATCGGTACCAGTATCCCCCGCTCATCCATAGATTTCATGCAGTTGATACTGACGATAAGCGGCAAATACGAGGAATATGTGTTGGTCATCTCCCCGTCGATTATATTGGCGAATGGAGGCCTCACCTCACTTTGTGTGCTCGATACCAGTAGAATTACACCTTTACGTTGGTGTTTAGCTTCTCGGCGCATGTTAATAGTCCGATTTTTACTTTCATTCCATCTACACAAGCACATAAAACGCGCTGCGCGCGCGCAATAGAACAGAACCGTAAATTAGTAAATTCTATTAACTCGTCGTAACAGCCTGCGAACGAATAGAGATGAGTCTGCTCTTGGATTGTCTCCTGGTGTTTCGTTGGTATTTTGATTTCAATCAACTCAAAGCATGACGGCTGTTGCCACGTCGCATGTTGACGTCATCAGGCCCCTAAGCGCTTTGAGGCGTGCAGTGAGATCACACTAAGGAAAAGAAGAAAAAAAAATTTCCTCAGTTTTTCCTGACAATGAGTTATTAAATAAGACAAATCTTTGAAAGGGTCACAGATGTAAACAAATTTAAGGAAAAAAAAAAAAAACTTAGACACTGCTGTCAGTTTGGTAATCAGGGAGAAGAGGGGGAGGGAGGGGCGTGCAGTGAGATCACACTAAGAAGAAAAAAACATTTTCCTTGTTTTTCCTGACAAAAACTTATTAAATAAGCCCTATCTTTGAATAGGTCAAAGATGGAAACAACTTTAAAAAAAAAAGTTTGGTAGTCTGGGAGAAGAGGGGGAGGGAAGAGGGGACTACCCCATTATTCGGACCAAAAATGTTGGAAAAGGAGGATCATGAATGTCAAATTCGCTCCTTTTCACTCGAGTTGGTTGAATTACACATGAGGCTTGAGTGCTTTGGGAAGGATAAAATTATAATTTTACACCTGCTTCATTTTTCTCATTAAGTCAATCCTCGAATTTTTTACTGTAATTATGCGTAATAGAAAAAGTGCTGAATCCAAGATAGGATGAATCCGCAGCTAATTTGAACGCCAAGAAACTAACGTTTCAGACGGTAATCGTTTGGTAAACGACCGAATAACCCGATTGCAACGTTTCAGACATCAGAAAAAAAATTGAAACAGAATTGAGATAACTGCGACAAAGGCACCGAGGAGCCGAACTTTTCGGTACCGACATTCACTAAAAAGTTCCGCTCTTCGTTTCTTTGATACGTATTTCTTTCGTTGTTTTCGTAGTTTTTGGTTCATCTTATAGAGAGTAAAACATATTAGTGATTACAACGCAGTTGAAGCAGGCTCTTATTGTACCATATGAACTGCGCGAGGTTCTCCTAGATTATTTCAAAATGACGAAAAAAGCTTGAAGGACGGTAGAACTTCCAAAGGGTAATAGAAACCAAAATCTAAGTCGCCTTCTTCTCAAAGTTTCTCATCAAAATTTCGATCACGAGCCACTATGTACCTGTTCACCGTGACGCAAGAATTTTTTCGAATCAAGGCGGCAACGATGCGCGGGGCTATGAAATTAGAGGATGATGTAAAAACTAATGTCGAAAGTTTACATTTTTACGCCCCTATCAACTAAATTGAAAAGCGTCATCACTTGTGAAATCCCAGATTGCATTACGGAGTAATTTCAGCTGCCTTTCGGCTCCTTATCTATTCTCAGCCCGTGCCCAATTCGCTAATCGGTTCCTGTTGGCCCTGAGCTTACTGCCTCGCGATGACTACATGATCGTGGCTCCTCGATACTGTCCACAGAAGCTCAAAGCTCTGTTCACGATAGATTTTGAAATCATTTTTGGAATCAAATAACCATCGTGTAAGCATCAAGCGTCACTGGGGGTACGCATCAAGTTGTCGGCCTCCTGTGGTCTAGTGGTTGTAGCGCTTGCTCTAAGATCGGGAGGTCCCGGCTTCGATTCCCGGCTAGTTGAGGCACCCGGAACTTTCGGCCTCTGAGCCCGGAACGGATAGTATGTCAATATAGCCCGTAAATGTTTTTCAGTGTTCGGTTTGTAACGCACCGAACGT
Organism: Bemisia tabaci; assembly: GCF_918797505.1. NCBI lineage: Eukaryota > Metazoa > Arthropoda > Insecta > Hemiptera > Aleyrodidae > Bemisia > Bemisia tabaci. Next base: position 22,830,801 of record NC_092796.1, read on the forward strand.
CGTTTTACAGTTTTTTTCGGTTACACGAACCGAAAATGTGGTTTTACGAGCCCGATATTAAGGGTGATATAGAACACGAAACGTTCAGTTCAGAGACCTACTCGTTTTTACAACAGCGTACCTCGTTCAAAAATTTAACATACGAACAAAAATGGTTTAATCGAAATCCCGGCGGTACGCCAGAACTCTATTTCTTTCTGCACGACATAAAGACCCCGTTCAGTAAATAAGACCGAATATTTTTCCGATGACCAAAGTGTTCCTCGTTCCAAAATTGATCATACACTGGAAAAAAAAACACATTGGATCTAGAGTCCAGACTCTTAAAACATCGACAAGAAAAAATACTCTTGATTCAATCAGATTTAAGCTTAAATCAGGAAGCAAGCCTCTTAATTTGAGCGGATTTCCTTTTGATTTAAGCTTAAATCTGCTTGAATCAAGAGTCCTTTTTCATGTCAATGTTTTCAAGAGTCAGAACTCTAGATCCAATGTGTTTCTTTTTTCCAGTGTACGAAAAAACTGGAGTAATCGAAATTGTAGCGGAATAGAGAATAACTAAATTTCGTATTGCGCAACATAGAAACCCCTTGTAGCTCCCTGTGGATACCTTCCAATGACGTGGAGCTGAATCGGTTGAACTGAGTAATATCATGCTTTAGACGTAGCACAGTGGAACGAGCTTGTAAAAGAAGTCGGACATTAAATTTTTATGTTCATTTCGTCACAAATTCAACTGCAAGGGGTCTTCCTGCAATGACATTTCACGACAAAACCAATGGAACCACTCTTAAAGATTGTTGTTTCGAATTTTCGAAGATGTAAACTCTCAAAGTTTCCAAATTTTATCCGACTTCTCCTATTGACTCGGTCCAGTGTGCGTAGGCGGAAGATCCGACAACGCGGACGGCTTGATGCACGGTGACAGGCGATCTGATTCTGGAGGAGAATAGAGATGCTGGTATCATATTTACACTGGATTTTTCTGCTTGGTCGTGCCTGAGCCTGTGCCTGTGCGCTGATCGAATCGATGCACGCACGTCCATCACAGTGTAAAGGCTCTTGTAAATGCCCACGACAACGCCTCAAAGCATGAGGGCTCGCATATTCCTACCATGCCATACCCGCAGTGATCCGCTCAACACTTGCAGCTGGTAAATACGTAAGTGACAGTGCCGATATCAGACTCTGGTCAAATGGATGTAATTGTTTCCCGGCTGTATAGGGTATTACCCTTGTTGAATTTTCATGACTTGAGAAAAAAATTCGGTCGTAAGAGCCACGGTGCAATATTCAATATCGGCCCGTGTTCCTCAGTTCATGTGAAAGTACACCGCCGGTTCAAAAATCTGAGGTCTTGTCCTGTAAGGTTCACGTAAAAGAACTTGCTGCGGTGATTCGTAGGGTTCAACAGTTCTATTTACAGTTCTTCTTTTTTAAAGTTTCACGTGCAATGCTCCTTAAGTTTCGTATTATAAATTGTTTTTCAAAAATTTGAGTGAGTTTAGCCCTAGTCTCCTTTGCGTTCCTCACATTCAGCTCCGCATCGAGTGAGCCAGTGACACTTCTTATGTCCTTCGCGCCTCCTATCTCGACAAATAGAGATAAAGGCCGAAATCATCCGCTTTACCCCCTTTCCATCGATAATACCAACATACAACATACATACATACAATACATTCCGCGACAATACCAACAAGTAGACGGGACAGAGAAGAATCTGCTGTGCTATGGAAGAACGTCGTGTGAGCTTTCAGACATCGCAAAATTTCCGTCGATAAAAGACTTATCTAGCAACCTTCCGAACATTTTGTCCCCAATTCTTCAAAATATTTCATTCGCAGTCTGATCTAAAGTATCCGAAAACCTCGAGGGAAATTAGTCACAACGTTTGTCAGAAGTAGATATTTTACGGAGGAAATTTAGAAGCATTTGAGTATTCATACGACTTCCTTCCTGGTCATGGCAGAACTTTACTGCTATTAAAAAACAAAATAACTACGATAGGAACTCAATAAGGGTCCGACGATTTTGCCAAACCTGCGGCAAAAAAATCCGACGAGCACTTAACATCCAACACCCCCGAAAGGGCGTCTTCTTGTTATGGGTCGCTGACAGCGGTTGATTATCGAGATCTGTGGCCACAAATCGTAGCTTCTTCGACGTAAGGGTGTATCTCGCTTCCCGCATGAGCCCCATAAAGTATGCATTTATGTGGAAAACAGGACTCACGTGGAAATCAAGATACGCCCTAACGTCAGAGGAGCGACGTAATGTGCTCCCATCCTTCACGATCCCATCCGTTGAGTATCGGCCGGCTCATAATTCCTAACTACTTACTACCCCTGCCCCTGTGGTGCTCTCTTTTGGGACTGTTCATGCGCACTTCGGGTGGAAGCTGAGTTTGCATTACGCAACTGCAAAATGCAGAAAATGCAGATACGTGATTTCGCACTTGGGCTGTCGATAAAGGTACACTGGAAAAAAAAACACATTGGATCTAGAGTCCATACTCTTGGAAACATTGACAAGAAAAAATACTCTTGATTCAATCGGATTTTTGCTTGAATCAAAACGAAATCCGCTTAAATTAAGAGGCTTGATTCTTAATTTAAGCAAAAAATCATATCGAATCAAGAGTATTTTTTCTTGTCAATGTTTCCAAGAGTCTGGACTCTAGATCCAATGTGTTTTTTTTTTCCAGTGTATATTGTCTCCAGCTTTGAAGGCTCCACTAAGATGTATTTTTCGCGACCGATGAAGACACGGCACACGTATGGCTATAACCCCCCCCCCCCCCCCCCCAATACAGACGCACTCTCGCCCGCAGGGAATCCGAATTAAATTGGGTGCATTATCGAAGACATGAGATCACCCTCGCCCGAGTCGAGTCGGCTCCAATCTTGCTCCGAGTCGGACCTGGAATCGAAATCGGAGGCTCCAGTTTCATCTCACCTGTAATGATGATGCACGATGGAGTGCGATCTGCAGCCGCGGCACCCGTCGTGTTAGTTGCTATTGAACATGTTTCTGCAAAAAGGAACTAGGTGCATAGGGATTGCGTGTAACATAGTTCCTTTTAAGCACAAGTACGTCCTATTGTTCGGCCTCGTCTCGGACTCGATCATGGAGGCGCAGGCGCTCGGCGATAATTTGAATATTGGAAATAACGCGAGCCGGGCATCACGCGCCAACCTCCTCGGAATGAGCTCTCCTTCTTGTGATTATTTCGGCCACCTTTCAAAATTGGAGAGGAATCCAATTTTAACGCGGTATCCTCGCAGATTCGGTCTCGGGCCCATGGGCTTAGATTCTTGGATCCACAGGTTAGAATTTCATTTTGGGCGAACTTGCGTTAGATATGTAAGTTGACATGATGGGTAGTGCCTCTCCATTAGTCAGTTTAGGCATAAAGCTTTGCTCACTGGAAAAAAAAACACATTGGATCTAGAATCTAGACTCTTAAAAACATTGACAAGAAAAAATACTCTCGATTCAATCGGATTTTTGCTTAAATCGAGAACCGAGCCTCTTAATTAAAGCGGATTTCCTTTTAATTCAAGCAAAAATCCAATCGAATCAAGAGTATTTTTCCTTGTCATTGTTTTCAAGAGCTACGACTTTAGATCCAAGCGACTTTTTTTCCAGAGCTAATCTGGACTGCATTTTGCAATTTGGAACTATAAATTCTAGTCCGGTTCAAAACACGTAGTGCCATTCCTTTCCTACGTACATACGTGTTTTGCAGATGAGCCAGAAATTATAGTTCCAAATTGCAAAATGTGGTCCATTTGGCAACTGCTATAATTTCAAATACCTGGTCTACAGTAAGAGTACCTAGGTAGAGTCCGTCAAAATATAAGCTTTTAGAGCCCAAAAAGGCAGCAATCTTCTCGCGCCAAAAATGCCAATTTCCAGATTCCAATATCAAAGCAAATTGGCCAAGAATGTTTGTAAAGGCGCGTCCTCCTGCAAACGAGTATGTATTTGTTACGAATAATTTCAAAACAAATTTCATTGGTGAGGGAGGTCAACAGTGAAATATCCCAGAATCACGAAAAATGGTGTTAACTGAGGAAATTTTCAGGCCGAAGGTTTTCAGACTGCGTAAACCTCCCTTTCGCTTGCAAATCGAAATGGAGAGGCGCCTTACTTCTTTGATCAGCAATTGCAATGCGAGTTAAAAAAGGCGATGATTCCTAGAGTGATAGTTGGTGCGGTTTCGTGAAGTGAAGTTGGTCCCTTGCATCTATGGATTCGTGCATCATTCATTCGGACCTTCCTGCATCTAGAACAAGCAGACCATCCTTTGAGAAGCATTCGCAGCATTTTCGCACGAATGATAACTTCAGTGGAAAAAAATTAGGTTTTGCAATGGCATGATGTACATCCTCATGTACATGGATAGTAAATGTCGTATTTTTTGTCAAATTGAGCCGTGGAACTAAATATTTTTATAAATATCAGAGTACTAGGAAAAAAAGTCGCTTGGATCGAGAGTCCAGACTCTTGAAAACATTGACGAGAAAAAACACTCTCGATTCAATCGGACTTTCGCTTGAATCAAAATGAAATCCGCTTAAATTAAGAGGCGTGGCTCGACTCGAGCGACTCGAGCGTGACTCGAGCAAAAATCCGATTGAATCGAGAGTAACTTTTCTTGTCGATGTCATGAAGAATCTGGACTCTAGTTCCAAGCGATTTTTTTTCCAGTGTGTCTTTTCCCGATAAACCAAATTCGGCCATCAAAACACGATCTGCTTTGACGTTCTGGACAGACATAGACGCTATTAGTGGCGACGTCATCATAGGGATTCTCCATTATATCGAACTGGATCCAAACAATAACATTGGCATAACCCCTGTCAATGCTACCAATGCGAAAAAATCGATACATATCGCTTTTCTGTGACGTGGCACTAAGAGTGTCTATAGCAAATGAGACGTGTCTCAAGCGTGTCGCAGGGAGATACTCGACATTGTAGATTTTCCTTTTCGGATAAGATCCATGTTCGATGGGCATCGAAGAAAACCTCGCGAAAGAAGGAAGAGGGGGAGAAAGCAAGAAAGACATAGAGAAAAGAGAACGAGGGGCAAGAGGAAATGAGGGGAGGGGGCGAGTGATAATCGCCTTTCATCTTTGGCGCGGTGTCACCTCGCGAACAAACCCGACTCGGAGGAATAAACAGTGAACGAAAGAAGTACCAGAGTGAGCGGAGAGGAAGGGGGGGAGGGAGGGAAGCGGGCCAAGGAAAGAGAGGAACGGGAAAATGAAGCAGAAATGAAAGAATGGAAAGAGTTGTAATTAGATAATAATTGAAAAGGAGGAATAATGGGCGAGCGCGGAGAGGAAAACTGGAATTGGACAGGAAACTGGAGGAAGGACCGGTGTGTTATTAGTAAGCTGCATTATATTTAAGTTCCCGGAATCCCCGTTGTTTGGACCATTAGCCCGACAAACGATTCCTTATTACATGAAAAATGCTGGAAACGCGGCGCGAGGAGGGTAGTGATAGCGGGCTCGGATTGTGATAAGGCCCTGATTTACGGCCCAAATAAATACGGGCGCGAGGTGGCCTCCGTCCGGTGGACACCTCGATGACCTCGACGAGCGGGGCGAAAGGTAACCCACCCGCGCCCGCCGCTTCCTTTTTACCGGAGGACGGATGCTCCCGAGGTACCCGAGGTCGGCCCTCCGACCCGACACCAAAAAGGCAAAACATAGGCTCCTCCACCGGTCTGCATCAAAGGATCTGCGCAAGGAGAATACTCGCCATGTCCCTTTAACTAAGAGTACGGGCATCTTAGAACTCAGGCCGTTGAAATAATGACACGCTCACTCGAAAAAAGTAACTTGGATCTAGAGCCCTGACTCTTAAAAACATTAACAAGAAAAAATACTCGTGATGGAATCGGACTTTTTGCTTGCATCAAGAGGAAATCCGCCTGGGTAAATCAAGAGGCTCAGCTCTTCGATTCAAGGGAAAATCGGATTGAATCAATAGTAATTTTTATTGGCAATGTTATTAAAAGTCTATGGACTCTAGATCCAAGCGGCTTTTTTCTCCAGTACTTACTAAGTTCCTATTTTTCTCAAAATTGTTGTTTGACTTATTCGTGCAGCATGGCTTCTGTAGCCCATTCTTTTAAAGTAATTTTTATGATAATTTCAAATACTAACAATTTTTTTTTTTAAATGATGATTTGCCACAGTCTGCGGGTCTACAACGTAAGAGTCGATCTGTAATCAATTTTACACGGTGACCTCTCCACACAACGTCACTCCATTGGGCCGATTATTGAAACTAAGTCAGCACGACAAGACAAGACAAAGCCCTATCTTAACCATGCGATATATCGGATTTAGATCTCTCATCGGGCTGCTTTAAACTTTAGATAATCGGCCCGCAGGAGGATATATTAAGGTATTGGTGAAAACTTCAGGCCAAAAATGATTTGTGAATGCATATACATAAGTATTTCGGAGATTTCAGATGAGTTGGAGTCTAAGTTTGGACTCCAGAATGAGGACTTCAAAGTCAAACTGAGTAGAGACTTTGCTCAAGTTAACATATCACATGAGTCATTTGATGATTATCATACAAGATTCAAGATGCAAGAGGGATACTTCCATAGAATTTTAAAATGCCATTTTTTGACCTAAAACAACAAAAATAGTACAGGACAAGCCAGTCCAACGCGGAATGTGCGGTTGATAATCGTCACGTATATGTTAGTTTTTCAAAACTTAATAGCAGGTTTTTAAAAGTTTGACGAGTTTTGCGAAATCGCGACGACACGCAGAATTTTGTACCACTGTGGATGTGGGTCTAAGCCTCAAAATAAGTACTTCTGGAAAAAGCTTGAAATTGGTATGCACTCCAGGCAAAAAGAAATAATTTGAAGCAAATGAGGCATTTTATCAAAGAGTGCAAAGTACATATCAGAAGATACAACAGAAATCGATTTATTGAGAATCTTGCTGTCGTGGACTGTCACAATAATAAAAACACACCACTCAAACGCGCAACAACCCAAAACTGAGTAGTAGGACATCTCTGACCACAAGTAATGTTCTTCGGCTTTGTAAAACAGTTTACAAGGTGTCGAAATTTATACTCTGAGAATGAGTCCTCAGCCTTTAAAAAGTTACTTCTGGAAAACATAAAATTGGTAAGCACTCTGAACAAAAATACATAATCTGAGCAAATTCAATGAGTGCAAAATGCAGTTTAAAATATACAGCAGAAATCGCTTTCTTGAGAATCTAGCCGTCGTGGACTGTCACAATAATCAAAATACGACACTTAAACGCGCAACTACCCGCAGATACTTAGTAACAGGACATCTCTGACCACAAGTACTGTTCTTCGGCTCTGTAAACCAGTTTACAAGGTGTCGAATTTTATACCTCTGAGAATGAGGTCCTCAGCCTTTAAAAAGTTACTTCTGGAAAACATAAAATTGGTAAGCACTCCGAGCAAAAATAAATAATCTTGAGCAAATACCAAAGAGTGCAAAATGCAGTTCAAAATATCACAGCAGAAATCGCTTTTTGAGAATCTTGCCGTCGTGGACTGTCACAACAATCAAAATACGACACTTAAACGCGCAACTACCCACATACTTAGTAACAGGACATCTCTGACCACAAGTACTCTTCATCGGCTCTTTAGTGCAGTTAACAAGGTGTCGTTAACACGATCAGTGATCAAGAGATCGACCAGGCCATCAACCTAAAGTGTCACTTCCCGACGGACGGGAACTTCGCGGTCCGAAATGGATTCGGCTTCCGACGCCGGCCGGCGGCGGACCGGACCCTTGACACACTTTTCCAGCGACGATGGCGGGTTCCGCGGACAGGTTTCCCGGCGCAGCGGGATCGGATGGAGCTCCGACCGCGTCGCAGACCTGCAGTCTGGCCGAGTGACCAGAACCCGAGACATGAATGGGTAACCGAAGACCCGCCCGATAACGTACAAGTTGCCGACGAAAAAAAAACCAGGGAAGGGGGGTGTGACGACGGGACCACCCAGGCGACTGCGATATCGATACGATCGGGTGCTGATCGATCCTCGTCATCTTGTAGGGGTTTCTTCCAGTCCGCTGGGTATCACGGCTGATGATCCCTTCGTCATTGCCACGGTGCACCCACAGCGCACGTTACTCCGGCACCTTCTCCGAGGCGACGTAACGGTGCGAAGCGTGAGCCCGCGGACAAAATACCCCGATGAGGTTGTTAGAAACGAAATCGTTTCCTCGTCGAGTTGTCCTGCCCCTAAACTGAACCACAATCCGGAAAACCTGGTTGTAACGGAACCTTCTCATGGTGGAAGAACCCTCTTCGCGGGTTTCCCCGCATTTTCCGTGAGTTTTCACTGAAACTTGGTCGAAACAGAGACTGGTCTAAACAGGCAACTTTACGGATTTTCCGTTCATTTGATACGGCGATGCATGTTAGTGAAAACCTGTAGTGAAAACCTTCTGTTATTAATGGAAGAATATTCCATCACCGTGAGGTTTTGTTATTGCCACGTAATCGTCGCCAGCCGCCACGTGTCTCCGTCTAGGTCGGCACCCACTGTCGTTTTAGGAGCCTATTCCTCTTGCACCTCATGTTTTTCCGGAGAGGTTAACGCATTAAAGCTAGCTGCAACCA